>NW_025963813.1:242500-639683 GCF_023055435.1 Haliotis rufescens
ACCCGACCGCCCCAGTAGTAGTAGTAGTAGTAGTAGTAGTAGTAGTAGTAGTAGTAGTAGTAGTATAGTGGTAGTGTGCCAAGGATATTATTTCGTAGTATTTACACGATGCTGTTTCATCTCTGTAGACGACACATTCAATCTCGTTTGCCACACAAGGATAATATCATAACTGGTTGAGGTTTTCTGTCATGAGTTCACGTAATGATTCCATTGTCATTAATAACGTACGGTGCCTAATGGGAGGCAAGTTGACAACACTTGAATCTCTTGTAAGATATAACAATAAAACTTCATCATTCGTATGTTCTCTGATCCCCTGACGCCCACGGTAATACCATCCTTTATAAATACCTCGTGACACATGAGATTACTTCTTTTATCACTCCCACACAGGTAACAATACAAGCTCTGGGTGCGTCGGGAATCTGACACACGTGAAGAAAAATTATCCGTGTGTGTGTGGGCGGGGGATTCTAACAAACATCCTGGTTACTCTTATCTCAAATGTGGAAAGCACCAAGCATCTAAAGGGGTGATCCAGTCCCGGATTCTGCGGCAAAATTATCAAAATTCTGCGGTACATTTATCAAAATTCTGCGGTAAACTTACCGAAATTCTGAGCTTAAATAACAAGATTCTGCGGTAAAATCATAACCATTTTCCCCGTCAAACATTAATACAAACTCAGTTTTTTCTTTACATTTTTAATCTCTTGCATTTAGACTTTTCAAGACATAACATAATTCAAATACATATGTATCGTGCCTGATGTTTTTTTATATACTCAACAACAAAAGTTCCTGTGACACCAATATTTTAGTGTATTTTTCAAACAAGTAAAGTTTGGTTTTCAATATTGTAGTACAGGTATGCAATCAAGTCACAAAAACGCAACTGCTACAGGAAAGCATGCATTCCATGCAAAAGTTGACTTTTATGCAAGCCCCATGAAGGCCCCAAGAATGGGTATAAAAACATGTGCGTTAACGGGATTCCATATGCATTGTTTAGCATCGTGCTGACAACAACCACTCAGAAAAACACAAAATTACGCAATTATTCAACAGTACGAAATGCCACGCCTGTCCGAAAATGAGCGTCTGCGAGCCATTGGTATGCTTGAAGCAGGATCGAGTCAACGTGATGTTGCAAGACAATTTAACGTCCACAGAAACACCATTTGGTGTTGATGGCAACGCTGGCAACAGACGAATGCAGTCAGAGACCATCCTCGGAGTGGCAGGCCACGCATAACCAATAATCGATAAGACAACTGGATTCGAACAACACACCTACGAAATCGATTCCAGCCAGCAACAGTGACTGCAAGAAGCATCCTTGGCCTTCGACGAATATCTTCACAAAGCGTACGTCGTCGCCTCAGATATGCAGGGATTGTCGCCAGAAGACCAGCCACACCTCCCATTTTGATAGGAAACGACCGTCAAGCAGTGGGGTAGGCCGCTTAATCTAGACGGTCATGCAGTGGGGACAAGTTCTATTCACTGACGAGTCTCGTTTTTACCTCAGCCACAGCGTTGGACGGATTCGAGTGTAGCGACGTCGAGGTTAACGTTACGTCAATCATCGTGTCATGGAAAAAAATCGGTTCGGGGGCGGCAGCGTTATGGTATGGGGCGGGATTACATCAAGACAGGGGACCCGTTTGACGGTGGTAGAGGGAAATCGACAGTGGACAGCGGTACCGCGACGAGATCACCGGCCCTGTTGTTCTATCGTTTTTGCGTCGTCATGGCCCAGGCATTACATTTCAACATGACAACGCCCGGCCACATATTGCTCGACTTGTTCAGGATTCTTTTAAACAAAACAACGTGAATGTCATCCCCTGGCCGGCTCGCTCCCCTGATCTCTCACCAATCAAGCACAGGTGAGACGAGATGGATCGGTGCCTTCGACGTCAACCACGTGTTCCACAGACACTCCAGGAACTTCGAAACATGCTCCAGCAGATATGGACAGATATCCCACAGGACTTTTAGCGACGCCTGGTCCATTCCATGAGACGAAGATGTGTCGCTTGCATCGCAACCAGAGATGGACACACACGCTATTGATTTGTAAATTGACATTTTGTCATGTTCATGTTTTTTTTTTATGAAATCACGCATAAGTTTGAAGTTAGTTTGGCAAATTAAACCATTTGAGCACTTACATGAGTCTTTTATCCGTTGCAAACCGAAATTGTTTCAGATTTGGTAAAAAACATAAAACACATCAAAGGCACCTTCTCTATAAAAAAAATAACTCAGTCTTGATATGTATCTCTTAGATGAGATAATTGCAGACACAATGCACAAAGTAAAATAACATTGATCAAGGGACGTAACTGTTAAAAATAATTGCTGAGACCAATTTTGAAACTCAGTCGTGACAAGCATCGCTCAGATAAGTTTGCAAACTCTCATTCATGTAACGTCAGTAGTTTCTGAGACAACTTGTCCCCATTTCACGCAGTATGCCCAAAGTTGAAAAGCACGGAGCAAGGGCCATAACTCTGTAAAAATGAATTTACGACACCAATTTTCGAACCCATTTGAGATCATGACCACTAGAGTCCGTCATTAAAACATGGCACTGCAAACAAACCATGCCATATAAATAGGACCATGATTAACTAATGAACTAAATGCACGGAGAAGTATGGTTGGAGTACGGATGAATATAGCTAAGATTTGGAGAGTGGAGATGTGAGAAGTTTATACAATTCCTGAAGCATGGGAGCCTGGGACAAACTGGCCTGGAATCATGTTGCTTGTATAGAAAACAGAACCGGGTTGGCACAAGACGATTAATTCCCTGACCACCTGCCATCCCAACACCTTTCACTGCGTCCAACTTATCGAGAGGGAAGAGTCTACCACGGAGGTGAAACTGGCTCAGCATTGAGGGAGATGTCGTGAACCTGGTGGATGCAGACGGTTTGTGGCAGTGGATCAGGGTCTTAGACGCAAGAAGCACAAACTGTTGCACAATCTCTGATTGATTATACTGATACTATTGCACATCTTGCGTATGCTTGACTCTAATGCTTGTCGTGAACAATGAAGGTGTACGTTTTAGATAGATGAATAAATGATGCAATTAAAAAACGTATATTTGTTTTAATTTTGTGCAACACTGTTAACAGTAAAACATGCCTACTTTGTCTAACCAGCAAAGTCACTCATCCCTGACTTTACATGGGTTGTCTAACTGCTACTGTTTACCTGCTTTTACGAAATAGACGAAGCAGGTTGATACCCTGATAGCGGCTTACCCGTGACCCCTTTTACAAAAAGATAATTATTATGTACAGATACACATGTCATGTTTGTTTTAATCTTCCGACGATGCGGACGTAGACTTTGGTTGATATAGGTTCTCGTTTACTACAGTGAAACTCCGTTAATACGGACGGTACTAATATTTCACGGATCAACCAATTAACGTTATCAGAAAGGATTTCCAAATTAACGGGGTTAGGATTAACAAGGCGTCACTGCATTTACCCGAGCAAAGATAAGTGCTCTACCCTTATACTACTCCTCGAGCGAGTCTGGCACGTGTCCCTATATAGAGATAAAGAAACATAACCTGTGTGCATACAGCCATACCTTTTTTTAATTTTCAGAATTTATTATCCTGGGTACCTTTGATACCACTTCAAGGAGATTAATATAGCGATAAAGCGGTTCTGATCAAACAAGTAGACACCTTCTTTAGCTATCAGTGAATGTCATTTATTATTATCGAAGTGAATTTAATTGAAAATGTCGAATTAAGTCTAAGCTTCAAAACGTATAATAATACATGAATAAATCCCCGGTGATGTCAATGTTTGGAATCACTAAATGGCAACAAGGAAACAAGACCATTCTCCCATGAGCGCGGAATAAAACAATACAGTAAACTACGGTTATAACGAACACGCTTATAACGAACTGACGGATATAACGAACTCACTTTTTAGTCCTGACTATTTGCTGTAGTTATGCTGTATATATGCTTATAACGAACTACGGTTATAACGAACTAAATATAGTAGTCCCTCTCAGTTCGTTATAACCGTAGTTTACTGTACTTAATAATTAAGGAAAACTGTTAGTTTTCAGCTTTCCATCAAACACGAACGCGAACTATAACAGCAGAATTATGACCCTGCTATAATCACACAAACTGAGGGTTAACGCCAGAGAATAGCCAGTCTCGATTATCCGACCAAACAAATTTCATTGGACGTAAAAAGCAAAGGAAATTTTATTAAAACGTTTTATAATATAAAAATCATTATGTATTAATGTTGCTTAAAGAGGGGTGTTACTCCATGGCCTAGCTACAGATAATCACGATATACTGCGATACTGGCTCAGTAAAGTTCATTTAAATAAACCGAAATACAAAAACAAATAAACAAAGTGGTGTCTAAACGACTTGTCTTTGTCAGTCTATCCTTTGGCCCGAAAGTCGCCCTTCTAATAGAACTTAGAATGATCTATAAAGCAGTCAACGCCATACAAATGACTTTTAATCAGCCGCTAATTTCAAACCCGGAAGTAGTAATAACAGTTGCATCTATCATGTCATTGGTCGGGGAAATAAGCATTTGAGAATTTAAATATACATATATGACTGTATTAATACTTACCAAAACTAATCAAGACACACAGAAGCACTAAAACGCCCAAGGCGAATCCAGACCCGCCCATCTTTGTCCACCCGCAGTTTCCCTCGCCGTCAGGTCACATTACTCATCCTGAACGTTCTGAGTTCACTGATAACGCAAGCACTGTTGCGTTTTCGTGAATTGAAACAAGCTAGATACAATGTTGTTTGGACATGTTTATCACTACGATAACATATGGTCCTGTTACAGAACTGCTTCGTCAATGCTATTACCTCGAGCGAGAGAATGCCGTATAACGCCGCAGCGCGGTCCCTGCTGTATGGCGGTGTGCTTTAAGTAATTGAGTTTGACTTACCAGTAACTTGAATCATAAGCAACACACTTTTTATGTTCGATGACATCAGTCAGTTAAGTTATTAGAACGCGGTTCCCAAATCCCATTTCGCAAGTTCTTACCCAGAACCTACGTATTTTACCGAAGGTCAAACAAGGAGGAATGGTCAGCTACGGTGGTTAGTTTTTGTGTTCTGGAGAGGTTGGTCGCCCCAGCAACCTACGCTTATTGTAGATGGGGACTAAATGAATCGGAGCGGAATGACGCTCATGCTATCAATCACCTGTTTCTGTGGTCCTGTCCATATCATTTACATTCCGCCGCCATACAGCTGGAATATTGCTGAGTGTGTCTTTACTCACCACAGAAACTGAAACAGACTCGATTCTGACAATCTAGAGAGCAACAAACCGAATATCCAAACGTCGATTTCTGATAGATTTCCATTAGATTGCAATATTTCCATGTTGTAACAATACAAAATACATGTTCATAAAACCTGCAATGTAAACAACAAATATATTTCTGATATCCGCCGTGGAAAATTCATGGAACATTCGACCACTGCATTCCGTCACAGGAGAAGGGACGTGACAGACCCGATGTCGTTCGTCAACCCTGATGTCGTTTGTCAACACCGATGTCGTTTGTCAACACCGATGTCGTTTGTCAACCAAGACCACCTTAAACAAGATGTAAACATGACCACGAAAATGTGTAGCCAAAACGGATCCTAATATATAAGCACTTACGCAAATAGGGTGAAAGGTGAGCTGATAAATTGTTATCAAGTTGACCCAGAACGACGTGAGACTATCAGAACATTGTGTTTGATCATCGATGTGTGATTTACACACCACTAGCTGATGCATGGAGAGGGGGCAGTGCAGGCAGGCAGGTATTCAGCCAACACACTGCGACGTTTAGTTGCCATGGAGATTGCACTTCTGTTAGAGCCGTGTCTCCCTTGCCTCATACAGAAATGTTTATTTGTTCGTGAAACATCACGTCGCCATGACGGAACTTTTTTATCATAGAATTTGGTGAAGGAACAATTGGACGAACGGGATTCGAATGCTGAAATTATTTACTTTGTTTGTTGTTTAACGCCGCACTCAGCAATATTACAGCTATGTGACGGCGGTCTGTAAATAATCGAGTCTCGACCAGACAATCAAGTGATTGACATCATGCGCATTGAGCCACGCAATTGGGATCGACGACATCTACCAAGTCAGCGAGCCTGACCACCCGATCCCGTTAGTCGCCTCTAACGACAAGCATAGTCGCCTTTACGGCAAGCATGGGTTGCTGAAGACCTGTTTCACCCCGGAATCAATTATTTACTGACATCACGAGTAATAATATTAAAATGGGATATTTGTGATATAATTTAGTATGGTATTCTGTAATGGAGAAATTTCTCCCGGAATCCTGGTAACTGAGATAACCCCTTGCCTCGGGAAGATGGAATCCATTGATTCGAGTGATCTCTCTGACTTAAAACATGTTAAGGTTGATGTCAAATTAGCTTTATTTTGCCTAATGGACTAAGGTTGCGTCAGATTTACTTATCAAAATAACTTGTTTCAGAATCAGCTGCAACAACAATAGGGTGACACGAACACGCGAAACGTTCGTGTTGAATAATTTGGAATCGTTTCGTTAAACATTACCGTTGTTTGCTAATAATATGAAAATTATTTTTAAATTATAAGAGTGAGTGAGTGACTATTGTTTAAGGCCGCCTTTATACATATTCCAGCAACGTCACGGTGGTTGACACAGAAATGGGATTCACACATTGTACCCATATGGGGAATCGAACCAGGCTGGCTAACTTGGTTGATTCATGTCATCGTATTCCAATTTCGTGAATCGATGCTCATGTTATCAATCACTGGATTGTCTGGTCCGGACTCGAGTATTTACAGACCGTCGTCACATAGCTGTAATATTGCTGAGTGCGGCGTTAAACATATACGACATATATACAGTCGAACCAATTCTCCGGTCCCGACAGTTCACTATATCAATACATAAATTTGCCCGCTGTCACGAAGTAACAAAACGGTGCCGCGAGGTACGAGATCACGTGGTTCGACTGTATTTGCTTGTTGAAGACTCTTTTATTTGAAGATTTTTTAAACTGCAGCATATAAAACACCAGGCATACTGGAAATACACAATAATTATCTCAAATGATACTTTTACACTTTCTTAGAAAATAATGTGTTGTTTACATTAAGTCAATATCAAAATGTCTATTTATCAGTTTGAGTAGTTGTTTAATAGTGCATGCTGACAAAAGACTCAAGATGAAAAGAATATAATTAAGAATTTTATTGCTGCAAAATGTCTTCAGAAGTAAAATGAAACACGATCAATAAATTGATACAAGCCACCACAGGGGCACCTTCCTATGTTTAGCCATTAACACAACAAACATGAAACACCTTGAAGTTACCGATCAACTCGAACTTCCGGTCTTTCACCATTTATAGTCAATAAAATACATTTTTAATTTTTAGATATATGACGTCATCATTGTCATCTCAGCTAAATAATCGGGATAGAAATATCAAATTAGATGTGGCTCTTCTTTGATGACGGATTTAAACAAAACTGTTCAATCAATTTCAGCAATATATCCTTCGGCGGGTTAACTGCTTGATCGGGTGCACTCAGGTTCAGTGGTGGGTTTAAAGACATGCACGGTAAGAGCGTATTTGTGGTTCAACTGAGTACAACAAAAAAATTTTGCAATCAGTTGTATTTCCACCTCAATATAGAGATTTTACTTTACACTTGATAGCGGCTTTATTGGGTTGTATACATGCCATGGACTGTGTAGTGTAAGGGTGTACGCTTTTCACGGATATTGGATCTCATTGAACTGTCACTTCCACGATTGACTGTTTAACTGATTGATTGGAAGTAGTTTATTCATTGAACCTCTACGATTAAGTGCATGTGACGTAGACTTACACATTATAACGATAGATATATTCAATACTAAATATTAACAAGCAGACAATGATACATACACTCTTCAAAAAAAGAAACGCACAGGTAGTATGTGGGTCATTGAACCTGACTACACAAAAAATCCGGTATAGAATATAGATATATGTTTTTGCAAAATGTTGGTGGCCTGATATTCGACAAACTGTGCGTCAAAACGGAGCCATTGTCGATTGGCAATGTCTTAAACGGCATTGTTTTCAAACTTGTTCAAAAATGTCATGGAGGAAAACAGGAAAGCAAAATGCACGTGCAAGTTATGGCATTCGTAACTCGTGGTAGTGGCTATAAAAAGGCAAGCATACGCCAATAATTTGTCATTCAATTGTCAACATTTTTCAAGTTCGAAAATGCCGAGACTCAGCGCTGCCGATCGTTACGTCGCCATAGGAGGTATTCAAAGAGGGGAATCGCAGTCTTCTGTTGCACGCCACTTCAACGTCCACCACAGCACCATTTGCCGCATTTGGGAGCGATACACACAGTTGAATACCACTGCAGACCGGAGACTGGTTGCGGAGGATATCGGACCAGACTGTCAGGAATCATCTCCCGAGGCTGGAATCCGACCCAAAAGACCAGTTATCGTCCCTGTTTTGCAACAGATCATCGACAGCGACGCTCGCGTTGGCGCTATACTTTACATCCTTGGAATTTGAGAAACTGACAGTGTGGTTCAGCGATGAATCACGATTTCTTCTTCACCAGCGATAAGGAAGACAATGTGCTTATCGTCGTCGAAATGATCGTTTTGACCCACATTGTGTACGTGAATTCGACAATTTCGGCGGCGGTAGTACCATGGTGTGGCCATATCCTACACCACGAGATCTGACTTGGTTGTGGTTCAAGGAAATGTAACAGAAAATCGATATATGATTCAAATTCTTTAACCTCACCTTCTTCAACAGGAACAAAGCTCCACCGCACACAGCTCGTGTCACTTCCTTCATAATGCGAACATGAATGTCTTGCCCTGGCAGTCGAGATCTCCAGATCTCAACCCAATCGAACACCACTGGAGTGAACTCGATCGACGTGTACGTCAACGTCAGAAAAGGCGCAGACACACCACAACTGACAAAGGCGTAACCAGCAGAATAGCACAGAATTCCGCAGGGCAGAATTCGTACACTTATCCAGTCAGTGCCGAGGAGATGCAGAGCCGTGATTGCTGCCCGCGGTGGTCACACGAGATACTGAGTTTAGCGCAACCTTGTGGCCTTATGTGACATGACAATGAACAGGTTATATGCCATTGTACAACGACAACCTGTGACTATCGAGCTCCACAATTTCATATTTGAATCTATGATATGAAAATAAATATATCGACCTCATTAGGTACAATAAATTTACTAAAAAACTACCTGTACGTTTATTTTTTAAGAGTGTATATAAACTGTACATATGTCTTTATGGGGGGGTACACTAAAGGTCAGCTGTGGGGTGAATTAACGGCGCTTTGAACAGTATTGCAGTTAAATCACGGAGTGCCAGATTGATGTTGGAGGAAAGCTAACATTGTGCAGATTTACAGAATTAGTAACGTTGAGTGATTCGGTTAACGCGGGTTTGAACATTATTTCAAAAACCCGATGTCTTAGCCGTTTACCACTTTGGTGAAGTCCACGAGTCCCGCTATGATGATGACAAACCTATAAACATAATCAGCGAGAACCGGGATTCGAAACCGGTATCATAGATTCCTGGAGCACCAAGGGACGCAACTGAACACAGCGAATTGCGGCGCCTTAAACGAATGTATCATCCGTGCTCCTCGTTCCATTAAAGACTTTGCTGACAAATATTTTGTATCGTTTTGATTTGTAATGTATAGTTGAGAATAACGATCCTCGATTATCGGACGCAACTGATTCCATCTGGGGTAAGGGGCACAGTAGCGGTGAACATTATATGAATGGATCACTGAAAATCAGTAATGACACCAGGTGTTCGCGAAAAGGGCAACCCTGCCTTGCCCTACCAGTAGACCTCGCCACGAAAACCATTGGGCATGTTCCCATCATGGACCAGAGGCCTTTTTTCTATCGCTTTTGGACTGATCAACATATTTGTAACATTTTGAGAAAATCTAACAATGTGGTCATGAGCAAGCATATTTCCTTGATGTATGTTTGTCACCATGTGTTTGTATCCCTGAACCTGCACCTGCTAAAGACAATCAGTTGGAAAAGTTGATTTTTACCCAATGATAGAAACCGCTTCCGGTATTTTTTGGGACACCTTATAACCTTAACTTGACAATTGCCGTCCACAATATGAACATGTTGGATCTTTGTTATTTGACACCGCACTCAGCAATATTACAGCTATATGACGGCGGTCTGTAAATACTCGAGTCTGGACCAAACAATCCAGTGACTGATAACATGAGAATTGATCCACGCAATTGAGGTACGATGACATGCATCAACAAAGTCAGCGAGCCTGGTTCGATTCCCCACATGGGTACAATGTGTGAATTCCATTTCTGGTGTCCTTGCTGGAATATGTTTTGCGGCGGCGTAAACCCTACTCACTCGTTCACTCTTATAATTTAAAAACATTTTCCTTTCGCGGAGATAACGCGTACTCAGTCACCTCCGTACGTATCTCCAGATAAATAGGACGTGATAAACGTGACTGAAAGAGTCATCAATAAATTGTCAGGTGTCGTTCATAGAATGAACGACATTATCGTTAATTGACAATTAACTAAAGTGTACTTCCTCTGTTCATTAATCTAATATTTATGATACTAATACATTCCAGTGCTTGCGTTGTTTATAGTACACACGCATTCTTATTCTTCGTCAGCTGACACAATGAGGTCTATAGTGACGTAAAGACCCCAATAATCTGTCACATTTCGTCAGCACATTTGAGTTACTGCCCAGACAATCTTGAATGTATGGGACATTCCTCAAACATGGATGCAGACACGTGCTCAAGGTAGGCCGGCGGAGAGCTTGTGTTCTTAGTACTACGTGGCATGACTATTGATTTCGTGCTTGAGTAAGAATAGCATATATAAGATAGCTACGCGATAACTCGTAAAGAACAATGAAGAACGAAACGTCATTTCTGGAGATTCGAATATGCGCTCGCAACTTGATAACGTCATATATTGGACGAAGTTATCTTTGAGAGGGAAGTGTCTTGTAAGTTGTTCCCCATAGATGTAGCTGGGCGACGCAGATAAACGCAGTGGTCGAACGATCGCATCCAAACCCTCATGGTTTATTATCCCTGCAGTGTTTTACTGTACGATAAACAACTCCCGCCTGTCGTTTATTTCTCAAATAGAAGAAGCTTTGATCAGTCAAAAGATAGAGCTATTGTTAGTTCATGACGATGGGCGTCGATTGATGCTCACAACCCAGGCTTGTCATAAGAGTCAACTAACGGGATCAGGTCGTCAGACTCGCTGACTTGGTTGAAGCATGTCATCGTATCCCTCGTGTCCAAACTCATGTTTGTTCGTTTGTTTGTTGTTTACGCCGCATTCAGCAACATTACAGCTATATGACGGCGGTCTGTAAATAATCGAGTCTAGACCAGACATTTCAGTGATAGACATCATAAGCATCGATCCAACGAAGTATCGATGAAATGCTTCAACACGACAGGGGGAATATCGAATGAGTTCATTGAGGTACTTTGATCTGACAGTTAACAAAGTCTGTCTAAATGTACCTCTGTTCCCAATTATACTAATGAGATTTCCCAATAATACAATAAAATCTCAGTAATACTGATGAGATACACAAGATATTGACCCATTAATATCGACGAGACTATCCCCTTAATTAGAGGTCACAAGTTGTCACACTCACATTAACCCTTCTTCTATCGACCAAGCCGGGAACTTGATCACACCTTCGCTAAACCAAAGTCAAAATTAGATCCGGTGGATCAACAAGTTTGAACCAGCATGACCTTACTCAATATGTCCGTCGTTAGTTTTGGTTTTCGGTCCTTATTTTGAGTCCCTGTGTGTTTAAACAGTTCTGGGACATTTACCTACTTTGGGAAGTCGCACGAGCACGGATGAAGCGCTGATAAACCATGTTAAGAAACAGGTCTGGGATTCGAACCAAAGATCATTGAACCCTGCCACGAGTAGGGGAGGCAACGCAGGTATCTCAGACGACCAGGTCTCCATTGCAGACCAGAGAGTTGATTCACTGGCTTCTGGATCAGAATACCGGGACTTCAACCGATCTCGAGGGTTTTTTAGTGTGATGAGCCTTGCGTGTGACCAATGTTCCCCGAGCCGACATACATTCATACACACCCGGAATGTCCTTAGTTTCAACGATAAAACGGTTTGATTTAGTCATTGTGACAGCTAGATGACGACGCAAACCTTATTACTTCCCTTTACACAAATGCATTCCGATAAACATCGGTTCAGCTCAGCGATTCTTGTGCGAGATAAGCAAGTTACCCGAGGTGTGTTCCGATTGCTTCACTGCGGGGTATATGTGCGGGCTTCTTGGAAAGAATTGCCCGCTCCTTAACCAATCAGAAGCGAGTATTTTATTGTGAAGTGAGGTGACATCCATTGTGGCTGTGATGCGTCGCTCATCCAGCCATAAAGTGAGGCAGTTTGTAGCTCATGAAAGTGTACGTGCCCCACTTCTTCCATGCCTTTTGTGAAACAAGTGAGGCGCATAAACTTTCATGAGTTACAAGCTCCCTTCTTCCACGCCTTTTCTGACTCGTGAAGATCCGGGTTAGAATATCTCTTCAGCAACCCATGCTTGCTGTAAAAGAGGCGACTAACAGGATCGGATGCATATGGTCAGGCTTGCTGACTTGGTAGATGTCATCGATCCCTTTTGCGTGAATCGATGCTCATGATGTTAATCACTGGATTGTCTTGTCCATACTCGATTATTTACGGACCGTCGTCATATAGCTGGAATATTGCTGAGTGCGGCGTAAAACAATAAACCAAACAGCCATGCCACTGCCTGCCATTTAAGCAGGATGGAGTTGGTAGTGAACAAGTTGCACGAGTTTTGGTTGAACAATATTTCATAAAAATTATATCCTGAACGCGGCGTTAACCAACAAACATACATTTTAAAGTAAGAGAAGCCCTTGGAAACTCACACGCCATGGATTATATTTGGATTCGAACAGCGACACCAAAATGCGACGCCTGAGACCACAGGGAGGCCCGCTGTTAGGTGGACGCACATACACTTCGTGTACTATTTGATTGCTATCAATTATGTACAGCATGCGCTTCCGCGGCGACATGAGATCAATTGTACGTCAATTGTAGCGTATATTTCAGGTCAATTAGGTTCATTATACCATGCAATGATAACTGTCGTCTTCATTGATTTCGTCACCAGAATCATACCACAATGCTATTTGTGTGTTCTTCAACCTGTTCAGCTGTACTATTTTCATATAACGATATTGATTATTGACATTGTCTTATTCATTCAACCGACGTTTAAGATTAAACCCATCAAGCAATGTTGTGCTATTTTTGTGTAACGACATTGATCAATGACATGGTCGTATACATTCACCCGACATTAAAATATGAATCAATAGTTTTAAGCTCCAATCGGTATGCCGATATTAATGAGGAGTTGATGAGGTACTCTGTACTGATGATATTTATTTTTAATTGAGAATAATTCATTTTCTTTATATGCAATGTTCTTTTCTGAGACATTACTATATTAAGTATGCTTCAATTTGTCTAGACGTAGGTACCTGAGACATGAAAGACTGTGAATATATTATAAGATTGTTGTTGTTGTTGTTGTTTAAAGCCCCACAGACAAAACAGTGATTGACACCATGAGCATCGATCTACACCAACGTAATGAACATACAGTCGCTCTAGCGTTTGACTGATCACATGTTTATAATATAAACTATTCATACACAAACAAACAATCGATAGTCACTCCGCTGTACGCAATCAAGTTACCGAGTTACACGCACGCACACATAGACACACACGCGCACGCACGCTCACACAGACACACACACGCGCACACAAACACACACTTTGGCAGCCTCTCCTGACTATCATAGGTTATGGGAACCTATCGGGACTTACCGTATTTACGCTCATGGGCTTAAAACGGAAATAATTCCGTATTTAGGCCCATGTAAATTCGGATATTTATTTTGGAGTGATCTTCCTTAAATTAATAACTTACTCCTTTCGAAAGTTAACACGTGGCGATGCACTACTCAAGGCAAATCCTCATGTGCATTCCACAGTCCGGTTCAAAGTTAAAATTCAGGATTTATATATTTTCTCAGTTAAAACAACTTAACAGTTTCTTATTTTATTTAGCAAAGGATGTCCCCTATTTAGGTAAGAAAGCGTAAGCGTATTTTAAACGAAAAAGCGCTATTTAATTTGGCCCGGGGCTTACATGCGGGAAGTCCCGGTATTCTGATCCCGAAGCCAGTGAATCAACTCTCTGGTCTGCAATGGAGACCTGGTCGTCTGAGATACCTGCGTTGCCTCCCCTACTCGTGGCAGGGTTCAATGATCTTTGGTTCGAATCCCAGACCTGTTTCTTAACATGGTTTATCAGCGCTTCATCCGTGCTCGTGCGACTTCCCAAAGTAGGTAAATGTCCCAGAACTGTTTAAACACACAGGGACTCAAAATAAGGACCGAAAACCAAAACTAACGACGGACATATTGAGTAAGGTCATGCTGGTTCAAACTTGTTGATCCACCGGATCTAATTTTGACTTTGGTTTAGCGAAGGTGTGATCAAGTTCCCGGCTTGGTCGATAGAAGAAGGGTTAATGTGAGTGTGACAACTTGTGACCTCTAATTAAGGGGATAGTCTCGTCGATATTAATGGGTCAATATCTTGTGTATCTCATCAGTATTACTGAGATTTTATTGTATTATTGGGAAATCTCATTAGTATAATTGGGAACAGAGGTACATTTAGACAGACTTTGTTAACTGTCAGATCAAAGTACCTCAATGAACTCATTCGATATTCCCCCTGTCGTGTTATCAAAACCATACTTCGTGCAAGCAGTGGGTTTGTTGTCATGTGGCTTTAAACAGTAAATCAATTTCACCAATGTGTGATGATGTTGCTGTGGGATAAAATCCCGGTGTGATGGCGTCTATGACGAGTTCCACTTTGGCGAAATCCAAGAGCACGGGCATGATGCTAACAAACCAGGAAACATTATCAGGACGAATCTTAGATTCGAATCCACGATCAACGGTTTCTGACACGCCTAAGGGACGCAACTCTGCAAATGGAATTTCTACGCGATAGATGACTGATCCAACCGTGCCACGCCATACTCAACATGCATTCATCAGGACCCGAACATGGGGGACGTGTAGACCCAAAGCCATAATCAACGTACAAGTGAAACTAGACACTGTGGATGAGCGCCGGTCACAAATACTCTGGCTTCAGTGAGTGAGTGGGTATCGTATTACGCCGCGTTTTGCAATATACCAGAAATATCACGGGGGGGGGGGGGCGAACGACCTATACACTAGACTACTCGACCGCCCCACTCTTGCTTAAATTCAATTCAGGGTCCTTTTTACTAGTTTCTCCAACCGCAACGGGCACAAGAGCGGGAGAATAAAAAATATAAATTAAAAAAAGCTGATTTTCATTATTATGTTACTCTTCTTATGACATTTAGGTTAGAACACTTGATACCAGTATTTAATTAATTTATGACATAAATCGAGTCACTTTGCTTCGAAAACGAATTTTAAACAAGAGTTTGCCACTAACGTGGCTATATCCCCCGCCCCTGTTGCAAAATTTATGACATAATTTAATCTAAACAAACCCTAACCTTTTTTAACCGAGGTGGAACTTGTCATGGAAATTGTAAAGAAGAGAAGAGTTTGGAACCTAAATCCATCTTGCTGCCATGGAAACGTAACAAAATTAAAATTTCTAAAATTTCTAAATAGCAAAAGGCACCAGTTCAGTATGTACCTGACGAACCTGCAAAGTTTGATGAAAATATATTGAACGGTTTATGAGTTATGCTCCGGAAACGAACAGCACCCTTATAGAACCTAAGTCCAACTTTTGGCCATGAAAACGTAAAAAATAAAAATGTCTAAAATTCCTAAATAGCAAAAGGCACCAGTTCAGCATGAGTCTGATAGACATGCAAAGTTTCGTTGAGAAATATTTAACGGTTTCTGAGTTATGCTCCGGAAACGATTTCGGGACGCACACACGCAAACACGCACACACGCATACACGCACACAAGCACACACGCACGGAACCCATTTCTATATCCCCCGCCAACTTCGTTGGGGCGGGGGATAATAAATATAGCTAAAGACGGACCAAGCTAGCCTGGGGTTTATGGGGGTTTTAATGGTAGGAGTATCTGTTTTATCATATCAAGGCATAAACTTCCACAGCGGCAGGGAATCTTGAGACAAGAAAACTTTTTATTATTTCACGTCAGAATGACAATTCACGGTCGGAGGGAGATGGGGAAACACAGAAAAAGATTCGAACATCCGAACCACGTTGACAAAGGCATGCTATGTGACGGCGGTCTGTAAATAACCGAGTCTCGACCAGACAATCCTGTGATTGACATCATGCGCATCGAGCCACGCAATTGGGATCGACGACATCTACCAAGTCAGCGAGCCTGACCACCCGATCCCGTTAGTCGCCTCTTATGACAAGCATATCCGCCCCTTACGGCAAGCATGGGGTGCTAAAGACCTATTGTAATCCGGATCTTCACGGGTTGGCTGGTGATTTCGGGAGTGTCATCTTTTATTAAAAAGAAAACTCACGGGTTTTTTTAAAACAAAAATACTCCTCCAGTGGAAGATGGTCGTTACTCATATTAGTATCAAGGTGTCTACCTGGTCCAGAATCGATTATTTAGGATGAAAGATGACACAGCTGCAGATGATGTATACTCCAGGGCAACAACAATCACTCTTTTAACGCTATGTTACTTGTTGACTTGTACATGTGTATGCAATGTCAGACAATATGGTTATTTCATTTCCAGAGTAATGAAGGATCTCTGGTGCAAGCAGAGTAGATTGTGCGATTCCGATTGTATCTTGAGCTTGTGTTTACGAATAACTCTCAAATACTGATGATACCAGCATGAAAAATGCCACAGCAGTGTGACTAGTCTAGGTGGTTTACACCGACGCTGTACGAATCTGAATGAATAATGCCACAGCAGTGTGACTTGACTGGCACATAACTCGTATTAGCCACTGGTGGCGCCCCGATCGAGGCTAGAAATTCTGGTTTGGCAAGGATGGAAATCGGACTTTTACAGTCAGTTAACTCCGTTGCCTTGGGAAGATTACAAAATAATCAGTGATAAAGTTTGTGTTCAATGTTATGATCTCACCAAGTGAGCACACGTCGGTGTGATGGCGGTCAAAGTACAAACTCCTCACCTCACCTCACCTCGCCTTAAAACAATTCAAACAGTTTAAACCATTAAAGGGCATACATTGACAATCCCATGAAAAACTCCAAGAAAAGATTTGAGAAATACGTCAGTGTGTAATATTGCCCTTTTTTGAATATACATTGAATAGATTGCCAAGCTGCACTGAGGCAAGACCTCTCAATGCTGTCGTTCTCATGTGAATCAGGTAGACACGGGAACACGTGTTTGAGTGAATAGCTGAGCAACATAGAATAGGTCTCGAGATGTCTTCGCGTCATTATTCTAATAGCTCCATGGATTATTATAGTCGACCACAACGGGAACAATCGTTGTTTTTTTACCACAACGGCTACCCAATCAATTATAACAACAAAGTAACACACTTAAAATATCAGAAACGATTAAGTCACTATCGTGATTTGTGAAACATTTGTGCTTACAGCGTCTTACGATTGCTCTTATCGAAGTTGGGGCGGTCGGGTAGCCTAGTGGTTAAAGCGTTCGCTCGTCACGCCGAAGACCCGGGTTCGATTCCCGACATGGGTACAATGTGTGAAGCCCATTTCTGGTGTCCCCCGCCGTGATATTGCTGGAATATTGCTAAAAGCGGCGTAAAACCATACTCACTCACTCACTCTTATCGAAGTTTCATTGATCTCTTGTCTGTTTGAAAGAAATCATTTTTTAGATGAGCACGCAATTGTTTTTATAAAGTGAGAAATTCAACATATCATTAGATACGCAAACATCGCCCAATTTTCATTTCACCGAAATAATAGGTTCAGTGTTTTATATTGGTTCCCATGGATGCATGGCGTCGTGGTGCTTAGTAAAATCCATGTTAAAACCAATAACAATATTATCCTGTCACCAGCAAAAGTTATGCTCGCAATTACAAACATGAAGACGTTGGTGTCTCCACAGGAGTGTGTGTTTGTGTGTGCGTCGCTGCTTGTACTAGTCCTGCCTGATGCCGATTTCATTGGGTCGGATTGCGTGGATCGGTGCTCCTGATGTCGCCTCCATTATTTACATACCGTCGTCATAAAGCTTGAATATTGCTGAGTGCGGCGTAAAATTAAAAAACAAAATCATAGGGTCGGAGGTTAAGAGTTGGTGGGTGCGGGTGGGGGTAAGGGGCGTCAGTGGATGGTTGCATGTGTGTTGGTGAGATTGTGTTGGTGAGATTGAGCCAGACAGGCCATTGCCGTTTACAATCATCATGAACGTGCCACCCTGTCGCAGAAAGTGAGTGAGTGAGTATGGTTTTACGCCGCTTTTAGCAATATTCCAGCAATATCACGGCGGGGGGACACCAGAAATGGGCTTCACTCATTGTACCCATGTCGGGAATCGAACCCGGGTCTTCGGCGTGACGAGCGAAAGCTTTAACCACTAGGCTACCCGACCGCCCCTGTCGCAGAAAGATGGCACACCAGCCGTTACTCATGAGTCGTGTTTCATTGATAACTGGGCATCAGTTTTGTCCTGCAGTACCTACGGCAGTGTAACATGTTGATCATACACCATCGACATGCAATCAGGAGACACCCAATGTGGACTTCCATGTACACGGGCACCGCCAGGACCAACCTGTCACCCAGACAACCTGATTCCAGAAGACACACTGGCCTTGCAAACCCATTTAAATGTGTGGACAGCCAATATCAATATGTTCGGGGTAACTTGCACAACGAACCTGAGCATTTCATAAATTTACAGCTACAAATTAGTATTGTTATTTAAAACTATGAGTCTGGTTGTCTTTTTAAAAGACAAATACGTTGCCATAATGTAAGTTCTGTGGCAGACAATTTCTTTTTTTCAACGGTCTGAAGCATAATTACTTTCTTCAAGAACTTTCGGGGGCAATTTCTTTTCTTTCGATAAAATCCAAGCTCTCTGAATTGTTAACCTAACCTAACTCATAACACATTCCTGAGAGATAAGTTGATATATCCCTTAGATATCCGAGGCATTAGCATTGAATTCAAAGTCAGGAAATCATTGCAAATGTGTTCAACCAGTTCAAATTTATTTTATCGACACATAAAGTATGCCGCTTTTAGTCAATGTAACAGACTCAATGATTTGAAATATGCCATGAACGTAACTGAATAATACCGAGAAGATCAGATACAATCAATCAAATATCATTTAAGGAGATAATTAATCCTTTTATCAAAAACACCCACACATTTCTAAGTATATAAACGTCGGCCAAAACTACCCACAAAGTATCCTCTCCTATGAAAGTTTAACTGCCTTGTAAAACTTCTGGGAGACAAAAAAGTACATCAGGACCCACTTAGCCTGATGTGATAATTAAAAGGACTGAGTCATTTATGGCATTAATTGCTCTCTCCAGCCATAATTAAAGCTTGGCGATGTCAGAGCAGTACCCACCAATTAAGCTAGCTTAAGGCTATATTACGAATCAATGAGTTCACAAAATGAAAGAATACTTGACGTTGTATTGTCGAGGTTTATCGATCCGTCAATTGTCGGAAATATCTTTTTTATAGAAATATAAATGAATCACGATAAATGGCATGGAGATACATAATGGTTATTGGGTATTGCATCAATAGCCCACAGTGTACACACGTTGTAAGCAACGTGTGGTCAGAGTATAAACACTATTCTGTATCAGACTAAATAGTAAATATAGCCACGGTCATTGTTAATCAGATGGAGTTACAAGAATAAAGTGTTTGGTGATGCATGTTCCATTAGAGATCCTCAATAGACTGCCATCGCTGGGGATGTACTGCTGGCAAAATAACAAACATGAACTACTCAAATACACAAGGACATCGGACGGGAGGTCATGCACCTCTGTCATTGCACGTACGCCACAATTTCGCACTCCTGGAAGTCGATGGATTTTGTTTGTTGGCACTCAGCAATATTCCAGCTATATGACGTTGGTCTGTAAATAATCGAGTCTGGACCAGACAATCCAGTGATTGACATCATGAGCATCGATCCACCAATAGGGACACGATGACATGCATCACAACAGTCAAGCAAGCCTGACCACGCGATCCCGTTAGTCGCCCCTTACGACAAGAATAGGTTGATAAGAATTCTGCCCCGGAAACGAAACCCATCCCCAATGGAGTCTATGTCCAACCTCTTTCCATAAAAATTTTAAAAAAATATAAATTCGAAAAATCCCAAAATATCAAAAGGCACCACTTCAGTATGTGATTGATAGATTTGCCAACTTTCGATCAAATACACTGAATGGTTTTCGAGTTCTGCCCCGGAGAAGGAAATGATTACGGGCAGACAGACGGTCAGACGGACAGACAGACGGACAGATCCTAAGATCCCCTCGCACGATATGCCGGGGGGATACCAAGTAAGAAATAGTTATATAATTACTCGAGTGAGATGTATTTTATTCGGGTATCATAGTTATGTTTCGGACCTCAAGTTTGCAGTGTCTCGGCGGCTGTTTTCAGCCTAGTTACCTTTTGATAACGTTTGAAATTATTGGGTGAAATCCATTTTCAAGTGTAAACTTTCCTTTGTCCGCCAGTGTATACCCGAGTTTATGGAAATATTAAATACAGGGACTTTTTTAGCCTCACACATCGGTGAGATAAAATAATAATAATAATAATAATAATAATAGTAGACCATTTATATTGCGCATATTTCCACACTACTCAGAGGCATGCTGAAAGCGCTATTTTAATGACCCCGGTCACTGGATCAGTGTATACTCAACAATTATTCTCAGCTCCCCGGGGAGTATACAGCCCAAGCTGCCTGTTAGGCGCTAGAAGGTTAACAACCACATTGCCAGCTCACCCTACCATTCACTGCTGTGTGAACAGAGGCGTATTTGGAACAAAGTCACTTGGACAAGGTGACACCACATGTGTTGCACGTGCTTTTAGTGTGGGGCAGGACCGAAGCCCTCGAAACTCAAAGCAGCCAAACTACCGAAACGCGGTCATCCAAGGACTCTCCGCGACCAAAGTTGCTTAACTTCACCTGTGCACAGTACCACGTGCCACCACAGGACCACGTGGGGATTCCGGTTCCGATAAAGTCCCCCAGACACTCGATCATCACTGTCATAAGAACCAACAAAAAAGGGATGGGGTGGCCATGCCCTGTGAGTTAATTTGATCCTTGTCATATCTGAAATATTCTGACTATGGTGTTAACCACCATTCACGGATGAATCATTGCCCTATTGCACCGAACCAGTTCAACAATAGTATCAGTAGTCTCTCAAACGTACCGTGGCCATCCAACAGACGTACCGCGGAAGTTGCGAGAAAGGTTTATGAGACGATGGAAGTACTCCTGAAGAGTGAGTGAGTGAGTATGGTTTTACGCCGCTTTTAGCAATATTCCAGCAATATGACGGCGGGGGACACCAGAAATGGGCTTCACATACTCCTATAGAACCTTCTGCGGTGAAGTGTTACGTTTGTTTCTTGTTTAACGCCATACTCAGCAATATTCCAGCAATATGACGGCGGTCTGTAAATAATAGAATCTGGACCAGACAATCCAGTGATTGACATCATGCGCATCGACCCACTCAATTGGGATACGATGACATGCATCAACCAAGTCAGCGAGCCTGACCACACGATCCCGTCTTAAAGACGTAAGAAGTGCGAGTGTACTATGGGGTCATATAGTTTAGGTGACATTTGCTATATATTATAAAGTCATCAGGTTATAACTATGAATCAATACACCAATTGTTTTCATTATCACTGGGAAACTAATGAGTTGTTATTAGCCCAGCATAGCTTGGATTAATCAACGACTTCCAGGACACATACAACAGTATTGAATCTCATCAACTCCCTATGATCACGCCATGCCAACGGTGACAAAAGCGTGTGCGAGTTATTCATGATTGAACAGCCTGCATTGAAGAGAAGACGCGTTTCGTGCCTATCAATACCAATTCTAGTTCCAATCTGAATTAATATAATCATCACCATCAAACTATTCTATTTCGTACGTTATTAATGAAAATACCACCTTCCATTCAAAGCGTATTATTTTGACATTTTTTCTTACATTTGAAATATATGTACTTTCCCAACACTTTGTCCACACAGTGCTCTTGACACTTATGCAACGTAAGGAACGTTTAACGTTGTTATGTGCTTTGTCCTCAGTTGCTGATTTGCTGCTTGGTGTGTTGTGGAAACATTTGTGCGTGTTCGTGCGTGTTCGTGCGTATGTGTTACCGGTTCTTCTCGTAAATTATAAACATTTCTTATTGAGGTCAAAGGTTCCAACTAAAATCTTACACAACAGCCACAATACAGCACAATTCACGAATCACTCTTTTTATCCCATTACTCTGTCTCAAAGCCATCACAGGAAATGCCGTAAATTACCCTCTGGTTCTTCCTGGGACTCACCGTCTTTGTTGTGGGGATACTTAATTCTTAATGGGAATTTTCATAACACGAACATCCAACATGGAGCCTGACCAAAAGGGTTTCAACGGAAGATGTTTCCTGTCATCTTGAGAAGCTGTTGTCTGCGTGTTAAAAACTACTGTCAGGAAAGCTAGAAAATGCTTTTTGCCCATTAAAAAAGGACAGAATTTTTCAGACTGTTATTGAAGTATCGAGTAAATACCGATCGACCTTCTTGTGGTTTGAAGTATTTCAGTCACAAAGAGTCCTATTAACAAGTTTACAGGAGAAAAAAAACCGAAAGAAAACCGAAAGTTCACATTTATTCATGTCACCAGAGAGCTTGGAATTTTGGCGCTTTTCTATATACAACTGTGACGTCATATCTTTTGCGTCACAATGGGCGATATGACGTCATAATGGTGACGTGCGATGTAGAGCGAAAGCCTTGCAAAGCTTGCTTTGTTTTCTTTAGGGATGCCCACCTCATGTTAGCTTACCAAGTTGCCGTGCTTATATACTTATAATGCCTGTCATATGTTCGAGTGAAGTATTACGGTGTAAACAAACTGCTTGAGTATACATGTATACGGCACAATATTTTGTTCGGTGATTCCGTAATTCAGATCGATAACCCACTCAAAACACTGAACTCAGCAAATACACCAAAGAGTTCGCATTTTATTAAGTCATGGTAGAATGGAGATAAACATACTGTGTTTTCAATGTAGAGCTAGGTTACCTGAAGATTTAACCCCGCGTTCGGTTCCAAATTCAATTTAGCGGGGTTAAATCTTCAGGTCACCTAGCTCTACATTGAAAACACAGTATGTTTATCTCCTAATTAATGTTTCCCGGACTGCACTAACTATTGCTCTCCACGAGATGGAATTTCGATACATTGCGCGGGGCGATGACAAAGCAGTTTTCAGGGGGAAATATTCCATCCTGTCTGAGGTCACATTATTTCCGCACTATCAGTCAGGGCTTCCAGATCATTTACCTTGATGAATCATTCCACAGACTACATGTGGCTATCAAACTAAAAGCATCCATGGTAGTGTCAACGCGTATGTTGACGGGGAATTGTTGACGGGGAATTGGCTCTTGTGGGAATCAAGGACAAAATTGACATTACTGTCCCGGAACGTTTTATCCACAACATGTATACAATAAACAACAAATACACAATGAGCGGAATACCTGCTCTGACAACACAAACACAGCGATGCGCGGACCTTGGCAAAGGCAAACATGAGGTGAGCGGAGCTCCAGCTCAGCCTCAGGACGTTTACACATATTAAAATTGGAAATTGTGAAATAAGGGAATATTTCAACTAACGACCAGTATCTTTAACCTGCCAATCATACGTTTTCTCACTTCCAAACCTACGTTTTGAAGCGGCTCACTTCCAAACCTAGGTAACGAAGCGGCTCACTTCCAAACCTACGCTTTGAAGCGGCTCACGTCCAACCTACGCTCGCTACAAAATGGAGGTTTTGATAATCCTTGCTTCAAAACAGAGTTCCATAGTTGTCAGAAATAACACTTTCAAGAAACACGTGATCAAGCTGTTTATTTGCACCACTCGGTTAACTGAAGTGGATCATTACGGAAATGTATTCTCGCCCAAATGTGCTGACCGTTTTCTTGTCCTCATCTGGTAACTTGGTCAGTGCCTCGTCCGGACGCGTTTTCAAAACTGGTTTCCACCATTTTTTCTTAACCGTCATTAGGGCAGGAACGTCAGCTTCCTGGGCGCCACACGCCCTCTTGACATTGCACGCTTCTGTGACCTTAAAACAGTAATGTATGCAACATTATTGGTCACAATAGATCATTACATGATCACCTACTTACGAGTCAAAACAGTATTCGCTGCATTAAGCGCCCTCGGCCCTCACAAAATAGTCACAAGGGGCATGACAACCTTGTTTGTCTTTTTCGCATCAAAATTTAATTCAGTTACGGGCGATTTATTTTTTTTGAATAAATGTCCGAAAGGCGCTTTTAACGGCGACAAATCGTACAAAATAAGGATAATGATCCCATAATAAGGTGAAAAAGTTGTATCCTATTTTGCAGAAATATTTTTCTAAAAACTAAAGTATACGTACTAGCTTAAAATCTAAGCATACGAATGGCTCAAGGCGGCTGCACGTCATCGCTGTGCAAGAGTAGCTTTGTAAAACACGGACATAGTGGCCCTGTAAACAGAAAAAAAGTTTTATCTGTTTCTTTGCATACGAGTTGTTCGTTGACATCTGCCTGATGTGGACAAGCTGCTGCTCTGGCCCGCAGAGAATGGTTTGTCTTTTCCCCTTCTATCCCTGCTGCATTGGAGATGCGTCTTTCCCCCTTCTATCCCTGCTGCCTTGGAGATGCGTCTAACGGTTTCCTGTAGCGTGTTGTGGCTGATTTAGGCGACATAAAACCAGCTTTACGTTGGGTTTTTTGATAGGTGTAAAGTGCAACATATCAGCGTTCGTCTGTGAGGTAGGAAAACTGAAATAATAAAATCTCATTAGGGATTCCGTTGGCAAATGACACCTGAATGAAATGATGACGTATAAGTACTTCCGATTGGATATGGAAATGATATTTAACCTCAACCCAGACGTTATTACGTGGCGCACGAGACAGACGAACTGTGCTCTGACGAACGTGCAAATGCTGACCTCAGTCGGAGAGACCACCGAGAAGCACATGATATAACCACTCTGCACTTGTTCAGCCAAGCTACAGGCCGTTTTCCTTGTTTACGAGAGAGTACACCGATAAATACAATGATAACAATATAACACCCCAACTTAATTACTTACTAAATAATCCTTCATAATATCCGCGATTTTCAGGTGTCTCAGCTGTTCCAGCGCGTCGTACGCATGCGCTATAACGAGGAGAAGTCATTATTTGTTAACTGTGTGAATCGCACGTAAAATAGCACGGATAATTCGACAACCTATGAAATATGACACTTTTAGGCGATTGTGGGAACATGAAGACGCTGTATGTGGTTAAGCAATGAAGATATGTAGGGCAAGACAATAAGTCAAAGGTTCATCATAATATGTATATGAGGACAAACGCACTGCAATGTATTTGCTTTTTTAAACTGAAATACAATATTTAATATATTACCAAAAGGATGCAAAAACCGCATGTTCATTGAAAACACTTATATTAATATTATAGGGAACATAAACGCAATAGAAAATTATACGAATATTGTTTAACCTTTATCATCACCGTAGCACTATATTTGCTTACCATCTGTCAGTGCCCTGTAGTTGTGATCTGAATATTGACACAAAGAGGTCAAACTGAATTACCACAATCACCACAATATCTGTCATTGTGTATAGACCAACCTGTAGTTGGGTGCGGTGTCCACACGCTAACACATGTTGATATATCATAGATTTCATTTACAACTGCTAACAATACAAGAAACTGCAAAATAGGAATTGTATTTTTTCCTAATTGCTGAAAATATCTACATGTATAAATATTGAGACAATGTACACAATAAATCATTTCCCCATATTATTCAGCGTTTCCAGTGTGTATTAACCACCTACACTCTTAACGTCTACTGCATTTGCCAAATCAAACGTATATTGACACGTGTTTAAATTTATTACAAAGACATTTTGAATATACTCTTTAAAAAATATAAATTATCATATATTCATAAACATTAATTTACCTCCATAAATCAAAGTGTTCTTTAAATTAAGACCGTAGCAACATTTCTGAATGTTATTAAATCTTGTCAATATTGTTTCAGATTCCCCAAGCTGGTCCTTTGTTAGTACAACAGTACAACTACTACTACCTTCCTCGGAAGCTGCATTTGCCACTGAAACAGATTATAATTTATGAAAACTGTGTGTGTTGTTACAAGTGCATATGTTGTATATATCCATACTTACCTTAAGCTAGTGTGACTAGTGCATGAAAACAAACAATAAGGTAAAGAATAGTTATTGTGGACATAACACAAAACGACATCAGAATCACATTTATCTGTATGAAAATGTCATCATGTTATAGGTGAGGTGAGGTGAAATTGGGTTTAACGTCGCGTCCAAGATTATTGCACTTATATAGCGACGTGCATGTACGTGTGTGTGTTTGTGTGGCTGCTTGTACTAGTCCGGACTGATGCCGATTTATAATGCTAGCTCACTGAGATACCATGCCGCAGTTTAACATGAATACCCCACTCAGACACAGTATACCGACTCCGAGCCGACCAGTCCTTGTTTTAGCCCCTTAATGCCGACCGCCAGACAGGGTAACAACAAGTACCATCTTTTAACGTCTTTTGGTATGACGCGGCCGGGGATCGAACCCCGGACCTTCCGCTCTACCACAAGACCACGAAGGCGGTCTCATCATGTTATAAATACATAATTATTATTATGGAGATAGCGATCATTAAAATCTTGCCAATGTTAAAGACCTAAACTAAAGTTATTTTATCCTTGGTGTTTCAGATTCTTGAATACTGTTATCCCATTATACCCCAGGTCCAGAGATCAAAGAGCAACTTGTTCTAGGCAATTGCAACTGAGGTAAATATAACATTTCACTTCATATGCACCTCTCAACGTGAATCCGATATGCATGCCCTGATGATGTATGTTTAGTAGTTGACTTAAAATATGTATGATTATAATACATATTCAATAATACATTTTGCAGTTCATGGATTTCCCACAACTAAACCAACTTGGCTTAAATGCCTTTATCGCTTCGCCAGCATCACATAAGCTGGCGCGCCTCAGTCTATCAACAATAACAAATGGATTAATTAAAGAGCTATAATGGTTGAAGCCAAATTGGGGCACTTTAAACACTTGGCCCACTATTATATGCGGTGGGAAGTACGTGCCAAGTACGTAGTACTTACACCATGTACAGAAAGTGTCCAAGTCGAGTTGACTAAACCCAGAACTCAATCAAACTTAGTGTCACAACAATCAAGTAGGGATATTAGGTTTCCCCAGATTAAGATGCAGAATTTGTTTGAGGAAAACAAAACCATGAATGCAGAAATAAATAATGTTCAAAAGCAGGTAAAGAAGATAGATGAAGGCACAAGTTATTTGTAAATGAAATAAGGTAAGTATTTACCGAAAGAGACTTTTGAAACTACAAAAAAGAACAAATGAAAAGGTGAAAGGTTCTCTACAATGTTAACAAACACAGACCTTTACGCAGAAATGCACAAACTGCTGTAAGTTGCGACAGGATATAGAGAAAACTATTTGTGAAGAAAACATGTCGAATGATGTCACTTTCCACAAAGGCATGATCTCCGTTAGGAACAGTAAGAACTGTAGGAGTGACACTAAGATGTGTGTTTTGACTCTTCTCTCGGAAAATGTAGGGTATGATCACGTCCATTACGTCATGAAGAGGTTGGGGAAACCCACGAAACGGGCTACAAAATACCGCATTAGCGATACCCAGCACATCGACTGACATTAACAATCCATGAAAAAAACACAAAAACACACATCGTTGAAGAGGTAGACATTCACAAATATACATAATCTACATGCTCAAAGACTTTTAGACAGCCATAGAGACACCAAACCTACCCAAATGTAGTTATGAAAGCCGAGGCACACCACACAGACACAACATGCCGCCATTGCGTTGCAGCTGCGCATAAACGGTAGCGACATATACCTAAAAAAAACGGAAAATAAACATGCACATACATTTATTTGACGAATGTATGGAAGGTGGATCTTGACATAAGATTAGTTATGCACGATTTTGAAATAAGAAACAATGCCAAAACGAAACATGAAAATGAGGCGTCGTGACATTTAAAGTCATTGATTGGTTACAAGAAATACACAATTGATTGAGACCATATAAAAGGGGCCGAATTGGGAACAATCATTCCCACTCAACTCAGCAACATGGAATGCGGGACGTTCTCGGGAAAAAATTACCAAAATTCATCATTAACTAATAAATAGACAAACATTTGTTGACGGAAAAACAAAATCTGTTCTGCACTGCCTGTGCTGATCATTGCCGTGATTTTATTCTCACTGAACATTCAGAAAGTGTCACATCCATCATTGACGACATCAACAACGGCAATGTACTCAGATGGAACTATCAGCCATAGCATCAGCTACTGGCAATTGTCAACATGATGCAAGGAGGCACGTGCCATCACATGTTTATCTCTTGGAGATTTCATGAACTGACGGCCCAAAATGGCTAAATGACAGAAATCATATAAGCACTGTTTTCCTAAGGGGATTACTACAGGATGGGGATTGTAACAAAAAGACACTGTCAATGATACTTGTTGAACAGTTATTGTTATGCTGCTGTTCCTCCCCTTTCCTTCATGACCAATGTTTCCATCCATCTCTGTACTGTCAGCAAACATGCATGTCAGTTAAATTCTAAATCATCACCATCAGGCTCATACCCAACCATTTGCAACTGGCTGAATGAGCAAGCATCCGCTTGCCCCACTGGTTATGATCTCATTACATCTTTGGACAATAACCAGGTTTTGGCCAGAAAATTGCGAGTAAGTGTGAAAAGCACCAACCGCCTGAGCTATGTGACGACACTTATCCACATTACCCCGTCCCAGGACTATGTCCTACAAACACAGCCTCAATTTTCGCCATTCGTGTTGCTAAACATGAGCCCCGATATCTTAAATGTGACGCAACAGGTTTATGATTCAAACATAGATGATTGTAAGAACTAACACAGGAAGAAGTTCATTGAAGAACATCTTAATCACGTGTTCGACCAGCAAACGCATGATGTGAGCATCACTGATATGTTTGATTCTGTACCAGTCACATCACCAAGGCCAACCCCGCCGAACCCAAAACTAAAGGGAATCGTAAAGGTAAGGGCGAGGGTAAAGCTACTTCCAAGGTTACCAATAATGTTACAGACAGTAAACATGCCTCATCATCCACACCACATTACACTGATGTCTTGTGGAAGCGATGGCAGTGTGAAATTGAGAAAGGTTACAACAGAAGTAAACAAATTGATGTTGGCAATCCTGTTATGGTGAACCTATGTTCTTACAAAGCTGTTAAGGAGGTCATGGGTTCGATCCAAAAACAAACAGTAGACGAGACTCCTCGTTGTTGGACAGTGATTGGTTGTGACGGTCTTCCAAACAACCTTGCTTCCAGATTAGTGACGGCAGAGTTCACATGCGACGAATCACTATCTGGGAGTTGGGCCTGTATGGAGCATCTGAAAGCTGTCCACAACAAGGATGTTTCTGAGGTTACAAACCTTTGGAAATCTACGCCTCGTCCCTGGTCCTGGTCATAAAGAAATTAACAGGGAAAAGGGGTTGTTTAACCTTCTGCGGGAGGTATTATTGAAAGACATCACCCACATTTTGCATTATAGATCCCCTAAAGCAATGGCCTCCTGCAAAAATGCCTCTGACCATCACAAAGCTTGGCAAATGGTTGAAATCCTATTATTTGTCACAAGACGTGAACGTCTTGTGCAATATGTCAGGGCGTGTATAATGTGTCGCAAGAAACCTGACTATCATTCATTTACAGAATGGGTAAATACAGTCACAAACCCCAATGTCAGGTTCCTCACAGACATGTTCACACACGTTTTCACCCTTTACCTGTCCCGTGGCTAGTCGTAGGGCTGATTCACGTTTGGCAAGGGAGGCCTACCTGAAATGCAGTGAATTGTTTTTCAGACTGAACATGTATCATTACCAGGAGGTAGCCATTCGTGAGCTGCACACATACGTGAATGCGACCAATGCTGTCAAAGACTTCTTAGACAAAACTACTGCCATGACCAAATCTGGCCATGATAGCAAGGGAGAGGGAGGTGACTTCATTTTGGAGAATTATTACCGCAAGATCAAGATTCGGAAGTCTCCTGGCCTCCCTACATCTCACAAAAGGGAGACCATCTGTCGCAATATCGACAATTTGGAACAGGTACATAAACCAGTGAACATTCGTACAAACACCTCATTTGAAGTTTATACTGTTATGTGAATTATCAACATTCGCTCATACGTCACTCATAAATGCCACGACATTTTCTTACGGTATAGCCATACTTTTTCTTAATTCGCTCATAAAAGTATTGGTTAACGGCAAGCAGATCTTCATAATAACACAAATGGTGTATTTAGGCGATAAAACCACATGTGCGTTTTCAATATTAATGGTGTTGACATTATCATCACTCCGATTTAATGCCTCCAGTGAACATGCACAATAAATAAATACTCATATATTTATAATTGACACACTCGTGGTGTATATTATAACATTTTCAGGCAAGATCACACCTAATGGATCTCATTGGTGCTGAGATGCCCGAGGACTATTTTGGATATGACGTCTGTGAAGACAGTGAGGTAGGACAATGGCGCACAGATACCCGTGCATCTCAAAATGTGGCTAATCCCCATGCACAGCTTCCACATGTCTCACCGTCTAACAGACCTTTGGATGCAGGGCTCGTGCATTACGCCAGCACCTGCAGATCCACTAAGAATGAGTACTTCCGCCAACTGGACATTGGCATTCAGTTTGGAAAGTTCCACAAACTCCACCCCGTTTTCGTTCTGCCAGGGGATAGGGATCATTATTCACTATCCACTAAGACGAAAATGGAACAATTTGTAGACAGTTATTAATTAGCAGTGTCTTCAGTGTAAAAAGTACTGCTAACAGCTTCAGTAGCAGAGCCATTAGTGATATCATTTGATTATGACGTCACGGTAACCAGTGACGTCACAATGGTCTGCCAAGCACTGTGATGTAATTTCATTGCAGCGATATCTACAGTGTAGATATATAGAATACTAAACTTGCTCCCGTGTAATACCAATTTTATGAAACGAGTGAATAGTTCTGGTATCTGACGAGCGAAAGCGAGTCAGATACCACAACTATTCACGAGTTTCATAAAATTGGTTTTACACGAGAGCGAGTTTAGTATTTTATTTATTACTTGTCATTTATAATGTTTTTAGAATTATACTGTTGAGTGTAAATAGGCTGACACCTACACGATCCATGGCATAATCCAATTGAGTTTAACAGAATAATACTTCAAACAATCAAAAGTTGAAACGTATGAATTTAATATCATACAATGGTCCACCTTTAGAATTCAGGCGTTCGTCCCACAACATGATCGTAGTGTTAAGGCTATCACAACTCAAATAATTTAACTTAGACTAACGACTGTCATTGCGCTAGAGTACGATCGCCTTGTGGATGGGGCCTTGCACCTCAAAGTTTACAATCACGTCACAATACCCGATGACGTAATTTGTTGAATTTTGTTGCAAGATCCATCGGCGAAACAATGCCATGTGACGTCAGCCTAGCAACAAGGTTGCTGGGGTCATCGAGTGTGCATAAGCTCCTCCCAGTGATCTATCATCTCCACACACAATGTCGTTGAATACGCCAAGGGATGTTGAGAGCTTTCAATATTTGTTCGTGAAACGTGTTCCGAGAGTACATAAGCACGCGTTTTGGTATTACTCAATGTGTAATAAAGCTGTATGTTTATTAAACGGGTGATCTCTTCACGGGCAAGTAATAAATCGCTTGATCTCATCCAAGCGATATCTCCTGTGATGTAATTTCATTGCAGCGATATCTACAGTGTAGATATCGCTTGATCTCATCCAAGCGATATCTCCTGTGGGAGCCAGTTTTGGATGATAAATCATATTAAGTGACTCACTATGATATTTGATGTGTACGTACCAAATACGAACTCTTGCTCTTTCTATTTTTTTCTGACTAAAAACTGTATATATCCCTATTTATACTTATGATGGTAATATTTTGGGCAACGTTGAAAGGGGGAATTCCAGAAAAAATATTAATAGACAATACAGGTACGGGACCAGTTGGTGTACAGTTTTGAAGTTTGCACGAGAATGGTCAAACAAGCCTGAAACCGAAACAAATTTCGTTTTATAAAATAGCACAGCATGAACAGTTTCATAAACCACGGTATTAACTTTAACTAATTTCTTTCTCGTGCTCCATGCAAATGTTTTCACCGAAATGTAAACCCTTTTCTATCCCGGAATGGGCATAACTGTACCTGAAATATATATATTATTGTACATCTAAACTACTCTCTCATGTAACTATCAAATTATCAAGTGGTTAAAATTCAGTGCAATACTTACAGTGGTATCTGCTAATCAGATATGAGGCAACCCACATCATTTTTTTACCACATGCTGAATGTGTTTTCGTCTCGTGCGATCCGTGTTGATACTTCATTTATACCCCTGCAAAATAATACCGGGCATGTCATTTCCGGTTCGTCTGATTCTTTTAATTAATTAAAGCCGTTATGATTTACGCATCCAAACAAATACATGTTACGTGCGATCTTCCTGTTTTATTACAGTTGTATTTATCATACCTTTATCTTTAAGACTGACTCCATGACAGTTTTCTTACGTACCGACATGGTGAAATAAATCATAAAATACGCAAAGATATAACTACATCATCATAAAGTTACACATCCGGAAGTCTAAAATATATTTACTTTTTTTCATCTAATTACAATCAATGTAAACATTAAGAATAATTCCGCCTGCAATAACAAGTTGAGCCGATGTGAATGCTCGATCAGCACAAACGGCAGCCATTACAGCCGGGTCGGAGTGGACGTGGGATGGGCACTCTGCATTTGGATTCTACTGACATGCATCTGGATACTGTGCTTTGCTGATTTCGTGATAATTATGTTAAGTATTGCTATTATTATCAGATTGTTTATTGGTCGGATAAGAGCACATTAAAGAAGGATTGCAGCATTTATTTCAAGCCATTTGGCAGTTCGTAAAGCCCGCTAATGGCGACCCGGGGAATCCCGTGACGTCATTAGGCTAGGTCTTCAGGAACCCATGCTTGCCCTTAAAGGCGACATAAAACCAGCTTTACGTTGGGTTTGGGAATAGGTGTAAAGAGAAAAATATCGGCGTTCGTCAGTGAGGGAGGAAACCTATAATGATAAAATCTCATGAATAACTATTGTGAAAATACCCTTTATCATTCTTTAGCAACAGTGTACCGTGATGTGCCCATGTGTGTGTGTGTGTGTGTGTGTGTGTGTGTGTGATTGCTTGCTTGCTTGCTTGTTGTTTTACGCCACATCAGCAATATTCCAGCTATATGGTAACCTAGTGGTTAAAGAGTTCGCTGGTCACGACGAATGTCCGGGTTCGATTCCCGACATGGTACAATGTGTGAAGCCCATTTCTGGTGTCCCCCGCCGTGATATTTCTGGATTATAGCTAAAAGTGTGTAAAATCATTATCATTCACTCTCACATAAAATTTAGTTTTATGTCATTTAGTTTCTTGCCATACTCTTGGTATTTAAGGTTGAACAAATAAAAAAAAAACATTTCCAAAACTCACCACAGAGAGGGTGATATTTTTGGTATATCAGGGTGTAACATCGTGATGGATTATCCTTCAATTTCTTTTTCAGAACTATCAGAACTTCAGAGGTCTTGAAACAAATTCTGTGTGAATTAAAGACCGACATGGCAACTGTCTCCTTCACACTCAAATGCCATGTGCCTATTGTCACGTGATTCATCTGCACCAGGTAATCGTGCAAGTCATTCATTAAGCCGAGAACAGCCGAGAACTGTCGATGCGCCAGAGAGCGCTCGTGTTGAACAACAACTGGAATTTTGTGTTGGTTTCGCATTTCATTGACATTTATTGAATTCATGTGTCAGATAAAACACTCCTCGGTTTGGTGGAGATTTAAAAAAACATGCGTGAGCCAGGGACTCTCTGAGTCGTGCTTAGTACTTTACACCGCCGTGATATTGCTGGAATATTGCTAAAAGCGGCGTAAAACCAAACTCACTCACTAGTACTTTACACAAACACTGAAGAAATATATTGAAACATTGCTGTACTATACACTCGGTTGTGTCCCAGGAAGTGAGGATCTGTGTGTGTGTGTGTGCCTTTTTTGTGTATTTTTGTATGTACTAAAGGCAAAATTAACTTGAACGTGGGAAATGAATTACTCTTCTGTGGATGTTAAATCTTTAAAGAAAAGGGGGTTTGGGGGTATACTATTCATACTGAGCTTCATGACAGATGATAAGATCAGTTATTTTTGTCCTTGAGCATACACTGATAAACTACGGGTGTCATCACAAAATAGAATGAGATAGAGCAGGGTTGTTCGCCGCCTTGAGCTGTATTTCACCCAAATCAAGTCGACAGACACTTACCGTTGCAATGTCCATGCCATCCCTTCATCACCTGACTGTTACAAGTCGGAGCATTTTAAGAAAGACTTTCGGGAGTTTTGTGTGAACTGTTTTATGATAGCATTGGGGGTATTGCCAGCAAACCATTACAGTTCATAAAATCACGCGAAAAAATGTCAAGGTTATCGGCAGAACAGAGTGAGATGAGGCATGGAATATCGCTGATGGGTCCATGTTGCAAGAACGCTCAGTGAGTTTGGTTTGAAGCTGCTTTTAACAGTATTCCAGTTATATCACGGCGTGTCTGCTTAATTTGGGAGGAAAGCCCCATGTGATGCTGGTGAAACCCACGAGCACGGGTATGGTGCTGACAAACCTAGAAACATAATCGGGGCGAACCCACAACCATGGGTTTCTGGCGTGCCTAAGGGACGCAACTCTGCACAGCGAATTGCGGCGCCTTTGACGACTGGGCCATCCGTGCCTCCCCAAGAACGCTCAGGTGCAGCCGACTGACCATTGCCGAACTACTTCAGTGATACCATAAAGGGACAAGCCACGTCTGACCACCAAACGGGAAGATCGCCATCTCTGTACGTCACGCAAAGTTACGTCTGCTCAAGGGGACGCTTCCTGGAGGGGACGGTCCCATTGAACGTCTCTAGGAGTATCTTGGGCGACAAATGAGACAACGTCCAAAACTGCAGAACAACGTACAATAGCTTGAACTGTTTTTGGAGGAGTGCGGCCGCATACCCAACGACGTCATCACTTTACGACATCGATGAGGGGCGTATACAGGCCTCTCTGGAATCTCGAGGAGGTCACGCAAGATATTGATTCCATTACCGACGTGCTATAGAATCGTTAAGAAGCGTTGTTACGAAACTTCAGAAATCTGAGGGGTGGTCGGATAGCCTAGTGGTTAAAGCGTTCGCTCGTAACGCCGAAGACCCGGGTTGGATTCCCCACATGGGTATAATGTGTGAGTGAGTGAGTGAGTATGGTTTTACGCCGCTTTTAGCAATATTCCAGCAATATCACGGCGGGGGACACCAGAAATGGGCTTCACACATTGTACCCATGTCGGGAATCGAACCCGGGTCTTCCGCGTGACGAGCGAACGCTTTAACCACTAGGCTACCCGACCGCCCCTTATAATGTGTGAAGCTGGAATATTGCTAAAAGCCGCGTAAAACAAAATCACTCACTCAGAAATCTGAATACATTTGAAATGAAGCGTACATTTTCTCGGGTTTTTTCTCATAAGCAGTCCGGGGGCACGGGTGGCCCAGTCGTCTAAGGCGCCGCGATTCGCTGTGCAGAGTTGCGTCCATTGGGCACGCCGTAAACCTATGATTGTGGGTTCGAATCCCGGTTCGCCCCGATTATGTTTCTAGGTTTGTCAGCACCATACCCGTGCTCGTGGGTTTCACCGAAGTGGTAAACGTCTGAGATCTGCCTCACTTCGGGCTTTCCTCCCACATTAAGCTGACACGCCGCGATATAACTGGATACTGTTAAAAGCGGCGGTAAACTAAACTCACTCACTCATAAGCAGTCCAAGTCGATGAATACTTCTTTATCAGTAGTTTGTATGTATAACGCATATTTCAGAAAAAGAAAAAAGGAGGAAAACTCTGAATATTGCAAAAAAATTCTGAAAAACAAACATAAAACACAAAAACGCGTTCCTGAAACGCCTACGAAACAAATGAGAATTAAAATAATATAATGAGAATAAAAATACTTTCAAAAACTATCTTCGTCGCAATGGGAATATGTTTGACCACTTTGGAAACGATTTTTGTTATCTGTATATTTAAAGTTGTCAATTTATTTTCTGTGATTTTTATGTTTCAATGAAAAAATTTCTGTGTTCAGTTTTTGTGTGTGTGTTTTGGGATGGGTTTTTTGCATTAAGGAGTTTAAGATACACAGGTCCTCTTTCAATATTAATGTTACTGGACTTTTGTGCTATGACTTGAAGCAGAGCCTAAAACGTTTACAATTACGAAAGAAAAAAACTTCGACATTTCGAAAACGTTTCAATGTGCCCAATGGACCACCGGGAAGCGAATTTAAATTATTTTTTTTCTTTTTGTCGTCATGGATTTATGCTAAGTAAGAATCTATTATGATGGTTCTGTGCCAAAAGAAAAAAAATGATTAATATTATAATGAATGCCAATCTACTTCTTATAAGCTTCAAACACCTGCGGCTGTGTATTTTAAGGCACATGTGTGCAGCATGTAACCATCATCAGCAGTTCATTATTAAACTATCATTCCAACAGTCACAGCGTTGTCAACTAATAAGCAACTACCACGGTAAATATAGTCTCAGCTTATAGCTGCACTAATCACGCTTCTGTTACACCTCATCCTGTGTAATGAACTGCCATAACTGCCATTGTGATAATGGTACTGCCACAGAAAGCTAGTAATGAAGCGCGGCACGTTGGTCACACTAAGACGGATATTGAAAGGGGTATGCACTGTCCTTGTTGCCATCACATATTATTGGATAATCACCCAGCGAGGGGACATCTGAGATTACTGTCATGAACAATAGTCGGAAAATGAGTTGCGTGGGGATGGTTGGGGTTGTTCGGGTGTGATGTGGTTGGGAATAACGGGGATTGATGGTACGGATGTCTTGATTCGAGAAAGGACGCGATACGTCACCGACAAACGTGATACAGCGACGGGACAGACGTGATACAGTCACAGACGGACGCGATACAGTGACGGGACAGACGCGATACAGTCACAGACAGACGCGATAAAGTCATAGACAGACGCGATACAGTCACAAACAGACGCGATACAGTCACAGACGGACGCGATACAGTGACGGGACAGACGCGATACAGTCACAGACGGATGCGATACAGTCACAGACTGACGCGATACAGTCACAGACAGACGCGATACAGTCACAGACGGACGCGATACAGTGACGGGACAGACGTGATACAGTCACAGACAGACGCGATACAGTCACAGACAGACGCGATACAATCACAGACGGATGCGATACAGTCACAGACCGATGCGATACAGTCACAGACAGACGTGATACAGTCACAGACAGACGCGATACAGTCACAGATGGATGCGATAGTCACAGACAGGCGCGATACAGTCACAGACAGACGCGATACAGCCACAGACAGACGTGATACAGTGACGGGACAGACGCGATTCAGTCACAGACAGACACGATACAGTCACAGACAGACGCGATACAGTCACAGACATACGCGATACAGTCACAGACAGACGGGACAGACGCGATACAGTCACAGACATACGCGATACAGTCACAGACAGACGCGATACAGTCACAGACAGACGGGACAGACGCGATACAGTCACAAACGGACATGAAACAGTCGCAGACAGACGTGATACAGTCACAGACAGACGCGATACAGTCACAGACATACGCGATACAGTCACAGACAGACGTGATACAGTGACGGGACAGACGCGATACAGTCACAGACAGACGCGATACAGTCACAGACAGACGTGATACAGTCACAGGGCAGACGCAATACTGTCACAGACAGACGTGATACAGTCACACACATGTGATACAGTCACAGACAGATGCGATACAGTCACACACAGATGCAATACAGTCACAGACAGACGCGATAAAGTCACAGGGCAGACGCGATACAGTCAGTACAGATGAGATACTGTCACAGACAGATGCGATACAGTCACAGACAGATGCGATACAGTTACAGACAGACGTGATACAGTCACATTACAGATGCGATACTGTCAGAGAAAGACGAGATACAGTCACGGGCAGACGCGATACAGTCACAGACAGATGCGATACAGTCACAGACAATGGCAATACAGTCACAGTACAGATGCGATAAAGTCACAGGACAGACGTGATACAGTCACAGGGCAGACGTGATACAGTCAGTACAGATGAGATACTGTCACAGACAGATGCGATACAGTCACAGACAGACGCGATAAAGTCACAGGGCAGACGTGATACAGTCAGTACAGATGAGATACTGTCACAGACAGATGCGATACAGTCACAGACAGACGCAATAAAGTCACAGGGCAGACGTGATACAGTCAGTACAGATGAGATACGGTCACAGACAGATGCAATACAGTCACAGACAGACTCGATAAAGTCACAGGGCAGACGTGATACAGTCAGTACAAATGAGATACTGTCACAGACAGATGCAATACAGTCACAGACAGACGAATAAAGTCACAGGGCAGACGCAATACAGTCAGTACAGATGAGATACTGTCACAGACAGATGCGATACAGTCACAGACAGATGCGATACAGTTACAGACAGACGTGATACAGTCACATTACAGATGCGATACTGTCAGAGAAAGACGAGATACAGTCACGGGCAGACGCGATACAGTCACAGACAGATGCGATACAGTCACAGATAGATGCGATACAGTCACAGACAGACGTGATACAGTCACAGACAGACGCGCTGCATTGACGGGACAGATGCGATTCAGTCACACACAGAAGCGATTCAGTCACAGACAGAAGCGATTCAGTCACAGACAGACGTGATACAGTCACAGGACAGACGCGATTCAGTCACAGACACTTGATAGTCAGACAGACGCGATACAGTCACTGACAGAGGCGATACAGTCACAGACAGATGCGATTCAGTCACAGACATGCGTGATACAGTCACAGACAGCGAGATACAGTCACAGACACACTTGATACAGTCACAGACAGACGCGATACAGTCACAGACAGAGGCGATACAGTCATAGTACAGATGCGATTCAGTCACAGACAGACATGATACAGTAACAGACAGACGTGAAACAGTCACAGACACACTTGATACAGTCACAGACAGAGGCGATACAGTCACAGTACAGAGGAGATACAGTCACTGGGCAGATGCAAAACAGACACACTTGATACAGTCACAGACAGACGCAATACAGTCAGGGCAGACGCGATACAGTCACAGACACACTAAATACAGACACGATACAGTCACAAGACAGACGCGATACAGTCACAGGGCAGACGCGATACAGTCACAGATAGATGCGATACAGTCACAGACAGATGCAATACAGTCACAGACAGATGCAATACAGTCACAGACAGACGTGATAAAGTCACAGGGCAGACGCGATACAGTCAGTACAGATGAGATACTGTCACAGACAGATGCGATACAGTCACAGACAGATGAGATACTGTCACAGACAGATGCGATACAGTCACAGACAGATGCGATACAATAACAGACAGACGTGATACAGTCACAGTACAGATGCGATACAGTCACAGACAGATGCGATACAGTCAGGGCAGACACGATACTCTCATAGACACACTTAATACAGTCACAGACACGATACAGTCACAAGGCAGATGTGATGCAGTGACGGGACAGACGCGATTCAGTCACAGACAGATGAGATACTGTCACAGACAGATGCGATACAGTCACAGGGCAGACACGATTCAGTCACAGACAGACGTGATACAGTCACAGACATACGCGATACAGTCTACAGTACAGACACTATTGACGTAGAATCAGTGTTACATTTTAAGTCCAGTTTACCGAGAATTCATTAGTACCATGATGATTGAGTGAGTGAGTGAGTGTGTTTTTTGCCGCTTATTCCAGCCCATCAGGGCTCGGTTCACCAATACTGGTCTTCATACATTTTATTTACGTGGGAATTTAGCTCCGATCTTCGGCATAACGAACAAACGTTTTAACCATTAGACTTCCCAACCACCCCTCACATCCATGACGACGTTTCTACTTTCGAAATGGTAATACGTTCTTAATACGTTGGAATCTTTAAAATACTAAGGTCCCTTCTTCGTCACATCAAACAAAAAGGTATGACTGTTATTCCTTGGCACATTAATCTGTTTCCCATTAGTGTTCTCAAGACAACAGGAAGAGGTAGAAGCAGCCGTTAGTTTCGTTAATCAACAGTGCCACGCCTCGGCCTTAATTCTCTTGATCAACAGAATTAAGCCTTCCTCATCCGGGACAGGATGTCAATTAGTCTGACGAATGAGAACTGTACTAGTCAGGCTCGATCGCAAACGATCGAGACCTTCGGTTTTCGCCCACGTTCCCGAGATCGTTTTTAACTTTTTATAGCTATTAAATATATGATAAGTTATTATTACATACACGTCTTGTGTGTAAAAAACTATGTATATTGTAGGTATAAGATCAATTCAATGTTTCATCGTAATATTTAACAGTTATAGTTAGCTCCAATGATCGGCTCAAATAGTCCCGCGATCTACTGGCGCTTCCGTCATCCAAAGTTGGGTAGTTCATTCCGAGATTGTTTCATGCTTTAAATCCACTAAAGTAAAAATATTCATTCCAAAATACTCACGTAAACACCTTCTTGGGCATGTTATTGGGTAGATTACATCCATCCTAATTACTGTCACATCGTATAAATGATGTTTAATCGCATTCTTCTCGCTCTAACTGTTGGTGTCTTCTGCTACATGTATTTCCGGAAGTGACGTCACCATGATTATAATCTCGTCCCAAATCAGTTGCAGAAATAACAAATTCAACGTAAGTTGCAGTTTTGGGCCCAGCGAGTTTTAGAAATTTTATAATGATTCGATAGACGCATTTTACAGTTTTTTTATAATAATTACCGTACAGCATTATTGGCGCTGCCCTTGCGCATTGTAATTATTCTTTTCAAGTTGATTAAATAAACAAAAGCCAGAATTTGTAGAAATGTATTACCTAACTGTCAAAACTGACAGAGTACTGAAATTGTAACTGCCATAAATAATAACAACAACAACAAGTAAAGATTTCAATTGACTTTGATCATTTGTTATAGTTCATGTCCCTTGCCCCCACCAACCACCCCCCAACCCGAGTTAACATATTTACATCAACCTGCCATTATGCATTGCATTTCAATTATCGAAATTATCTCCCGAGAGAAAACAGATGATACTTGACTTTCTGTTTTAATACGTCAGTTCCACACTGACAAGGCAAAATACTGACAGATGGTCATTTATGGATTCAATATCGATTCTTACCTTCTGTTCTTTTCTTGAAAAATGTTTCTCCCTCAACTGTAATTTCTCATTTAGAGAGACTGTTCGTTTCTCAAAGCGCCATTTTTGTTAGTTGACCAGCACGCATTCATTTACTGTCTCGTAGATTTCAAGAATATGTTGTGTTATTTTCGCAATAACGAGGTGTTATCATAATTCCCTGCGCGTAAGGTAGGAAGGATTTATGTTTCAATGTTTTTCATTTGTAAGTAAATGATTTAATTTTTCGGCAGACAGGTATAAAAAGTATATGATAAATATGATGTCTCGTTAACTTATCTTCTTTTCCCCGTCACTCGAGGGCGGTCGGGTAGCCTAGTGGTTAAAGCGTTCGCTCGTCACGCCGAAGACCCTGGTTCGATTCCCGACATGGGTACAATGATATTGCTGGAATATTGCTAAAAGCGGCATAAAACCATACTCACTCCCCCCCCCCCCCCCCCGTCACTCGATGAGAGAAACATGATGTTTAACTGGGTTAAACCAAACTACTCATTCACCCACGCACGCATTCACCCACGCACATGTCGGAAGGCCAAAAAAATCATCCGTCTATATTTAGGCGGTACCGCCGTGAACGTTCACACGTTCAGACAAATATTGATAGATTTAAATTCAATGCCTGGATATCTTTGGTTTCTTAAATGATAACTCTGATAAATATTAGCCCCGAATTCTAGATGGACCATATTAAGTTCATGGGCCAAATCAGTCATGACAGAAGGTAATGTTACGTGACAGTCGCGGCCTCCAAAAGCCTGGATTGTGAAGACCAATTTGGAATATGCGGTCGAAGTAAGAGATTTTATGTGCGCCTTGATAGATGATGAGCTGATATTTTGTGAGTGTGCTGCATTTATTGCCGCTTTGAACAACATTTGTTTCCATGGCATGTATATATCACAGCAAATCCAAGCAGATATACTGACCTACCTGCTTTCACCTAACAATCTGTACATTTACAAACTCTGATATAATCAGACGTGTGTAAATTACTTTCTACATCTGATCACCGTTGTCAGTCAGCCGTTGTTATATTTGCTTGACACAGCGTAAGGCATGCGCCTTTCTGAAGGGGACCGAAGTTGGTTAAACTAATCTGAAATGTGTCAATTAACCATCATGTCTGATGGCACTCTGCGGGTGTATTCTTGAACCGTTTGTATGTTGTTGGTGTCGCGGTTCTGACAGTTCCGTTAGAGCTTCACCAATGATGTACTGTGATATTTAACTGCGGCATGGTGTCACAGCGGACTAGTACTATATAACCGACGTAACTAGTGCGTATAAGAACATACAGCCACACACACGTGTCTGAACGATATAAGTGCAAACACCCTATTTCACCTTTTAGTATTTTGCAACGTTAATTTGTGTGATTGTGGCAATGACGACCACACTAACGCTGTAGGGGTCTGGGAGTTTGTATTGAGACCAGATATTTTTTTCAACAACAGTTGCAAAGCCAAATATTTTTTAATTAAAACAACTATTTTGTTCTACCCAGGGCCCCCCACCCCAAGAAAATCAAATGGTCGGCCCCTAACAAACGGTTTCGGACAGTGAGTTGGTGTATTCAGTTCAGTAATATTGTGGTGGGTCAGCTTTGTGTCGGAGGAAAGCCAATACTAAGACAGATAAACGGTAAACGGTCAACATATTGATGGGTTTCAAAACCCACACGTATGATGGCTGCCAAGAATCATAATCAGGGCGACTGATGGATTCGAATCTACTATCAGCGGATCCTGGTACACCTAAGGGAAGCTATTTTCCAGAGCGACATTCTATGCCCTTTGTCTCTGTGTTTTCCTTCCTCCCAAAGTCTATAACCCATTTCAAGACAGAATGAGTGAATCGATATTAGCTTCATACCAGTATTCAAACAACATTCCCAATATGATGCTGCAGCACTGATCACAGGATACAGGCCTTGAAATGTGATGTGTCACACATAAAACACACATAAGACGGCTGAGACTCTAAACATTGCTATTTGCGTTCCCTGACTCCAATAAATACTCGATGTCTTTATACAGAACCCGTTGTTCATCACCCAGTTCCACTGGGCCATATTTTAACGGGCCCTTGTCAATTTCATAATAGCACGTGCATGTGGATATCAACACGTAATCTATTTCAGAATGCGGCGCCTTTCATGTCAGATAATCGACGCCTGCTCATAAATTCAATTAGTGATTAAAGTGCAATTTGCCAGTATTATACGCCAGAGCTGTCACAGCGTTTATTAATTACATCTGTGATAGTTCCTTACATAAAAACTGTCTACTTAGCTGGTTTTTACAACAAAAACGTGCTTGTCTAAGTTCTTGCAGTTACCCGGGACTAATTAACGGAAATATTTTCATCTATTGCATCAAAGCGTGCCTTGCAAAATAAAACGCATTGGCGCAGTATTATGTGCCTTTCATCCGCCTTTATGTATGAAACGTTTCCAGGGTCTCGCTTCATAATTAATACACGAACAAACATTCAAGATGTGTACACACCGAGTCTCTTCCCGTGTTAGCACGATTTAATTTGTTGATATCCTAGTGCACGTCCCTCGTCTGATTAATTAAAAGGTGTTTTGCAAAATAAAAATGTTTCAGCTTTTAAAAATATTTTAGGATCCATGCACGCATTCATATCAGTGATGAACTCATTGACACGTTAGATATAGCCGCGTCGGGCCAGGGTTACTGGGATTGTTTATATTAATCAAGGGTTTTCTCGTGGCTGACGCGTTGCCACACAGACATGTATATCCCATCGCCATGTTAACAGAGGTGTGACGGAAAAAGATTCAACAAACTTGACATTTTCAACTCTATGGCAGTTAAAGCTGAACAAATCACCTCTTTGAACGTTTCCTAAAAGTATGTCAAATATTATTAGCAAGTTAATGTATTTGTTTGAAACCACAGGAATACGTAGCTGTACCCCAAAAAAATATAAAAAGATATTGTCAACCCCTGTATCCTACGAGGCCACTCGTTTCTCGTAGGATGCATGAGATATAACATGGTTTTGGGTAAGGCTACCGTTTCCTGTGCTGAAACATATGCCTTCTCTGACATCTGTATATGTGTATGAGAAGGCATTTCTTTGGTGAGTGAGTGGGTTGGGTTTAACGCTGCTTTTAATAGTATTCCAGTTATATCGCGGTGTGTCAGGTTAATGTGGGAGGAAAGCCCGAAGTGATGCAGGTCTCTGACGTTTACCACTTCAGTGAAACCCAAGAGCACGCGTATGGTGCTGACAAACCTAGAGACATAATCGGGGCGAACCGGGATTCGAACCAATCATAGGTTTCTGGCGTGCCCAAGGAACGCAACTCTGCACAGCGCCACCCGTGCCCCAAGGTTCCGAGCGAAAGTCGTATGACGCTCTTTGAAATCTTGGTAGAAAGAGCATGGTCGATTGTATGACGCTCTTTGAAATCTTGGAAGAAAGAGCATGGTCGATTGTATGACGCTCTTTGAAATCTTGGAAGAAAGAGCATGGTCGATTGTATGACGCTCTTTGAAATCTTGGAAGAAAGAGCATGGTCGATTGTATGACGCTCTTTGAAATCTTGGTAGAAAGAGCATGGTCGATTGTATGACGCTCTTTGAAATCTTGGTAGAAAGAGCATGGTCGATTGTATGACGCTCTTTGAAATCTTGGTAGAAAGAGCATGGTCGATTGTATGACGCTCTTTGAAATCTTGGTAGAAAGAGCATGGTCGATTGTATGACGCACTTTGAAATCTTGGAAGAAAGAGCATGGTCGATTGTATGACGCTCTTTGAAATCTTGGAAGAAAGAGCATGGTCGATTGTATGACGCTCTTTGAAATCTTGGTAGAAAGAGCATGGTCGATTGTATGACGCTCTTTGAAATCTTGGAAGAAAGAGCATGGTCGATTGTATGACGCTCTTTGAAATCTTGGAAGAAAGAGCATGGTCGATTGTATGACGCTCTTTGAAATCTTGGAAGAAAGAGCATGGTCGATTGTATGACGCTCTTTGAAATCTTGGAAGAAAGAGCATGGTCGATTGTATGACGCTCTTTGAAATCTTGGAAGAAAGAGCATGGTCGATTGTATGACGCTCTTTGAAATCTTGGAAGAAAGAGCATTGTCGATTGTATGACGCTCTTTGAAATCTTGGTAGAAAGAGCATGGTCGATTGTATGACGCTCTTTGAAATCTTGGTAGAAAGAGCATGGTCGATTGTATGACGCTCTTTGAAATCTTGGTAGAAAGAGCATGGTCGATTGTATGACGCTCTTTGAAATCTTGGAAGAAAGAGCATGGTCGATTGTATGACGCTCTTTGAAATCTTGGAAGAAAGAGCATGGTCGATTGTATGACGCTCTTTGAAATCTTGGAAGAAAGAGCATGGTCGATTGTATGACGCTCTTTGAAATCTTGGAAGAAAGAGCATGGTCGATTGTATGACGCTCTTTGAAATCTTGGTAGAAAGAGCATGGTCGATTGTATGACGCTCTTTGAAATCTTGGTAGAAAGAGCATGGTCGATTGTATGACGCTCTTTGAAATCTTGGTAGAAAGAGCATGGTCGATTGTATGACGCTCTTTGAAATCTTGGAAGAAAGAGCATGGTCGATTGTATGACGCTCTTTGAAATCTTGGAAGAAAGAGCATGGTCGATTGTATGACGCTCTTTGAAATCTTGGAAGAAAGAGCATGGTCGATTGTATCCCAACCAGGTGTAAGTGAGGTGATCTACAACAGCATGTCAGTACATGTGTGAAGAAGTCCAAAGAAGATCATATTCGCAGCAACATGGGATTCGAACGCACGACCATCGGATCCTGGCGCAGCTAAGGGACTCAACTCACAGTAAATATAGATGTTTCGGTCCTCCAAACCACCCCGCCCATCTATAATGTGTGAGCTGGGCCAATTTAATAAATGGCGTGGAAACAGGTAAGAGGTATGTTCCATGTTCTTGTTATGAGCTTGTTTTACGCTGACGTCAGCAGTATCACGGCTAACCCGCAAACACCGGATGGTTCATGACGAGCGGTCACACAGTCACACAGTCAGAAAGGACGACGTTACCACCCTCCTCCAACCTGTGACCTTTTCTGCAAAAGAATACTCAGATGTGTACTTGAATGACCACTCTTAAGTGTCATGTGCGGAAGGTAGAAAATGAAGTCTCAATGGGACGCGTGCGGCAACAATGTCGCAAGAAGGCGAAATAAAGCAAATGAGAGGACTGTTGCTCCTGAATCTCCGCGTGTTTCATCCTCAAGTATTGTGCACACTTAACTTGATTGCATTGTACAATAAACATCCCCATACAAGTGAGACACACTACCATACCACGTCCCCTTCAACAGGCGATGAGCCTTACTGAGATAAAGTAGGTTTTTCATTACAATAACAAACGGTGCGTGTTTCACAAGTGCAATAATTGAAAACAGGGGGTGCAAGAACATCCCCCAGCAGTGATGGCCCAGATAACGCAGCCAAGGGCTTCATGATGATTGATAAGAACAGGATTGGCTCAGAGATCGGAAAGTGATATAGGCGTACCTGGAATTTATTGCTATAAGGCAAACAGGACGGTGGATCGGGTTGTCTAGCGGTTCTTTTCTCCAAATGGGTACATTGTGTGAAGCCAATCCTACATGCCCTTGGTAGGAATACTGAGTCAAGATGTTCCGTTTATTTATTTGTAAATGGATCACGTGACCTTGAATACAATCCGACAATCTAAACCATACAGATTGGAAAAACGCAGCTTAATTTGATACCTGAGAACTAAATACAACTGATGAACCCTTTACAATTGGGACTTGTAACACACATGCATCTCCAATAAAATGTCCTGGGAAAATAATGGGAAAAAGACTGTTAACAGCTGAAGGTTTTTGTCCTTCCTCTGTAAAAACTGCTTGTATAAATTGACTTATTCCGCCATTTAGGGCGATGGATCTAACCCGAAATGAATTACCATGATGGACTATAGAAGCATAGTGCATGCTCGTCCTTCACGTGCTATCATCACTGCAAGTTCAAAATAGTTACAACAGTTAATTGCAAATATCAATGGATGCAAATATCCTAATCCTGGGACGCTATAAGTCATACAAATATACTAACAAAGCTCTCGGTCCGATTCGCTGTGCAGAGTTGCGTCCCTTGGGCACGCCAGAAACCTAGATTGTGGGTTCGAATCCCGGTTCGCCCCGATTATGTTTCTAGGTAGGTTTGTCAGCACCATACCCGTGCTCATGGGTTTCACCGAAGTGGTAACGTCTGAGACCTGCATCACATCGGGCTTTCCTCCAACATTAAGCTGTCACGTCGTATATAACTGGAGTACTGTTAAAAGCGGCGTTAAACCCAACTCACTCACTCACACTGGGGGTCACGGCTATAACTGCCAGAAGATACTTCTTGACACATTTCACGGACTTCAGGACAATTTTTTCATAAAATTCATAAAAGTACGTGTGAGCAATCTAAGGCGACAATGATGGAAACGCTCAGGAGGTCGATATAGTTGTTTTCAGTAGAGAAGGTTATTAAAGACGTTTACCTAATGCAGCCGTTGCTTTTTGAACCAGATAAATGTTGGATCAGTCCTGCTTCATGGCTGTGGATAAACATGGGAAGTTTTTCACATTACCTAAACATGGGCCGGAGTGTATTTCATTATAATCTGTGTGTAATAAAAAAATTCACATATCACATCCATCATGCCATACTCCGTTAATTAAAGTTTTATTTCTAAAATATCTTCCCTGCAAATGTAAGGACACATAACACAATACCAAATTGTACATGTGTGTTATAATATAACATATTCATGGACACATTTTCATAACTATTCTATAAGTTATGACATTCCAAAAACGACTCAAATTATTCAAATAATCTCAGGAAGCATTTTAATTTTCTGAGAGAGAAAAATACCCACCATTCATACAATTATAAAATAGAACTAGTAGCAGTATCAGTAGTAGCAGTCTTGCAAGTTGGGGAATGATGAAAGCAACGAATTATACACAGTAGGAATACGATACTGGCACCCTGAAGACACCTGCACATGGGTACACCCAGAAATGATACACATGGTACATGCATGGTACACACATACTGTATGACGGTACAAACAAGATGTATGATGGTACACATGTAATGCATGATGGTACACACACAATGCATGATGGTACACACAATGCATGATGGTACACACACAATGCATGATGGTACACACACAATGCATGGTGGTACACACACAATGCATGATGGTACACACACAATGCACGATGGTACACACAATACATGATGGTACACACAGAATGCATGATGGTACGCCCACAATACATGATGGTACACACGTAATGCATGGTGGTACACACAATGCATGGTTGTACACACAATGCATGATGGTACACACAATGCATGATGGTACGCCCACAATACATGATGGTACACACGTCAACATAATGCATGCTGATACAAACATGATACACATATGGTACATGACGTCTAGACCAAGGATATAATGATAATATGGACACCTGGACAATGATATATCACACCTGTAGAAACAATCACACGATGGAATAATCGACGAAAAATATACGTGTAACTTCTATCCCAAGGTACTGCAGAAGCCCATCAACTTTTGTGATCATTCTCAAAAGAAGCTTGCCATTTCCAAACGGCGAAAGACAGAAAAACACTATCACCAGTTTTCATTTTCACTGAACATTAACAATCCAGATTTCATATTGAAATAGTTTTAACGAAATACATCTGAATGAACATTTTTGGAAATGGACGATTTCAAAAACACAATAGGATTTGAAGAATGTACGAAAAAAACTTTTTCGAAGCATTAGACGTTCCCGGATCTAAAAAGTGAATTTACATGTAATTTCAACCAGCGGGTTTTCACACAAATAACTACTGGGCAAAATAATGAAAGGATGATGAGATATAGTCCCCTCATGAGGCGTGTTTATATGTACTCAGATAACATTTGTACTCCAGTATCTCTGATAATATAGGAGTTATATCTCAACATCTTAAACAATGTACTTCTACTATGCAATGAATGTATTCATGTCCAACGTTTTCACACATATGACGCCTCCGTCATTTCCTCGTACACATATGCTAGTTGCCATGCGGGCCATCTAGAGAGACTCAAGCAAAAACATCGACATACAGAAGCCATACAATCTTCCAGTATAATAGTCGTCAGGTACATATAACAAACTTGTCACAAACGCAGGATCAGATTTGGAGAATTGCATGTATCATATTTCTGTTGATTCTCATATTCTAAACCATCCGAGAATAAATCCAATTTGTACCCGTAGCCTAATTATCAACCAGGGGATCAGAATCAGGCGAACAAATCCCACTTCCAACAAACAAATATTTACACATACATTATTCATGGGCAGGTCAACTGGGCGATGGTATTCGTACAATGCCAAATGATGTCCAAGCACGAAGGATAAGCTCAGTATGCTTCTTGTAACAGAATAACGGTACAAAATACGATATCATCAAATTTCCGGGAGGACAACCACTATGAATGTCTCCTGATGACGTCATCACACGGATACCACCACGAACCCATTAATACTGGGCGACACCTATCCAGGTAAAACCTTCCGGAATAACACTTTTTCCAATTTATGAATCAAGGGTATGCTGTGTTATCGTTTTAGTTAGATATTCCCAATATTAATCACCCGGAGATTCCTGATTATCGGAGTCCGAATATTGGAGTTTCGCGCGACTATAGATCCGTATTCAAATCTTCCAAAGTGTAGGTCCTTGCTAGCCGTTGCTTTTCTTTCCGTCTCCGCTGAGATCTTGGAGTGTCCAGCCAACCATTGCTGTGGATGCTGGCACTGCCGACCAATCTCGACTTGCTGTCATAGTAGCTACTGCATGACGTGCTGATGCTGTCTGTCAATGACATAGAATCAGCCAAACGCTTGCTCTGAAAGTCATAAGGGTACCGATGTTGTTTAAGCTTCTTGACACGACCACGCTCTGATTTCTCGACCTGAACAACGACCAGTCGATAGATCAGTAGTATTATCACAATAGTATTTTTGGACGTGAAGAACATGTTGGTGTAGCTGAGGACGCCGTAGCGGAAGATGAGCAGCATCCTGAGGACCAGGAACGGGACATCTTGGAGGAGGATTGAGATCACAATGCCGTACACGTCGGCGGAGCAACACCCCACCTTCTTCACAGGGGGCTTTTCTGTGGCCAGCCCAGACTGGTCTCGCCGAACTCTCGAAGCTGTGAGAACTAACGTGAACTGAAGCAAACTCAGAGTCCAAATCCCAAGAATTATCATACACAGGAGTTTGTTGTAGCGAACCTGAAATAGAAACAGCTTAATATAATGTACGAATGTGGAAACGGAATTTTGTCAATCCAAATATGTTCGTTCCAAAACCATCTCAGATCTACGAATGAACCTTAACACAAAATCGTTATGTTGGCTCAGTGTTCTGTATAGTTATAATCACTATAGATTCAAAATAGAAGTTTGTACAAATGTTACATTTGCATCATCGCTAAAAACTAAAATGAACCATGAATTCAAAATAAGTAAGAGCATTCGATCAATGTTGAGGATGCATACCACCTACAGACTACATGTCATCTTGCATAAGAGAATGGCCTTCAAATTGGATGCGATGGAAAACCAATAGGAATTGAGATTGTGTCAAGTTGAGCAAGAAAAAGAAATTTCGTTGATATGATTTCAGCGACTCTCCGTAATAGCTGAGTTGTGTGTCAGTAAACCAGATTAGAAGAAGAAATCGCGTGTGTTGGAAAGATGGGGGAGAACATGGCGAGGAGAGGAGGCATTTTCACACGGTTATCATGGAAAGTAAACTTTGGAGAGTGTCATCTGATTTCAGAGTAAGACAAATATGGAAACGTCAAAGACATTTTTGCCAGATCACCGTCAGTTGTTAATAATTAATCAGAAGTCCCGATACACTGAGATCCTGACCCACTTTCATCATTTTCATCATCTGTTCACCACAAGTATTTTTCATTAAATAAATAAATAAATTATCGCAAAGATCAATTATTATTATTACTAAAAGAGTCAAGACTAACAAAATAGTTCATACAGTATGTTTAAATAGTTGATAAACAAACTACACTGAAGATAAATACACACCACTTCTTCTTTAAAAGCATCAAAGAACTCCACAATGTCCGCAGCTGTGCCTATGTACACGAGGAGCAGCTGTGACAGCTGGTCGTGGGTCAGCTTCCCCTTGGGTAGGATCCAGCGTCCCAGGATGAGGATCAGCAGCAGGAGCTGCTCCAGGGTCCGGATCCACTCGTCTGACGTCATCAGAATCGGGATGCGGATCTCGAACCTGAACTGTGAGGGACAGAGAGATGAGTTGGTTGATAATAATAATAATAATAATAATAATAATAATAATAATAATAATAATAATGATGATGATGATGATGATGATGATGACGACGACGACGACGACGACGACGACGACGACGACGACAACAACAACAACAACAATAATGGTGATAAGAGAAAGCTCGCTGTCCAAAACTACTAAGTTTAACTTCAGGCACAAGAAGTAGACGTGATTCTTATATGAGAAATCTGGATGGTTTATAGGGTTGAAGAAGGTCACTGCTTGAGAGTGGCACTGAAGGGCAAAACAGAAAACTTTAAAGTTGATGCGCTGTTCAAGCCAATGAAGTACTTTCAGAATCGGCTTCAGCGTTATATAACAACATATCAGATTAACGTGTTATGACAGTCCGAGGTGTTGCAAGTCGTTGACTAGTAGAACTTAGTGAAATCCAAATGCATAAGACCGGGTATTGTGCTGACATACCAGAATCATAAGATGGTTGAATCTGCAACCATGATCAGCATTTCCAGGGACGCAACCAGGTACAGCGAATTGCGCGCTTAACTAGAAGGCCTCCTGACGTCATTAATTTTTCTAATACAATGTTATAAGAGGGTTGTTAAACGCCTGAGAACCTGTGTTTATTTGATTGTTTGTTGCTTAACACCGCTCTCGGCAATAGTCCCGCTAATTGACGGCGATCTGTAAATAATAAAGCCTGGACCAGACAATTCAGTGATTGAGATTGTGAGCACCCTATCCATTAACTCGCCCGATCGATTAGCAATGTTTGCAGGGACCTCGAGTTCCCCAGGCTACGTCTAGGAAGACATCGGTTACTTGTATTAACGCCATACCTTCTGCCAACTCATCATATTAAACGTTATCATTTTGAACTTGTTTCCAAGCATGAGGAATGAGGTCGAATAAAATATGGTATTTCCCTCCTGATAGTATCAAATTAAAGATTAAAGAATTGATAAATAAATACCTTGAAATATACGGAGATTGCAAACGGATACAACGGTTATCTTGAAGTAGCGTACCACATTACCCCATAAAACATGAAAATAAAAAACAAAAACATTACAGTTGTCTTCTCAGATTTCAACGTTCCAATTTCTGGCCGACGCCTTAAAGTCTCATTAACCTCTATCTGCAGCGGAGATAATGCAAAGCACAGAAGCGTAATCTCGGTATATTTGCGATGAACCTTCCAAGAAGCACACCTATTCACACTTAGCTTCTTTGAACAAACGAAAAATGTGAGCCAGGCTGGATTTTTTCACTCTATCCTATTCTGTTTATATCGAATCCCACATACCACGATGGCTGCATCGTGTCGTAACGTGCCCCTAGATCTTGATTACGACAACCTTCACTGTTTTCCCAATATTTCATGCAGTTAGTGAGTTACCCTGTAGCTTTATAGCCTTGCATCCTCCGATGCCGATCTTTGAACTTAATATTAACGTCATTTACCCATTTTCTTCCCCGCTGAGGGGGAACACGCTTAAGGCCATCTGTTATCATTATTAATGCGATTGTGTTATCATGGAAAACTGTATATTATTTATGCTTGAAGAAAATGGCATTTATTAACCTTGCAATCTTTCTCGATATTGTAATTGTAGGTAGCTGAAACAGCCATGATTTAATAGCAGTGTCGATGTCGGTTGATTGATCTGAAAGACCATGGACAGCGTAAAACAATACGAAGCACCCTGCATAACTCACGGAGCTGCTGTCATTAAGAATGGAGGAAGTTGTGCTGATATCATTATGTATGCGTACGAAGAGCAATAACAATGATAATGGTGTGATGTCATTTGAAGCCTGTATCTTCAAAGCTGAGGACCTCGTCATGCAATATGCAGATGTCAGGTCCCGACTCTCGGACACATTCCTATCAATGACAAATATACCGTAATGTATTGTGCAATCGCATAGCCTGGTTTATGTGGTTCCGAGTCGTTCGTTCGTTGATTCGTCTAATTTTCTTTCTTTGGTTATATGTGTGTGTGTGTGTGTGTGTGTGTGTGTGTGTGTGTGTGTGTGTGTGTGTGTGTGTGTGTGCGTCTGTCTTGCTAACATTACCAGGTTGACCGCGCATGTAAATATTCAGTCACATCCTTGATTTAAAGTTTTGACGGACTCGACTAAGACTATGATATCGGACCGCCTCCGTGGTCTTGTGGTAGAGCGACCGCCCGGAGAGCAGAAGGTCTGGGGTTCGATCCCCAGCCGCGTCATACCAAAAGACGCTGAAAGATTGTACTTGTTGTTACCCTGTCTGGTGCTCGGCATAAAGGGGCTAAAACAAGGACTGGTCGGCTCGGAGTCAGTATACTGTGTCTGAGTGGGGTATTCATGTGAAACCGCGGCATGGTATCTCAGTGGGCTCGCACCAATCGGCATCAGTCCGGACTAGTACAAGCACGCACGCACGCACGCACGCACGCGCGCATGTCATCGTAACCCAATTGCGTGGATCGATGCACATGAAGTCCATCACTGGATTGTCTGGTCCAGACTCGATTATTTACAGACCGCCATCATATAGCTGGAATATGGCTGAGTGCGGCGTAAACAAACAAACTTGTGTTGGTGGATAAACGATCTTATCATACCATGTCAGAATGATGAGATCTGATTGGTCCACATGGTCTTGACACAATACTGTGAAACAAAAAGCCGCACGCTTTTTCCGAGTCAGTGGAAGTCACGTGACATAGCGCAAGCTGACCTCAGCTCAATCGAACAGCTCTGAACTGTCAATTTTGAATTTGTTTGAATTCTTTCATAACGTCATTTTAAAACATGTCGGTAAGATAAATTCGTTGTAGCAGGATCATTCGGGGTATATGCGTCCCTCCGGCGAGTGGTATAAAACCTAACGAGGGACGCATGAAACACGACGCACCCTCGTGGACCCGCTACAACAAATACACAGACCGCCAGCGGCCAATGAATGAGCTACAAGACAGAGCTGCTACGTCTATCAAGGGAACTGAGGCAGCTGTTGCCAGTGACACTGTCTGACACTGTCTGACACTGTCTGAGGCGCCAGGTGGTGCAGATAAGACGTCAGGTCTTTTTATAGAACTGACTCATGTGCACGTGTTCAGGGGTGTTGTTCCCCGCGTAGTATCACGGGAAGGTGTTGCGGCCACCGTCGTGTTTACACTGCAGACGTTGTGACGTTGTGTGTAATTAGCAATATACGAAAACTAGTGGAGATGTGAAGATGTGCATAAAAATATGAGAAGTAGTAAAGATGTGTATAAGTGTATAGCACTGGTAAGGTTGTGTATAATTGTAAAGCACTAGTAAAGTTGTGTATAACTGTATAGCACTGGTAAAGTTGTGTATAATTGTATAGCACTGGTAAAGTTGTGTATAAGTGTATAGCACTGGTAAAGTTGTGTATAATTGTAAAGCACTAGTAAAGTTGTGTATAACTGTATAGCACTGGTAAAGTTGTGTATAATTGTCTATACGAGAGCTAGTGAAGTTTAGTCCTGCACCATGACTGTAGAATATATTTATTTTATGGAATAAAACAACAATTTAGACATACATGTATATACGAAAGCAAGTCTAGCCAGCTCTAACTAGCTCTATGAAAACATCAGGAAAATTATTTGTTTAACTTTTAGAAGAAGTGAATAATGTAATATAAGAATTCACTAACTAAATGTGAGTCTATAGTGAAGTTGTTTATGATTATGTATACGAGAACTAGTAAAGGTGGGTATGATTATGTAAACGAGAACTAGTTAAGTTGGGTATGATTATGTATACGAGAACTAGTAAAGTTGTGTATGATTATCTAAACGAGAACTAGTAAAGTTGTGTATGATTATGTGTACGAGAACTAGTAAAGTTGGGTATGTTTATGTATACGAGAAGTAGTAAAGTTGTGTATGATTATGTAAACGAGAAGTAGTAAAGTTGTGTATGATTATGTAAACGAGAACAAGTAAAGTTGTGTATGATTATGTAAAAGAGAACTAGTAAAGTTGTGTATGATTATGTAAAAGAGAACAAGTAAAGTTGTGTATGATTATGTATACGAGAACTAGTAAAGTTGGGTATGATTATGTAAAAGAAAACTAGTTAAGTTGTGTATGATTATGTATACGAGAACTAGTAAAGTTGTGTATGATTATGTATACGAGAACTAGTAAAGTTGTGTATGATTATGTATACGAGAACTAGTAAAGTTGTGTATGATTATGTAAAAGAGAACTAGTTATGTTGTGTATGATTATGTAAACAACACTAGTTAAGTTGTGTATGATTATGTATACGAGAACTAGTAAAGTTGTGTATGATTATGTAAAAGAGAACAAGTAAAGTTGTGTATGATTATGTATACGAGAACTAGTAAAGTTGGGTATGATTATGTAAAAGAGAACTAGTTAAGTTGTGTATGATTATGTATACGAGAACTAGTAAAGTTGTGTATGATTATGTATACGAGAACTAGTAAAGTTGTGTATGATTATGTATACGAGAACTAGTAAAGTTGTGTATGATTATGTAAAAGAGAACTAGTTATGTTGTGTATGATTATGTATACGAGAACTAGTAAAGTTGTGTATGGTTATGTATACGAGAACAAGTAACGTTGTGTATGATTATGTATACGAGAACTAGTAAAGTTGTGTATGATTATGTAAACAACACTTGTTAAGTTGTGCATGATTATGTATACGAGAACTAGTAAAGTTGTGTATGATTATGTAAAAGAGAACTAGTTAAGTTGTGTATGATTATGTAAACGAGAACTTGTTAAGTTGTGTATGATTATGTAAACAACACTAGTTAAGTTGTGTATGATTATGTATACGAGAAGTAGTAAAGTTGTGTATGATTATGTAAACAACACTAGTTAAGTTGGGTATGATTATGTAAACGAGAACTAGTTAAGTTGTGTATGATTATGTAAACAACACAAGTTAAGTTGGGTATGATTATGTATATGAGAACTAGTAAAGTTGTGTATGATTATGTAAACGAGAACTAGTAAAGTTGTGTATGATTATGTATACGAGAACTAGTAAAGTTGTGTATGATTATGTAAAAGAGAACTAGTAAAGTTGTGTATGATTATGTATACGAGAAGTAGTAAAGTTGTGTATGATTATGTAAAAGAGAACTAGTAAAGTTGTGTATGATTATGTAAACAACACTAGTTAAGTTGGGTATGATTATGTATACGAGAACTAGTTAAGTTGTGTATGATTATGTAAACAACACTAGTTAAGTTGTGTATGATTATGTATACGAGAACAAGTAAAGTTGTGTATGATTATGTAAACAACAATGGTTGTGTATGATTATGTAACGAGAATTAGTAAAGTTAGGTATGATTATGTATACGAGAACTAGTTAAGTTGGGTATGATTATGTATACGAGAACTAGTAAAGTTGTGTATGATTATGTAAACAACAATGGTTGTGTATGATTATGTAAACGAGAATTAGTAAAGTTAGGTATGATTATGTATACGAGAACTAGTTAAGTTGTGTATGATTATGTATACGAGAACTAGTAAAGTTGTGTATGATTATGTAAAAGAGAACTAGTTAAGTTGTGTATGATTATGTAAACAACACTAGTTAAGTTGGGTATGATTATGTATACGAGAACTAGTAAAGTTGTGTATGATTATGTAAACGAGAACTAGTAAAGTTGTGTATGATTATGTATACGAGAACTAGTAAAGTTGTGTATGATTATGTAAAAGAGAACTAGTTAAGTTGTGTATGATTATGTAAACAACACTAGTTAAGTTGGGTATGATTATGTATACGAGAACTAGTTAAGTTGTGTATGATTATGTAAACAACACTAGTTAAGTTGGGTATGATTATGTATACGAGAACTAGTAAAGGTGGGTATGATTATGTAAACAACACTAGTTAAGTTGGGTATGATTATGTATACGAGAACTAGTTAAGTTGTGTATGATTATGTAAACAACACTAGTTAAGTTGTGTATGATTATGTATACGAGAACAAGTAAAGTTGTGTATGATTATGTAAACAACAATGGTTGTGTATGATTATGTAACGAGAATTAGTAAAGTTAGGTATGATTATGTATACGAGAACTAGTTAAGTTGGGTATGATTATGTATACGAGAACTAGTAAAGTTGTGTATGATTATGTAAACAACAATGGTTGTGTATGATTATGTAAACGAGAATTAGTAAAGTTAGGTATGATTATGTATACGAGAACTAGTTAAGTTGTGTATGATTATGTATACGAGAACTAGTAAAGTTGTGTATGATTATGTAAAAGAGAACTAGTTAAGTTGTGTATGATTATGTAAACAACACTAGTTAAGTTGGGTATGATTATGTATACGAGAACTAGTAAAGTTGTGTATGATTATGTAAACGAGAACTAGTAAAGTTGTGTATGATTATGTATACGAGAACTAGTAAAGTTGTGTATGATTATGTAAAAGAGAACTAGTTAAGTTGTGTATGATTATGTAAACAACACTAGTTAAGTTGGGTATGATTATGTATACGAGAACTAGTTAAGTTGTGTATGATTATGTAAACAACAATGGTTGTGTATGATTATGTAACGAGAATTAGTAAAGTTAGGTATGATTATGTATACGAGAACTAGTTAAGTTGGGTATGATTATGTATACGAGAACTAGTAAAGTTGTGTATGATTATGTAAACAACAATGGTTGTGTATGATTATGTAAACGAGAATTAGTAAAGTTAGGTATGATTATGTATACGAGAACTAGTTAAGTTGTGTATGATTATGTATACGAGAACTAGTAAAGTTGTGTATGATTATGTAAAAGAGAACTAGTTAAGTTGTGTATGATTATGTAAACAACACTAGTTAAGTTGGGTATGATTATGTATACGAGAACTAGTAAAGTTGTGTATGATTATGTAAACGAGAACTAGTAAAGTTGTGTATGATTATGTATACGAGAACTAGTAAAGTTGTGTATGATTATGTAAAAGAGAACTAGTTAAGTTGTGTATGATTATGTAAACAACACTAGTTAAGTTGGGTATGATTATGTATACGAGAACTAGTTAAGTTGTGTATGATTATGTAAACAACACTAGTTAAGTTGGGTATGATTATGTATACGAGAACTAGTAAAGGTGGGTATGGTTATGTATACGAGAACTAGTAAAGTTGTGTATGATTATGTATACGAGAACTAGTAAAGGTGGGTATGGTTATGTATACGAGAATAAGTAAAGTTGGGTATGATTATGTATACGAGAACTAGTAAAGTTGGGTATGGTTATGTATACGAGAAATAGATACCCTTTGAACAACTAACAATTTACGATAACAAGGAAGTTGTGTAGAATAATTATATAGGCGACAACTAGTTACGATTTGCGTAAGAAATATACGAGAACCAGTGATGTTGTGAATAACTACAAATTCGAAAATTTATGCATATTAAATATATATAGGAGAACAAGTGGTGCTGTTTATAAGTAACTATGTACACGACGACTTTAGCAGGGAAGCTGATTTAGCTTGTTTTGTTGATAAGCAAATGCCAAGCCGATACTGTCTATCCTATGCTTTCCGGACCTAATAGTTTCTCGAGTGTGATATCTTAAAACAAAGGCATGTTTAATTTGTTCAAGTTACAATTTTACTTCACAGTTGATAGTCTTCATCCATGGGATCGGCACATTCAGGTGAATGATGAGTGTTAGACGCTTTTTACATGCATACCGCGTTTCGCGTCGTTTCGCGTAGTCTTCTCTCAGACATTATTATGTATATGACGTCAGCTCGAACATGTTTTAATGCATGAACTTTTTAATGCATCACATAAATATATTACAACGGCGTCATATTCACTTTAAAAACTTCTCTTTGTTTGACATCGACATATGTATTCGGGGCGGTGGGTAAGGCTAGTGGTTAAAGCGTTCGGTCGCCACGCCGAAGGCCCGGGTTTGATTCCCCACTTGGGTACGATATGTGAAGCCGAATTCTGGTGTCTCCGGCAGAGGTATTGTTAGAATATTGCTAAAAGCGGCGTAAAACAATACTCACTCACTCACGTATACTTTCAAAACACCCCTATGTTGCTTTTGTTTGTTTGTTTGTTGTTTAACGCTGCACTCAGCAATATTCTAGCTATATGACGGCGATCTGTAAATAATTGATTCTGGAGCTAACAATCCAGTGATTGACATCATGGGCATCGATCCACGCAACTGGGTTACGATGACATGCATCAACCAAGTCAGCGAGCATGACCCCCCGATCCCGTTAGGCGCCTTACGACAAGCATGTGTTGCTGAAGACCAATTCTAACTCGGAATCATCACGGCACCTTTTGTGCCCTATAAGCAAACAACACATGTAGTACATATATTCCGTCGGGAAGTACGTACACGGTTTCGCTTTATGGCTTTTTAAATGCTCGTCTTAGAAACGTACATCACCACCTTGCAGTAAAGAGGGGTATAACATGCATCCGGCGTCAAAACCATCACCCACCAACTGTTCTCTGTCCGACTCCATCACGTTCAACACAGCTCTCATTTATCCTACAGGCTATGTTTATTTACACCTATTTTGCAAAGAGGATTTTAAGTGTATTTTAAACAACCAGAAAAACATCAAGCGCCTAAACATGATTATCTCTCTACATCAGTGGGTCTGGAAGGGTCATCGAGTGTTGCAGGTGGGCTGTCCTACTCGATATGCCACGTGAGCAAGTTTAACATACACCTTCCGCTCCTCAAAACATGTAACTAACATGCGCTCTTCGGACAAGTCTTGGAAAATTGTTTGATTGATTGCCTATACCTAAACAGGTAAATGGACTGATTAATACCAAGGTTTAAATTATTATTTTGAGAATCAGCTTTTGGATAATTTTACTCAAACGTCTCAAAGAGATTGTCATGTGAAAACATGGTAAATATCGTCCTTTGGGAAATCAACGAACTCTACTGGATGCATTTTCGATAAACCCCTTTACATGTTTCAAAGATGTTGAACAACGTGTATCAAGAAAAGTGAGGATGCATCCATATATGTTTCACACCTAAGTGGTATAAATCTTTCTGATCGCCTTTACTTCAAGAATCGTGAAAGTCAAGTTGACCACAATTAAGTGACTGCTAAGTGCAGTTGGAGCGGTAAGCTCACAGAGTACCCATCATTGTACTCACACCAAATGCACTTCCAAGAGTAGCACTCATCTCCTCCATAGACTCATTCTGTGGCAAGATGCTGCCGTTGTTCGCTGCCAAGAACTGGATCCGTCTCTCCATCTCGTTCAGCTCCAAGAACCAGATGGCAGGAACCACACACATCAGATAGATAAGGACGCTTGGGCAGAACCTGGAACCGTGAGTGAGTGAGTGAGTGAGTGAGTGAGTGTAACGCCCTTTGATTATTTTTGCAATATTATCACTAAAGGTGGGAAATCAGGACGAGGCACCACCAGAATGGGCTTCACACAAGCCAACGCTTAACCACTGTGCCACCCCACTGCCCCATAATGAATATGACTATGAATTTGCGTGGCTATTTTCGCCACAAAACAGTGTATTGAAAACCAGTTGTGCCACACTGACAATTTCACACAAAAAGCCTTGATATACAGGTTTCTTTAAGTTAATGGCAGCGGTTAAAATTATTCATTTTGTTTAACATTTATATTGTGTCGGTGCATTGCTGTTGTAGATGAATAAACACATCATGTATTCTCCATACTCAGCAGACATATTGGTCAACCGATCCTCGCATTTGTCGCATCTTTTGATAGCAGATGTACTATGGACATGCGTTTAGCTGTATCCTAGCGTAATGATATCTATAGTGTTGTTTGTAAGTAATGTTAGTGTATATACTGAACCGCAAAAGAAACGTCACCCCAAGTAACATTACATGAAAAGTTGTCATTTAAATATCTGGGTAATTTTTGTCAAAGTTCAAAAATTTAACATTACCTTGTCCGGAAAAATGAAATTTGATGATAAAAAAACAAAGCAGATGACAATCGCCCAAACGCATCACGGCAACGGCTATGGTAACCCGATGCACGTTAATGGAAATGCACATGCGTTCCCCCATTTCTTGTCCTATAAAAATCCACCCAGATCGGATAACATTCATTCGTTATTGAATTGCTACCACATGCCAAGATTGACAAGAAATCAGCGACACCATGCCCTTGGACGACTGCAAGCTGGACAAAACCGCCCGGCAAGGTGCCAATGCATGTCATGTCCACGTGAAGACAATATACATGCTCCAGCAACGTTACTAGACCGCCAACACTACAGATGACCGACCACGTAGTGGAAGACCGAGGGTCACCCCCCGACGTCAGCATTGTCAGATTGTGCGACAGCATTTTCAAGATCGCTTTGTCACTGCTGCGGAAACTGCTCGACAGACCATGGGGACCCACCAGCGACACATTAGTCCGGACACCGTGCGTCGACGATTGACGAGCAGACACCTCCACTGTCACAGGCCACACCGTGGATCCATTCTGACACCACGTCATCGCCGGGACCGTCTTCAGTGGGCAACACAGCACCAGCCTTGGCGCCACCAGCAGTGGAGAAGAGTCCTCTTCTCAGACGAGAGCCGTTACTGTATCTCAACAGCAGATGTCAGAGAGAGCCCGGCGAGGCCGCGGGGAACGTTATTCGGATGCTTGTGTTGTTGAGAGAGACTCGTTGGGTGGTCCGCGCATCATGGTGTTGGGTGGAATTGGTCGGCCCAGGGGTCTTCCAGAACGTCGGTCCTGGGAGGGGCAATGGTGTCACAGCAGCTCGGTACATTGATCAAGTCTTGAGACCACACGCCATACCTCATTTGGAACGTCGCCGCAACCACGAGTTTCAGCATGATAACGCCCGTGCCCACACTGCGAGAGCAACAAGAGTCTTCCGCCAGCAGAATGGCGTGAGAACCATGCAGTGGCTTGCCCTCAGTCCTGATTTAAATCCCATTGAGCACCTGTCGGACAAGAACAAGGCCGAAAACTGCAGCTGAAATGCGTCAGGCGTTCCTCAGCGTGTATCGACGTTGCACGGCAGTCATCAATGCACATGGCGTACCCACGAGATACTGACTTGTGATGCCATTTTCTCAGTGTTGTGTTTCACTTTAAGAACATTTGACACTTTAATTTAAACCTTCATGATCAGTTATGCCAAGTTTCATCTTTTTAATATGCCTCGCAGTATGTTTACAGTGTTTGGACAAATGAGGTTTCTCATATATCTATCCATGGTGACGTTTCTTTTGCGGTTCAGTATATGTGTAGTACTTGTCAGTGGCCGCAGCTTATTGAAATACTCAGTAAGACAGTAAGTGCTGTCGTGGCCAGTCAACAGCGGCGACGAAGGAAGATTTCCAGACTGGAATTAGAGTTATCCGCCCTTGTTGTACAAGAGACCATGGCAGGCTTAATCGTTTGAGAAGTTTCGGGACATATTCTAGAAGGCTGGCTGTACCTACATAAGAGCGACAAGAGGGTGACTGAAAATTCGCGAGTGCCTTTTCATTAATTCTGTGGTCTGTTACTTATTGTCTCAAGTCAAATTGAAATCCTCATTGCAAAGAAACAGTGCCTACTTCATTTTCTAACTAATCACATATCATAAGCCTGACTAAACCCATCTTCCCGAGGCAAGAGAGTTAACTGATTATAAAAGTCCCTTGCCGCACCAGGCTGGTATGTTGGAGTTACATTTTGGCTAGACTAACGAGTCTATGCATAGACCAATCACAATCGCGCAATGAAATCGAAATCCGGTTCGTAAACTGTCGTGCAGATTTCGGTCCATTGCATGTGCACCGCCAACTCGTTGTCAACAGACATTTTCTAAACCTTTTCATGTTTTTAATCAAGGAGCTCACGTGATTTGATGCACTTCGCGATATAAGACCCGTTTTATCACAATATAGATCTCGATTACCCATCAGATCGTCTTGACTGGGCGCCGCCATTTTGTTTGAAACAAATTCAAGTGATGGAATCTGATTGGTCCATAGGAGAGGTTAAGAAGTGACATAACTCGTTATAACCACCGGTGGACTTTTAAAGTCAGTTAACTCTCTTGCCTCGGGAAGATGGTCTGAACCATTGATTTTCACACTTTGACACTTAAATCTTTCACGGATAAAATCACACGAAGCATCTCTTTCAAGCCAGTTGCTAGACATTAATGCATGCGGTTAATGACATGAAACACTCAGTTGAAATTGTAGCATCAAGAAGTTCACATGATTTCTTTTGTGTGTGTGTTCTTGGAAGACTGATAGGGATGGGGGTGAGTGCTAACATGACCGACTTCTGTCTAATATGGTGAACATATATATTAGACAGATATATGGGGGTTGACTTTAAAATCACAAAAATAGAAACAATAATACATAAGAGGCAGAAAAGCGTAAACGTATATATCAACCATACCGCACATTAATATTGTGAAATATTTCTTTAATCTAGTTAAATATGAAGAGTCGCCCAGACTATGATAATTTACAGGATATACGCCTTTTCCATTGGACGAGAGGGCGATCACATGACCTCGAACCTGAAGTTCATAAGTGTATGCGCGACACAGTTTGACGTTTATACGTTTTTCACGGGATTGGTTTCTTGAAATGACGTAAACACTGACGGACAACATCCTTATTCCTCAGGAAATGCCTTTTAATTCTGAATCACACGCTGATGTCACCTCGTACTTTTAAGGATCTAAACTTATTCCACGCTACAGTTGTTTGTTTGCTGTCAGTGTAAACATGAAGCCATGCGTACTTAATGAAATTGTGTCTACATCCTCCGAGATACAAAACAGGGATCTGACGTTCATACAGTATAGCCCCACTTTATAAAGGTTCATACTCTAATGAACTTACACAAAACGAAAATAAATTCTTAAACGAAACATTTTGACAAAGCACAAGAAAAAACAAAACAATTTTATATATTAAACTCACCATTTCCACTCCTTGCCTCCCTTCTTCCCAAGGGTGACCGTCATCTCCAGTAACAGCAGACCTAGCGCACACGCAAGGTACCAAAAACGCTGGTCCTTCGTCACCACGTACAACCGCCATATTGAAATGGCGCCGTGACTTGAGAAGAGCAGACGTACAGTGATGGCGCGGAATACGGAGAAACAGCTCATGTCAGCTCCCTCGCTACGTCATCAACATCCTGCAACAAACGTATTGGTCATAAGAATAAAACACAGAAAGGAACCAACATCCGACGAATGAGCGTGGCAGATTCTAGAAATACCAACAGGCACCAAGTAAGAGCCTTGCAAATCCTTGCATGGAGGGCCAGTGCGACATCACGGGAGTATGATGAATGGAAATACTGCCACCTCGTTTTAGTTTGAAGATGTGTAGGAATGATTGTTACTAAATATATCCTGGTTCCTAATTGAGAAAATGAGCACATCTACTCTTGTATTCAACTCGTTACGCAAAGGTTGTTTCCTTGTAAAACGGCATTTTCGTGATGTCCATATTAGAAATACATTACACTCAAGAACTTAGTTTTTATGTAAGTTCAACACTCTGAACAGGATTTGATTATGTTGTAAAGGTGTCGAAACACACAAGATTTATTCATACTGGAATGCTGATTGAGTCCAACATAACAATAGGCTGCTGCTGAACAATTTCATGTGAAATCTTGTAATAAACGTCCGAATGTTGGTGCTTCAGAACAATGTGGTAAATGTTATGTCTACGTTGAAACGCCGTTCAAATTATTATAGATGTCCGGCACAGTGTTACGACATGTTATTTTGGTCGGGTTACCTGGGTTTGATATGTTTAAACGAATATATTATGTTTATGGTCGTTGATGTGTGTGTGTGAGTGGGTTTTTTGCGTTAGTTTGAGCCAAGACTCGCAGATTGTTATGGCCAATCAATTTTCTCTGAAATCGGTCACAGAGCATATTTTGATTCAAACCCTTACAATCTTCTATAACGCCAGTTCTCCTTGCAATCTTCTACCGCGTTGGTCCTTCTGACAATCTCCTACGACGTCAGTACTCCACACAATCCCTTTCAACGTCAGTCCTCCTTACAATCTCATTCAACGTCAGTCCTCCATACAATCTCTTTCAACGTCAGTCATCCATACAATCTCCTTCAACGTCAGTCATCCATACAATCTCCTTCAACGTCAGTACTCCACACAATCTCTTTCAACGTCAGTCCTCCATACAATCTCCTTCAACGTCAGTCCTCCATACAATCTCTTTCAACGTCAGTCATCCATACAATCTCCTTCAACGTCAGTCATCCATACAATCTCCTTCAACGTCAGTCATCCATACAATCTCCTTCAACGTCAGTTATCCATACAATCTCCTTCAACGTCAGTACTCCACACAATCTCTTTCAACGTCAGTCCTCCATACAATCTCCTTCAACGTCAGTCCTCCATACAATCTCCTTCAACGTCAGTCATCCATACAATCTCCTTCAACGTCAGTCATCCATACAATCTCCTTCAACGTCAGTTATCCATACAATCTCTTTCAACGTCAGTTATCCATACAATCCCCTTCAACGTCAGTCATCCATACAATCTCTTTCAACGTCAGTCCTTCATACAATCTCTTTCAACGTCAGTCCCTAATACAATCTCCTTCAACGTCAGTCATCCATACAATCTCTTTCAACGTCAGTCATCCATACAATCTCTTTCAACGTCAGTTATCCATACAATCTCCTTCAACGCCAGTCATCCATATAATCTCTTTCAACGTCAGTCATCCATACAATCTTCTACGACGTCAGTACTCCACACAATCCCTTTCAACGTCAGTCATCCATACAATCTCCTACGACGTCAGTACTCCAAACAATCTCTTTCAACGTCAGTCCTCCTTACAATCTCATTTAACGTCAGTCCTTCATACAATCTCCTTCAACGTCAGTCATCCATACAATCTCCTTCAACGTCAGTCATCCATACAATCTCCTTCAACGTCAGTACTCGACACAATCTCCTTCAACGTCAGTCCTCCTTACAATCTCATTCAACGTCAGTCCTTAATACAATCTCTTTCAACGTCAGTCCTCCTTACAATCTCCTTCAACGTCAGTCCTTCATACAATCTCTTTCAACGTCAGTCCCTAATACAATCTCCTTCAACGTCAGTCATCCATACAATCTCCTTCAACGTCAGTCCTCCATACAGTCTCCTTCAACGTCAGTCCTCCATACAGTCTCCTTCAACGTCAGTCATCCATACAATCTCTTTCAACGTCAGTCATCCATACAATCTCTTTCAACGTCAGTCCTCCATACAATCTCCTTCAACGTCAGTCTTCCATACAATCTCCTTCAACGTCAGTCATCCATACAATCTCCTTCAACGTCAGTCCTTCATACAATCTCCTTCAACGTCAGTCATCCATACAATCTCTTTCAACGTCAGTCATCCATACAATCTCTTTCAACCTCAGTCCTCCATACAATCTCCTTCAACGTCAGTCCTCCATACAGTCTCCTTCAACGTCAGTCCTCCATACAATCTTTTACCTCAGAACTCCTTACAATCTTCAAAAGCCAGCGACCCTTCTTCAACAGTGACGTTGGTATATATGCATACATTCTACTATTACGTCAGTACACGTTACATACTTCTAATACGTCAGTATGTCTTACTATCTACTAAGAAGTCAGTACTCCTGACTACTCACTGACAAGTCAGTACCCATATTATCTACTGAAAGATTTGTTCTGTTTATACTCGTTACTTTCTGCTCTAACGTCAATTCAGATTGTACTGTCGTAAACGAGGAAACGTTGGAGTTAACATTTTTTTACCTCTGTACATGAAGACATGTGGATTCGTTCAAATTGTTTACATCACAATTTTCATGGTGTTAACTAATTTTCCAGAGATCCTTCTGTGAACATGATACCTTCACTTTGTATTATACGCAATTCATTATGAATGCCACACTTAATTTCTTAAAAATGGAACGGTTGAAACCTTCTCACGTGATGGATCTATGAGATGCGCACCTAACAGACAGATCACCATGAGTGCTATTCTCGCACACTATAAGGTTTATTTGGGACATAAACCAACAACTGTTTTCTCTCCAATTCTAATTTCATCTTCTTCAAATCATACGAGCGCATCTGGAAAGATATTTTCTGATTTGGGAAAATATTTACGTTCAGCCCCTTTACTGTTTAAATATTTCTCCGGTAATCACGCCCAGAAAATCAGCTTTGATAACTAAATGCATCGACACACGTAATAATTTGGAATTTAAAAAATAGCCCCTGTCTTCGCAGTCGGAGCAGAGAAATGTTCCTTCGCACGACACACATCAAAAGAAGGGTTTATTATAATCGTAATTCAGTTATCAGTCCCCAGTGCCGACAGTCCTCTCATTCATTCCTGCACGTAACGCGCTTATAATGCCACTGTATGACATGAGTGAAGGTGTTTCTCTTGATAACGTCGATAGTTTCGACCGGACGATGACAACTGCGTGGCCGCAGGGTAGATTACGTTTGTTTATAACAACTCGTACCTTGCATGTCTTCACGGTTGCTGATGAAGAGTGTTGAGTGTTAATAATGTGAAGTACATGAGAACTGGATGTAGTGAAACATATTATTTTATCATTGTAGGTAATCTGAGGTTAGCAGCCTCTCCACAGTACTCGTCATCAGTGCTGATCTGCCCCGTGGTGAGCCCGGACACAGAGAAGGTTCCCAGGACCCTCCAGGGGCCCAGCACACTGGATGTGGCTGATCTGCCCTGTGGTGAGTGGGCACAGAGAAGGTTCCCAGGACCCTCCAGGGGCCCAGCACACTGGATGTGGCTGATCTGCCCCGTGGTGAGTCCGGGCACAGAGAAGGTTCCCAGGACCCTCCAGGAGCCCAGCACACTGGATGTGGCTGATCTGCCCCGTGGTGAGCCCGGACACAGAGAAGGTTCCCAGGACCCTCCAGGAGCCCAGCACACTGGATGTGGCTGATCTGCCCTGTGGTGAGTGGGCACAGAGAAGGTTCCCAGGACCCTCCAGGAGCCCAGCACACTGGATGTGGCTGATCTGCCCTGTGGTGAGCCCGGACACAGAGAAGGTTCCCGGGACCCTCCAGGAGCCCAGCACACTGGATGTGGCTGATCTGCCCCGTGGTGAGTCCGGGCACAGAGAAGGTTCCCAGGACCCTCCAGGAGCCCAGCACACTGGATGTGGCTGACCATGCGCCGTGACCTGGCTGACTGAGCTACAGCAACCCGATAGCCAGGACCACTGCTCATCTTTTCTATCACTTGTTCCAACACCTGGTGTCATCAGTGATTTCCAGTGATACATCCATATGATTTTCACGCTGTTTTGCCGTTTAGGCTCAATCACCGGAAGTTTACACACCACACTAGCATCAAAATATACTAACTTCCTGACGACAATAAAATACACTGCCATATAACATTATTCACTGGATATGACGTTTAATATTTACAGGTCGACGTGATGTATTATGAATATGGCCCACTGCGCCTTTAACCTCATCAGTCGTGGGAGAACAAGTCTTAAACAAGGGCCTTCGATAGACCAAGGAATTCAAGATAACTCCTGGGGATTCAAGAGAAAAGATTCCCTGTATTCGCCTTTTGAAGATAGCTACAGTGTGAGACATGACTGATTGTGCGTCATCATTCCCTCACGGTGTGTTTGTTTGATTGTTGTTTAACGCCGTACGCAGCAATATTCCAGCTGTATGACGGCGGTCTGTAAATAATCTAATTTCATGCTAATTTCTTACTTTAACGCATCAATTACAAGAATGATGTCCGATGCAATTCCCTATTATTGACTTTTACCATATGTTCCCGTGTTTTTTCAGATGAACAATTGACTTGCCTTTGCATGTGTTGTGCCACCGGTGTGGCATACTACGCTCACCTTTTCGCGAACACCTGATACCATCACTATTTAATACTGATTTATAAATGCATGCTCGTGATTTAGCCTGAGTCGTACAATCGCTTTAATTTACACATAGTATATAAGCATCACCTTGTCAATTCAGCATGTCGCCACGTGGCTGACATAATGCCGATGTGACGTTACATGTAACTCACTCACTCACTCATTATCTCCTCGTAACTATTGTAAATATAGACATATACATCTGACCTTAGTAATAAATATGTGTTTATGATTATCATTAACTACAATCACACTCGCGCATACCACAGTTGAATGTATTAGCAAGATTCTTGGTTTCATGAAAACTTACCAAGAAACGCGAAAAGCAAATATATACTTAACAACAAACGTTCCTGTGACATTGAATAAGATTTAATGCAAAGTTATGTTTTTTACCAAATCTGAAACAATTTCGGATTGCAACAGATAAAAGACTCCTGTAAGTGTTCAAATGGTTTAATTTGCCATACTGACTTCAGAAAATTTTCAGAAAATACATGAACATGCCAAAATGGCAATTTACAAATCAATAGCGTGTGTGTCCACCTCTGGTTGCGATGCAAGCAACACATCTTCGACTCATGGATTGGACCAGGCGTCGCACAAAGTCCTGTGGGATATCTGTCCATATCTGCTGGAGCATGTTTCGTAGTTCCTGGGGTGTCTGTGGAACATGTGGTTGACGTCGAAGGCGCCAATCCATCTCATCCCACATGTGCTCGATTGGTGAGAGATCAGGGGAGAGAGCTGGCCAGGGGATGACAATCACGTTGTTTTGTTGAAGAGAATCCTGACCAATTCGAGCAATGTGAGGCCGGTCGTTGTCATGTTGAAAGGTAATACCTGGGCCATGACGACGCAAAAGTGGTAGAACAACAGGGCCGATGATCTCGTCGCGGTAGCGCTGTCCATTGAGATTTCCCTCTACCACTATCAAACGGGTCCTCTGTCTTGCTGTAATCCCACCCCATACCATAACGCTGCCGCCCCCGAACCGATCTTCTTCCATGACACAATGATTGACGTAACGTTCACCTCGACGTCGGTACACTCGAATCAGTCCATCGCTGTGGCTGAGGTGAAAACGAGACTCATCAGTGAATAGAACTTGTCCCCACTGCATGGCCATCCAGCGTAGACGCTGTCTGCACCACTGTAGACGTGCTTGACGGTGGTTTCCTGTCAAAATGGGACGTCTGGAGGGTCTTCTGGCGACAATCCCTGCACATCTGAGGCGACGCCGTATGGTTTGTGAAGATATTCGTCGAAGGCCAAGGATGCTTCTTGCAGTCACTGGTGCTGGCTGGAATCGATTTCGTAGGTGTGTTGTTCGAATCCAGTTGTCTTGTCGAGTAGTGGTTACGCGTGGCCTGCCACTCCGAGGATGGTCTCTGACTTCATTCGTCTGTTGCCAACATTGCCATAAACACAAAATAGAGTTTCTGTGGACGTTAAATCATCGTGAAACATCACGTTGACTCGATCCTGCTTCAAGCATACCAATGGCTCGCGCACGCTCATTTTCGAACAGGCGTGGCATTTTGCAATGTTGAATAATTGCGTACTTTTGTTGTTTTTCTGAGTGGTTGTTGTCAGCACGATGTTAAACAATGCATATGGAATCCCGTTAACGCACATGTTTTTAAAACCCATTCTTGGGTAGTGAAATGCATGGAGCTGCATAAAAGTCAACTTTTGCATGGAATGCATGCTTTTCTATAGCAGTTGCGCTTTTGTGACTTGAGTCCATACCTCAGTAACCTGTACTACAATATTGAAAAACAAACTTTACTTGTTTGAAAAATTCACTTAAATATTGGTGTCACAGGAACTTTTGTTGTTGAGTATAGATGGCATATGAGATTTGTAATGTCCTTTGGATCTACTCAAACACAACAAATGTAAATCGGTCATAACTAAGCTTCCTTTTCGGAGCATTTTGTTTTGTCATACGTCCTTAATAATGTCATAATGTCCTCGCATCTGAATCATCCCATGGACCCCAAATACCGCATGAAGTGTCCATGATCTGCTGATTCCAAACGGACCATTACTCCCCGAAACGTTCGCCACGTGCTCAACACTCTACAACGCCCTGGCCGTAACTTTCCAACCTGACTGCAGAACTATCTGATTCATTATCGCGCACCTGTTCTTTGTTATGGTGTATGTTCAGCAGCCCTTGAAATAGGCACAGTGTAACTGGTGAACACGCTACCTGCACAGCTGTGCCCATTGATAGCATCAGCAGATGGGAGGAGATCATTCTTCAACCACAGGAATGTGAAGGTCATCTGATCAATACAGATCGACGTCACAACCATTCAGTGGTTGATTGTTCCAACTGCACATGCGTCGAACTCTTTCTGGCAAACGATGCATATTAGGCATGTAAGTAAATTCACCATTAGTCAAATGTACGTTTACGTCATGTGGCAATAGTGGCATTATTCAAGAGAAACTTCAATCCGATGAAAGGTTTTTCATGTATGTAGATATTGATGTATCAAGAACGTCATTATACCTAAAAAGTCTATTTTAAATGTATGGCTTTGGGTAACGGCTGACAGTACGCTATGTTACAAATGGGAACATTTGGTACTTTAACACAAATTCTAAATGTTAAGTTTCGATCTTATATTGTCATTACCAAGAAACTTAACATTAACGATAGTAGCGAAGAAAATCAATTGAGTCAAGATCAAACAACCTCTTTTGTATTTAATTAAGCACTAACTTTGGATTATTTTCGGTTTTATTCATTTAGGACGCGATGCGATGCGATGACATGCATCAACCAAGTCAGCAAGTCTGACCACCCGATCCCGTTAGTCGCCTCTTACGACAAGCACAGTCGCCTCTTACAACAAGCGTGGGTTGCTGAAGACCTATTCTACCCCGGATGTTCACGGGTCTCTTTGCAATGGGGTTGATATGAGACATCTGTTTATCTGGTATTTGGTGATGAGTATTTTAATATTTTTACAATAAAACACTAAGTAAATAACAGAAGGTCACGCACAGCGTAAATCTAATTATAGATCAAGATAACTTGGCAAACTCACATTTATTGTCTTAATAAATACTATATACACTATCAGCCAAAAATATTAAGGGAAAATACCATCAAATGTATGTCACAAGTCTCGACAACGACGAAGTCCATATATGCAATATAATTCATAAGTAAAGAAATACATGTTCACAGAATTTCCATGTACACTTTGTATCATTTCCCATGTTAATCTCGAGTTAATCCACCAACAATAAATATTTTTTTTAGGAAACAACATAGTAATTGCCATTGCCGTGTAAGAAACATAAGGAAACAGTTACGTGTTTGAGGTAAACCAATATTTTCTATTTATCTGAGAACCCACGCGATGCAGACAAGTGGTGCTCTCACAGGGTGAAGTACCTTGCCTGAACGTTATGCAAGTTTCAATATTTGTGTTTTGGAGCCGATCCCTTGTTCTGGATTGGTCTGTGTAACCAACAGATACTCCAGTGTCTGGGTCTTGTCCAACTTCAAAAACATGTGAGCTGAACAAGTCAGTTGATGCAGTAGCCAGATGCTAGAACGTTCAATAAGTAAAAACGTGCGCCACACTTTGGAAAGCGGAGATCTCCCCAGCGTTACCCTCAATAAACCCTTGATAACATACAAATATAGACTATATGTGAGTATAATAGCTGCCAAATGAATATGATAAAGCAACATTGTTTTTATCAGGGACTTTAAACAAGAACTGCCTCCATTGAAATGGTCTCAGCAAAATCTTAGCTCTAAGTCTAAGTCTAAGACCGTCGTCATAGGGACACGCGCACGTAATCTCGCACTACTGTAATCATTGGATGCCGAGGTTATTTTTCTGACGCACATTTTCCTTAGATCGGAAAAGAGAAGGTTGTGCGAGAATTGCGCTCACTCGGCACTGGAATATCAAAACTTGAATGATAGGTGGGAGACTGTGGGAACGCTGAGTGGGGTAGAATCTATGCCAGTTATCACCGGTTAGACCAACGATGAAAAAAATGGTAGAACGACGAAATCTATATCTCTCAAAGAGCTCTTCGTCGTTGTACAGATCAAGAGGGTTGAATCGGTCTCGAAATGTCCGATGAATTGCTCTTTTGTCCTTTTTAGCCCCTAGGCGACGCATGAGGCGAACAACCTCCGCCATCTTTCTTGCTACAAATTTTGTCTTAAGTCTACTCAGGGGCAGTCTTAGGACTTGAGATCAAATTTTGTCTTAGGCTTAAGATATTCTCATAGATTGTGCTTCGTGATCCCCGATTTAAGGCAAATTCGGTCTTAAGTCTAAATCTTAAGAGTTAAGACAACATATGGTCTTAAGTTAGTTTCATGATGCCGGGCCCTGGTGTCCTCACTGTGCGCTTGTTGAAGCTTTGATTTGTCGCCTGATGGTTCATTGTCCTGTGAGAGTTATATGAATATGAATACCTCAATGCAAAGCCTGGAACGACAGACGGGTTGACTTAGGATCCAGTAAGGCCACTTTCTTCGTATTTAGTTGATATGAGAACTGTCGGAAATGTGTATTTCTGTGGAGGTTCCTCTATTCGTGTTTCGACCCACGAGGCGTAGATGCTGGGAGGAATCAAGGATACAGATTACTACTGCTGTTACTGTTACTGAGCCATCGCGTTTATATTAATCAACTAAATTACCATCTTAATGTACAAAGTAAACAGCAGGTCCTGTGTCGTCCATCACCGAATGAGTTGTTTTGAAGAAAATGAAAATTTTGGAAAGAACATAGTGGGAAAGTACTTCATTCCAAGGGACAAAAGAAAGTATATACTTGAAAACTTGATTTGACAAATGTTATCAAACCATTGCTAGTCTGAAAACAGTCGCCGAAACATTGAAAACTTAATGCTCCAAACACAACTATGATACCCAGATAAATGAGTGGTCGAAATTAGCTACCATGTTCCATTGGGGCACGAGGACACACACGTGGCAGCTATCAGAGCGTCTTTAGTCGATGATACTGGTGGCATAACCTTCTCTGGAATCCCCACGGCAGATGAATATTTGTATAATAGAGTCATGTGTGTCATGAATACTTTCCCGCAGAACTGCAGAAAGACAGCGGACTGTGCCCATTTTTATCGATCAATACACAAATTTTCATTATTTTCAAGCTTTTCCATGACATGTTGATGCCCAAACAGTAAACAAGCGTTTTATACATTCAAAAAAATGAATGTCCAATACATGTAAAACAAAATTTAAGAAATTTTCTTTTCACTTTTTTTGTTCTATTATATCAAGATATACTATGTTTACATTTAACCATTCATAAATATCAGTGGCACTATGTATATGAAGTTTGATTAAGTTTTGAAGGGGAAATGGTTGGTTTTACCGCAGAATTAAGTAGTTTCAGCTGTAGAACTTTGATTTTTTTACCACAGACTTCGTCGGGAACGGCCGCATAGTCAGTACAGTGGAATCGGTTAACTTTACGTCCTGCCATGGAACAAGGTATTAATTATTTGATTATCTTTGTGTGATATTTCGTCTTAAATCGTGTCGATATTTGCGTAGGTGTATACGAACCATTTGCTGGCCACTATATCTCATTAGCCAATTAGTGTCAGAATAAGTTTCATCTTCGAGGAGAAAAACGTTAACTATGCAAATACCATAACTTGCTAATTAAACCTTAAGCTAGGGAATTATAAACTACAACTGTCTTACTGATGTGAAGGCGGATGCCTACGTTGTAAATATCAGAGTACGTATTTAAATATTACATATTAATTTTGCATCTTGTAGCATGTCAGCTGAATACACAGTGGTAGTCGGATTCCGCTTCATAATCCATCAGTCGTTGAGAGCATTAGGAAACATGCGGTTATTAGTCGGTTTTAACTATCTCGTAATGAGGTAATTACATTGAACATGTTTGTGGTTTCATAAAGTTGTGTTGCCATCGGAAATGTTGTCTACTTCAGTACTATGACCTGAAGTAAGAGTTAACGTGTTCTTTGGGGAGCTGAGGAAAGAATATGGTTTCAAGTTCGACTCGTATGTCTGGAGTCATGTTGTCAGAGGGAAGAGTGTGTTTGGTGTTTGGGATCTGAGTAAGAGTATGCCTGGAGTTTATGGTCTGAGAGAAAAAAAATTCTCTGGTGTTTGAGAGCTGAGGGAAGAGTATGCCTGGAGTTAAGGGTCGGAGGGAAGAGTTTTTCTCTAGTGTTTGAGAGCTGAGAGGAGAGTATGCCTGGAGTTTAGTGTCTGAGAGGAGAGTATGCCTGGAGTTTAGGGCCTGAGAGAAGAGTGCGCCTGGAGTTTAGGGTCTGGGGGAAGAGTCTGGCTGGAGTTTAGGGCCTGAGAGAAGAGTGTGCCTGGAGTTTAGGGTCTGGGGGAAGAGTCTGGCTGGAGTTTAGGGTCTGGGGGGAAGAGTCTGGCTGGAGTTTAGGGTCTGAGGGAAGAGTATGCCTCGAGTTTAGGGTCGGAGGGAAGAGTATGCCTGGAGTTTAGGGTCGGAGAGAAGAGTGTGCCTGGAGTTTAGGGTCTGGGGGAAGAGTATGCCTGGAGTTTAGGGTCTGAGAGAAGAGTGTGCCTGGAGTTTAGGGTCTGGGGGAAGAGTATGCCTGGAGTTTAGGGTCTGAGAGAAGAGTGTGCCTGGAGTTTAGGGTCTGAGAGAAGAGTATGCCTCGAGTTTAGGGTCGGAGGGAAGAGTATGCCTGGAGTTTAGGGTCTGAGAGAAGAGTGTGCCTGGAGTTTAGGGTCTGGGGGAAGAGTATGCCTGGAGTTTAGGGTCTGAGAGGAGAGTATGCCTGGAGTTTACGGTCTGGGGGAAGAGTCTGGCTGGAGTTTAGGGTCTGAGGGAAGAGTATGCCTGGAGTTTAGGGTCTGAGGGAAGAGTGTGCCTGGAGTTTAGGGTCTGAGAGAAGAATGTGCCTGGAGTTTAGGGTCTGAGGGAATACTTTTTCTCTGTTGTGTGAGAGCTGAAAGGAGAGTATGCCTGGAGTTTAGGGTCGGAGGGAAGAGTGGGCGTATGAAAGTAAAACAGCCTACCACGTAGTTTTGGAAAATGAATATCAGAATATTTAGCTACAGTAAGTGGTCTGAAACTAGACCCAGTATACCCTGCAGTGTAGCAGCTTAAGCCAGACACGCCAGTGACATTCCATTTCCGATAATAGATATCAATGAACTTCTTATTCCCTAATCATGTAAATCCCCCTGCCATATCATACGCCCGGATCATCTTATCGAGTGCTGACTGGTCCCTCCCATGCACCACTGCTCGCTATATATTCTAGTCTGATCTCTGTACAAACTACACGGTGCCCTCACAGGCATAAATACTAGCAGTTCTCGGGTGGCACAGGAGAATTCTGACGTCTCTCCTTCAACAAATACGATATGTTTCAGATAAAAGTGTCAAATTTATGGACCCGAGTTCTGCCAGACAAGATTTTTGAAATATTGAGTTACAGAAAAAGACTGAACACTACAGACCCCCGTGCAGAAGCTTCGTTTATTGTTCCCTTAGAAGCAGTGTTTATTCCAGTGTCATTAAATCACAAGAAAAATAATATGAAGTAAAAGGTCCACATCACTTATGATTCTCCAACATCGCTCATTCAAGCCTCCACACATGGTATCAAGTTCCCTTAAGATAGGGCCTACACTTAACGGTATTGCAAAAATTCGTGAATTCATAATAAAGTAAAAACAAATTCTGAAAAACGTGCAACATACCAGATTGTGGCATATTTGCTTTTTGTTGAAAGGTTTTAGAGGTTCCTGATGTCATGGGCTCTTCGTGAAAATAGATTCTTGTATTTAAGATAAAGAGAGCTGTTCACAGAAAATGTGCTAAATGTGAGTCGCTGTTTGCTCCAAGTGTTGCTCCTTGTCAAAAAGGTTTAAATGTTTGTTACTTTAGTCAATCAGTGTGAACTGGGTACTTAGCAACACGTTGGGGCGCATTTCCGGGAGGCAGATAGCAACGACAGTCAGTTACGTGATGATGTATCATTTAAAACATTAAATAAAACTCTTCAAAAAGACATTCGTACTCTTAAATTGTTGAATCATACCATTCATTGCTGGATTTAATTTACATAGTTGTGTCATGGCGCATTATGTGTTTAACGTTCCGCCCAGAGAGCGGAATTTCGGGGGTCGATCCCCGGCCGCGTCATACCAAAGAAGTTTAAAGATGGTACTTGTTGCTACCCTGCCTGGCGCTTGGTATTAAGAGGCTAAAACAAGGTCAGGTCGGCTCGGAGTCAGTATACTGTGTCGGAGTGGGGTATTCGTGTTAAAACTGCGGCATGGTATCTCAGTGGACTAGCACTGTAAATCGGCATCAGTCCCGACTAATGCAAGCAGCCACACACACAGCCACACACACACACACACACACACACACACACGCGCGCGCGTACACATACATGTATGCACAATAATGGAACGTTCGACATTCCATCCATTAAACATTTGCTACATTATGACGTAATTAATCAATAGAAAATAAACAATCATGAGAAATTGATAGAATCATATAATAGAACAGCCCAAGCTTTCTCCCGCTTTAATTAAACCATCCCTGTTATCTATTTACTGCAACATGAAGCATTACAATTTTATTCCCTGTATCTTAAATAGCTGCCGGATTTCTATTTAGGAATAAGGCTCATTATGTTAACTAGCCACATATCTGGAGGCTTGCTTTAGCGTCGAGCATGCACTCTTGAAAGTCTCGGGTTATTGCGCGTAAGGCGGAAATTTCAACTGGAACTTGTCCAACATGGAGTGTAAAACACGCGAAGGTCAAACTGACACTGTCTGGCACCATAAACTGGAACTAATCTCCGGACGGTGCCACTACGGCCTCGTAACAAGAGATTGATCACCTAGACATGTGGGTCGATAGTGTAGAAGAGACTAAGCCTCTAACCAGTTACCCAATAAGAAGGTACAACGGTTCATGTAGACGAGAGTTCATTGATACTGGAAAAGAGAGTTATTCTCCATGTCATTCATAACATTATGAGAACGGATCTTACCGCACACTAATTATATTGCAGATGTCTTGTGCATGCATGCCTTGGTCCTAATCGGTAGGAACACCTCAGATAGGCATTTAAAGCAGACGACCGATAACAGTTAGTTAGTTATTCCCCCTATCTATTTCATTCGGAAAATATCGTAAATATCCAGAGAATGGCGTCTTACATAATTAATTCGAGATACTACATTGCGGTTGGTATGTTGCAAATGTATACCAACAGTTCGCCAATTCGAGTGGGGAACATTAGAAATGGAACTAACACACTAGCAGGTACATTGAAGATAATCAGATTCCGACATTTATTTGTAAATTAAGATACATAGCATATGCAATCTGAATGTGGGATGTCGGTTTTTATGGAATGGGTCAAAATTTCAGTTTTGAGATTAGATTAATTATTCGGCTGATTAACTTGATCCGTGTGCGCTCGTAACACATGGAATAGGTCAGCGTTGTTATCTGATCAATATAACCTTTCAATCAACTTCAGAATTCGATGGCTTAGGAATTAAGCTTTAATGATTAGGAACTTTACAGCTTCTGAAAGCCTCATTCCATTCATCTTCAAATTTAGCGGAATGGTGGGGTTTGATCCAGTCAGAAAAGAAAAGAATTACTTCTACAAAGGATCAAAACGGTTGGAAGCAATTGGTGAACGTATTCACACGTCACGCAGAAAACCCGGGTTCGATTCCCATAAGACCATTATCAGTGCCCCCAGCTGTGATACGGCCGCAATACTGATGAAAGCGGCGTAAAACCTTTCACTCACTCCACAAGGGTTTTCGTCACAGTTATCTTAATAGGATGTATGATGGCATAAATAGCTGCTAGGACATACTTATATGGTTTCGTAGAACCACGCCCCAGAAAATTCCTCATCCTTCAAACCCCGTCCCTCACAGTCTTCGTTCCACACATTCCAGTGAAGCCATAAATCAAGACCACAGGTTTAAAAATAAAGGCATGTGGCATGTCGACAGCATATGCCACCTAGAAACTGCTATGTACTGTTAACACCCAGAAACAATATGGCACAGACACAAGAGCAATAAATACCGTGCAGAGTAATACAAAACGACGCCAGAATGATATATGAGTAGCCTGGTCAATAAAATGAGGCAAACGATGCAAGGGAGGTTGGCACGCAACCCTACATCATCAGATGATCGGGGTAAAATGGGTAAAATAATGAACACGGGTAATTTAAACACGTTTAAGAATATATGAAAACGTCAATTCTAATCCATCAAAGTTGGCGTGATGTACGTAATTGTGAAGTTTATTTCGACCGAGAACAAGAATATGATTTGAGCATCCCGCTCACTATTGGAGGAGTGATGGAGTGGTGTCGAGGATCTGATGACATACTTGGGTCGTTTTGTTTAAATCGCCCTACTTCAACGAACACTCGAGTAAGTTACGTTAGCAAAGTTGCCTCGTGTAAGACGCACTTCACGAGGCACATGACTACATCGTCCTATGCTGCAGCTCAATCCAGTCTACACTCATGCAGTCCGATTCCACTATCAAGGAATATGACGTCAATGGTTGGGTAGTGAGAGAATGCGGGTTGACTTCGCACATTGCATCCACTACAGGAATCGAACCCGCCTGAGACGTGACGAGTGGATGCTTTTACCAATAGGCTGCGCTACAGCCTCCATTTCTATTTAGTCTCGGCTCATATTTTTAGACGTGTACATGGACGAGGCGTTTCATGCGAAAAAAAAGGGCATGAAAATCAGGTTGTTTACATGGAGTAACCTGTCGACATATGTTGCGTTAACTTTGTTGGGTGCGTTTGGTATACGTTTTGTTTGCAATCATTTGGTGATTTAATAAAAGAGCCCAACCACAGCTTCGATAAAAGAACTTGACATCAAGGAGCCAAATAAACACTCGGCGGACGTAGTGGGTGCAAGGAATTTTGTTGCAGAATATTTGTATCGGTCAATGCTTCAAGAAATACAATTGTTTTCTCTGAAAGAAGTAGCATAACAACCTATTTTTGACTTACTACACATTTCTGTCAAGACAATCAGCTTACATTATTTCCAATATTATCAGGAAAATATTATTTAAACAACTTTCCAATACAGGTCTCAGTGCGCCAAATACTCGGTCTCAGTCAACGGGTATATTTTTCCTGATGTTTGTGTGAATTCTGATTGTGCTTCGATATGAATTACTTATATTGTCAGTTGCTAAGTTTAACAAAACCAAGCTTGTATCTTAGTACATAAAGCTCAAAACACATAAGACCGCCTCCATGGTCTTAGTAGTAGAGCGTCCCTGGTTCAATCCCATACCAAAATACGTTAAAAGAAAAGATGGTATTCTATTTACCCTGCCTGGCGCTCGGCATTAAGGGGCTAAAACAAGGACTTGTCAGCTCGGAGTATACTGTGTCTGAGTAAGGTATTCATGTTAAACCGCGGCATTGTATCTCAGTGTGCTAGCAGTATAAAATTAGTCCGGACTAGTACGAGGAGCCACAAACACACGCCCATGCACGTCGCCATGTAAGTGCAATAATCTTGAACGCGGCGGTAAACCCCATTTCACCTCACCTCACCAAATACATAACGAGTATGGAAACTGCTCTGTCAAGAGGAACACACACTTAAAGGCTATTAGTTCTAATTAGTCTTCTGATCCACTTGTATTCTGATCACACGGCGCAGCATCTATTGATGAAGATACATCCCCCTCATGCGATCCGGCAACATTCTCCACTCAAGACAAAAACTTTGTCTTGTACTCCCTCAGACTGAACTAAACAGGTGAAAGTTGATTTAATCAGCAATATGTTTGTGATCTCGGGAATCCTAGACAAAATAAAACCTTGTTTTCATAAGAAACTGCAGAATCCCCCGAGATGTACAGATTGGTAGCTCGGCGGAGATGCATCTCACCAAGTGCTGTCTGAAAGAGGCTTGATGACCAGGTGTTTATCTCACGCTGATAGACAGGTATTCAATACATTTCCTCACATTTCATATTAGAATTTTGAAAATGTGACCCACCTTAAGTCTAAAAGTGATGTAATAAGATAATTAATGATTACAACGTCGTTAACCAAGTCCAAAATATACTGCTCTGAGCGGGAGGTAAAGAACAACCCCTGCATGGCAAACCGGATCGTGTTATTCTGCATGCTGCGTAAACCGGATCGTGTTATTCTGCATGCTGCGTAAACCGGATCGTGTTATTCTGCATGCTGCGTAAACCGGATCGTGTTATTCTGCATGCTGCGTAAACCGGATCGTGTTATTCTGCATGCTGCGTAAACCGGATCGTATTATTCTGCATGCTGCGTAAACCGGATCGTATTATTCTGCATGCTGCGTAAACCGGATCGTATTATTCTGCATGCTGCGTAAACCGGATCGTGTTATTCTGCATGCTGCGTAAACCGGATCGTGTTATTCTGCATGCTGCGTAAACCGGATCGTGTTATTCTGCATGCTGCGTAAACCGGATCGTGTTATTCTGCATGCTGCGTAAACCGGATCGTATTATTCTGCATGCTGCGTAAACCGGATCGTGTTATTCTGCATGCTGCGTAAACCGGATCGTGTTATTCTGCATGCTGCGTAAACCGGATCGTGTTATTCTGCATGCTGCGTAAACCGGATCGTGTTATTCTGCATGCTGCGTAAACCGGATCGTGTTATTCTGCATGCTGCGTAAACCGGATTGTGTTATTCTGCATGCTGCGTAAACCGGATCGTATTATTCTGCATGCTGCGTAAACCGGATCGTGTTATTCTGCATGCTGCGTAAACCGGATCGTGTTATTCTGCATGCTGCGTAAACCGGATCGTATTATTCTGCATGCTGCGTAAACCGGATCGTGTTATTCTGCATGCTGCGTAAACCGGATCGTGTTATTCTGCATGCTGCGTAAACCGGATCGTGTTATTCTGCATGCTGCGTAAACCGGATCGTGTTATTCTGCATGCTGCGTAAACCGGATCGTATTATTCTGCATGCTGCGTAAACCGGATCGTGTTATTCTGCATGCTGCGTAAACCGGATCGTGTTATTCTGCATGCTGCGTAAACCGGATCGTGTTATTCTGCATGCTGCGTAAACCGGATCGTGTTATTCTGCATGCTGCGTAAACCGGATCGTGTTATTCTGCATGCTGCGTAAACCGGATTGTGTTATTCTGCATGCTGCGTAAACCGGATCGTATTATTCTGCATGCTGCGTAAACCGGATTGTGTTATTCTGCATGCTGCGTAAACCGGATCGTGTTATTCTGCATGCTGCGTAAACCGGATCGTGTTATTCTGCATGCTGCGTAAACCGGATCGTGTTATTCTGCATGCTGCGTAAACCGGATCGTGTTATTCTGCATGCTGCGTAAACCGGATCGTATTATTCTGCATGCTGCGTAAACCGGATCGTGTTATTCTGCATGCTGCGTAAACCGGATCGTATTATTCTGCATGCTGCGTAAACCGGATCGTGTTATTCTGCATGCTGCGTAAACCGGATCGTGTTATTCTGCATGCTGCGTAAACCGGATCGTGTTATTCTGCATGCTGCGTAAACCGGATCGTGTTATTCTGCATGCTGCGTAAACCGGATCGTGTTATTCTGCATGCTGCGTAAACCGGATCGTGTTATTCTGCATGCTGCGTAAACCGGATCGTGTTATTCTGCATGCTGCGTAAACCGGATCGTATTATTCTGCATGCTGCGTAAACCGGATCGTGTTATTCTGCATGCTGCGTAAACCGGATCGTATTATTCTGCATGCTGCGTAAACCGGATCGTGTTATTCTGCATGCTGCGTAAACCGGATCGTGTTATTCTGCATGCTGCGTAAACCGGATCGTGTTATTCTGCATGCTGCGTAAACCGGATCGTGTTATTCTGCATGCTGCGTAAACCGGATCGTGTTATTCTGCATGCTGCGTAAACCGGATCGTGTTATTCTGCATGCTGCGTAAACCGGATCGTGTTATTCTGCATGCTGCGTAAACCGGATCGTGTTATTCTGCATGCTGCGTAAACCGGATCGTGTTATTCTGCATGCTGCGTAAACCGGATCGTGTTATTCTGCATGCTGCGTAAACCGGATCGTGTTATTCTGCATGCTGCGTAAACCGGATCGTGTTATTCTGCATGCTGCGTAAACCGGATCGTATTATTCTGCATGCTGCGTAAACCGGATCGTATTATTCTGCATGCTGCGTAAACCGGATCGTGTTATTCTGCATGCTGCGTAAACCGGATCGTATTATTCTGCATGCTGCGTAAACCGGATCGTATTATTCTGCATGCTGCGTAAACCGGATCGTATTATTCTGCATGCTGCGTAAACCGGATCGTATTATTCTGCATGCTGCGTAAGAATATGCTGCATCTATGGAGGGGACCCTGCGGCGGGAGACAGAGACAAATCGTGACCAAAATAATTATGCTTCAGACTGATAAAACAAATTAATTTTCTGCGACAATGAAAACAGTAAATTGCTGCAAGTTATTCTTTTCATGAAATATTAAGTCTCATAGTTCTTATATTTAAAAAAAATAAATATGTTTCTGCAGATGTAGATGAAAAATTCTCCAATTTCCATACAAAATCCCATCCCCCCACCCCCAATACCAATTCAAATGGTCGGTCCCTAAGGCATCAATACGATATTCAAAGGGACACGTTTGTTCAGTGTCTCTGAAGTTGTTACAGTGTATATCACTTTCTGTTAACGATTTTAGTCTTAATTCTATGATTTCGTTAAACTGGTTTTAAGAAATGGCTTAGAAGTCTCAAAGTAGTGCTACATATTTTACCAACATGCCATACCTCGGGGTGAGAGTGCGATTAACAAACCAAATTACTTTGATTATTATTATTATTAAACTCCTTTCTTTTATAAACACGCCAAGAATTCCGAGTTCGAGTTTCACGTTCGTTCTACGTCAAGTATATGAGAAGATTCTTAAATATTTCAACAACAAAAAATTCTTTACAATTGTTTTTATTTACATGTATGTATGTATTTTGATACAGACGAGATACGCTTGGTGAAGTTTTGTACCTAGTCTGTCAAAAAGACCCTGAAACAAGTATATATTCATTACATCAAATGCAAGTCCTAATTGTGGGCAAGTCTAGATTACTGCAGTTTATGATGGTGAAGAGAGTCTCTGGGCTCCATTTAATTATATTATATTCAGATAATTTGAGAACTGTTTTTTCTGTAAAATATGTTCATTTCTGAGACAAGATGTTAGTCTACTTTGTTCCCTATGGTATAAAAAAGTTATTCCAGACGCTTGCATACCTTTGCAACAACCTTATGTTCACACTGAAAAAATTAATTCTTTCAGAATAAAAGTATTGCTATAAAAATATAAACATCAATATTTTCGTGAAACTCAGCTATACAGTATCTTATGCGTGTTGACAGTACAAAATTGAATTCCAATTCGTTTGATGAAAGCAATCAGCGTCTTTTTACAAGAAAATTAATTGAAATCGCATGGAGACCATCTGTCTTAGAGGAAGCGTTTGTCGACGACGTCAGATAGCTTAGGGACGCACAGTTGCAGGAAGTAGGTGCGACAGTACACAAGATAACATCAAACAAACCTATGCAATAAATATCAATTCATGTTAACCTTGGTGTCGGAAAGACATGCGTCTTGTGCGTTCATTAAGTACACTCAAGAGTGCATTCAAATGTTATGTTGGTGGATGGCAAAGCAATTACAGTCTCAAAAATGTAATATTTATGAATTTCGGGAATTTTCGCATGTAAAAGATGCCATTTGATATACGGCTGGACTGGAATACAGCTTCGGTGAAGAGGGGTTTAAAGACGTGTCCTAGATTAGTGCAATTATATAGTGACGTGTGTGTGTGTGTGTGTGGATGCTTGTGTGTGTGTGTGTGTGTGTGTGTGTGTGTGTGTGTGTGTGTGTGTGTGTCTGGATGCTTGTGTGTGTGTGTGTGTGGATGCTTGTGTGTGTGTGTGGATACTTGTGTGTGTGTGTGTGTGTGTCTGGATGCTTGTGTGTGTGTGTGTGTGGATGCTTGTGTGTGTGTGTGTGTGTGTGTGTGTGTGGATGCTTGTGTGTGTGTGTGGATGCTTGTATTAGCCTGAACTGATGTCGCTTTTATAGTGATAGCACACTGAGATACCATGCCGCATGGATAACCTGACTCCAAGCCGACCAGTCCGTGTTTAATTCCAGGTAGGGTAACAACAAGTACCATATTTTAACGTCTTTTGGTATGACGCGGCCGGGGCTCGCACCCCCAACCTTCCGCTCTCTTGGCAGACGCTCAACCACTAGACCACGGAGGCGGTCGGACTGGGAATACACGAACAAGGAAGTATATTCGGTATGACATCCTGTCAGCAGCTCGTGGTGACAACATTAGTATATGTAGTGACCGTACATTTTGAAACTACCTTTTATCAATTCTTTATTGTTAGCTTGGAAAAGACATGTACCGCACTATGTCGTCACATGCAGGATTGAGTGGTTAAAGCGTTAGCTCGACATGCCGAAGACCCGGGTTCGATTCCCGACATGGGTACAATGTGTGAAGCCCATTTCTGGTGTCCCCCGCCGTGATATTGCTGGAATATTGCTAAAAGCGGCGTAAAACCATACTCACTCACTCACATGCAGGATTGTCCGGAGTAGAATAGGTCTTCAGCCACCAATGCTTGTTGTAAGAAGTGACTTGCGGGATCCGGTGGTCAGGCTCGCTGACTTGGTTTGATGCAAGTCATCGTATCCCAATTGCGTGGATCGATGCTCATGATGTCAGTCACTGGATTGTCTTATCCAGACTCGAACATTTACAGACCGCCATCATATAGCTGCAATATTGTTGAGTACGGTTTTAAACAACAAACAAACAAAACAAAACAAACATTTCTGAAACGTGAACTGCCCCTGGGTCTAGTCGTTAGAGCGGAATGTCCGTGGTTCGACCCCCGGCTGCGTCTAACCAAAAGACGTCTGAGTGGGGTATTCATGTAACACTGGGGCAATGTATAGCTGTGGGTCAGCACTATAAACCGACATAAGTCCGGACTTGTACAAACAACTACATGCATACATCCATGCACGTCGATATATAAATTCAATAATTTTGAACGCAATGTTCAACTTCATTTCGCTTCACGTCACCTGACAAATGACAACAATGTTTATTGTGAAAATCAGAAATATCAATACGAAACATGCAAATAGTGTGTGCAGTCTCAGGCGTTTCGTTTTGTTTGTTTGTTTGTTTGTTTGTTGTTTAAACTCGTACTCAACAATATTGCATTTATATGACGGGGAAGCAGGGAGTTCTCATCTCAATGCTTGTTGTTCTCTTGTTGCACGCAACAGGTACATATGTTGTCGTAAAGGGTTCACAAGTTTACACAATAGGTTCACGTGTTGGTACAATGTTTCAGACGTGTTGACGCAACAGTTCCTCAAGTAAAGGCAAGCAATAGGTTTTCTTGTCGACGGTCCTCGAGTTGACGCACGCAACAAGTACTCTTGTTGACGCATCAGGTCCTCGAGTTGAAACATGCAACAGGTCCTCGAGTTGAAACACGCAACAGGTCCTCGAGTTGACGCACGCAACAGGTCCTCGAGTTGAAGCACGCAACAGGTCCTCGAGTTGAAACACGCTACAGGTCCTCGAGTTGACGCACGCAACGGGTCCTCGAGTTGAAACACGCAGAAAGTCCTCGAGTTGAAACACGCAACAGGCCCTCGAGTTGAAACACGCAACAGGTCCTCGAGTTGAAACACGCAACAGGTCCTCGAGCTGAAACACGCAACAGGTCCTCGAGTTGACGCACTCAACAAGTCCTCGAGTTGAAACACGTAGCAAGTCCTCGAGTTGACGCATCAGATCCTCGAGTTGAAACACGCAACAGGTCCTCGAGTTGAAACACGCAACAGGTCCTCAAGTTGACGCACGCAACAGGTCCTCGACTTGACGCACGCAACAGGTCCTCGAGTTGAAACACGCAAAAGGTCCTCAAGTTGACGCACGCAACAGGTCCTCGACTTGACGCACGCAACAGGTCCTCGAGTTGAAACACGCAAAAGGTCCTCGAGTTGACGCACGCAACAGGTCCTCGACTTGACGCACGCAACACGTCCTCGAGTTGATGCATCAGGTCCTCGAGTTGAAACACCCAACAGGTCCTCGAGTTGAAACACGCAACAGGTCCCCGAGTTGAAAGCAACGGGTCCTCTAGTTGAAACATGCAGAAAGTCCTCGAGTTGACGCACGCAACAGGTCCTCGAGTTGAAACACGCAACAGGTCCTCAAGTTGACGCACGCAACAGGTCCTCGACTTGACGCACGCAACAGGTCCTCGAGTTGAAACACTCAAAAGGTCCTCGAGTTGACGCACGCAACAGGTCTTCGAGTTGAAACACGCAAAAGGTCCTCGAGTTGACGCACGCAAAAGGTCCTCAAGTTGACGCAGAACAACAGGTCCTCGACTTGACGCACGCAACAGTTCCTCAAATTGATGCATCAGGTCCTCGAGATGAAACACGCAACAGGTCCTCGACTTGACGCACGCAAAATGTTCCGACTTGACGCACGCAACAGGTTCTCGTTTTGACGCAACAGGTCCTCGAGTTGAAGCATCAGGTCCTCGAGTTGAAACACGCAACAAGTCCTTGAGTTGAAACACACAACAGGTCCTCGAGTTGACGCACGCAACAGGTTCTCGTTTTGACGCAACAGGTCCTCGAGTTGGCGCACGTAACAGGTTCTTGTGTTGACGCATGAGGCCATCGAGTTGAAAATCGCAACAGGTTCTCTTGTTGGCGCATAGGGCTCTAGATTTGACGTACACAACAGGTTCGATTCTTGGTGCATCAGGCTCTCGAGTTGACGCACGCAACAGATTCGTTTCTTGACGCCTCAGGTCATGGAGTTGACATACGACAGAGGTTCTCGTATTGACGTATCAAGCTATCGAGTTGACACACGCAAATGTTATCATGTTGACGACTCAGGTCCTGGAGTTGACGCACGCAACTGTCTACAAACATGTACATCTAAAACAGATATCACTTGAGATGTTTTCCCGTCGTCAGAATATGTTTTGTTTGGCAAAGATAATAAACGCATTTTCGTGGATGAAATAACCATAAATATTTACTTCTAGGAAGAAAAACATTAAACTGCCCTTTTCTTTCCCCGTTCGGAAAATAATCCCAAATGTTAGTACACCGACGAAAATATTATTGCTAATACACACCCAGATATGATGGATGATTGTGCATAACGAGGACGCTATACCCCAAGGACGGGGATGGGCCATTATCTGGGATGATTCCGTAATTGCTTGTAGAAGACGTTCTTGCATTTCGTCCAGTCATCATGCTCATTGCTCATCTAATTAAAGAGGCAGGGGATAATTGGAAGGATTCGTCTGGAAACAACTCCTCGTGAGCTCTCTGCCTGCATTAGCGTAATTTATAACACAAGGATGGCGAGCACTGACGCTTTAAACTGTATCAAGGAGGTGATTATCTAAATACATATGATGCATATTTAAGATGATTTTTCACGTTAAGATCCAATATAATCGTTTCTTAGACCAGCATCATGTGCAGTCAAAATGCATCGCACATATTGAAATATTCAGGCTTTGCTGAACATTTTTAAGCCTATTTAGTTTAGTTTTTGCGCAGGTATTTCATATTCCTATCGTTGCATGTATATAACTTTGGAAACACTGGGGCAATGCAATGTGACGATGGATAATGGATATTTGTAGAAAATATGTTTCTATGTTATTGGATTATTTCATTTGAATTCATTGTATTGTACTGTCGAGATGTCATCACACAGCTGTGATTTCGCCTTCAACATTTACTCTCGTTCAATATTTCTTGCTTTGATGCATGCTTCTAAATGACACAGACATAGCTTCAGCAACGGCAACTAATTTTAATTAGGCTGCAGTATCAGTATGCTATTGTAATATATTAGAACTTTAACGAATTGATCGAAACGTTGCAACAAAGCCAACTGTACTTCCTTATCTCTTCAGACGCGAATTAAACACTTTACTGACCCTGCATTCCCTACAGATAACGAATCAACCACCTTCTTGATAATAAAGTGTACCCGTAAATATCCCCCCACTGTTGGCTGTTAGTTCCGCCTCCCTGGTGCTTAGTCCGTGTTTCCCCACAGTTGGCTCTTAGTTCCGCCTCCCTGGTGCTTAGTCCGTGTTTCCCCACTGTTGGCTCTGAGTTCCGCCTCCCTGGTGCTTAGTCCGTGTTTACCCACAGTTGGCTCTTAGTTCCGCCTCCCTGGTGCTTAGTCCGCGTTTCCCCACTGTTGGCTCTTAGTTCCGCCTCCCTGGTGCTTAGTCCGTGTTTCCCCACTGTTGGCTCTTAGTTCCGCCTCCCTGGTGCTTAGTCCGTGTTTCCCCACTGTTGGCTCTAAGTTCCGCCTCCCTGGTGCTTAGTCCGTCTTTCCCCACTGTTGGCTCTTAGTTCCGCCTCCCTGGTGCTTAGTCCGTCTTTCCCCATGTTGGCTCTTAGTTCCGCCTCCCTGGTGCTTAGTCCGTCTTTCCGCCCTGTTGGCTCTTAGTTCCGCCTCCCTGGTGCTTAGTCCGTCTTTCCGCCCTGTTGGCTCTTAGTTCCGCCTCCCTGGTGCTTAGTCCGTCTTTCCCCACTGTTGGCTCTTAGTTCCGCCTCCCTGGTGCTTAGTCCGTCTTTCCCCATGTTGGCTCTTAGTTCCGCCTCCCTGGTGCTTAGTCCGTCTTTCCGCCCTGTTGGCTCTTAGTACGGCCTCCCTGGTGCTTAGTCCGTGTTTCCCACTGTTGGCTCTTAGTTCCGCCTCCCTGGTGCTTAGTCCGTGTTTACCACAGCTGAAGCAATATATGGATACCTGTGGAATCGTACTGCACCAAACACACTTGAGGTTAATGTTCCTCCCTTGTGAAAGAATGATGCAACTGAACACATTATTTAATTAATTCATGAGCGTTTATTATCAATTACTTGCTTAGCGGATACACCGTTAACAAAGGTGAGATTACATGACATATTTTAGAACCGTCTTAATTTCTCCTCACATCTGCTCATTAATTTCAGACATCAAGTTCGTTGTGGGAAGAGAAATATCTTTGCTCGCTTGTTTCATTTAATTATATCACCAATTTAAAGAGGTGTGGGGAGGTGAAATGGGGTTTAACGTTGCGTTCAAGATTGTTGCACTTATATAGCGCCACGGGTGTTTGTGAGCGTGCCTGCTAGTTCGAACTGACGCTTGTTTGAACAGTGTACCAGTTATATCACGCACTGTCAGCTTAATGTGGGGGGAAAGCCAGAAAGAGCATGTCTTAGACGTGTACCACAGTGGTGAACCCCACGAACGTGTGTATGGTGCTGACAAACCTAGAATCATAAACGGGGCGAACCGGGATTCGAACCAACAATCATAAGTTTCTAGCGTGCCCAATGGAGGCAATTCCACAACACGTTGGGGCGCCTTAGACAACTGGGCCACCCGTGCCGACCGTACGACAGAACGATCACCAAGCCAGGCGTTTATCCTTTACCCGAGCCTTTGACGGTAACTTAAACAAAACCTCAGATTATGTTTTGTGGTTGAATATATATTATTTATCCGAATATTGTACATACATCTGCTTAATCTTGCAGAGATCTTCGTCATACCCACACAGACATAAGGCGGACAGCTGTTGGCGAGGAAATATTTTGGTTCTCTTTTCCGCCTGTGTTATTTTCAACCCCAAACTTCCGGTCTTTCCTCTGGAACTCTTACAACTTACAATGGTATGGTTATATTGACATGACTATCGACACCATATTCAAAAAAGAAAAAGAAACTAAATGTAAATCCCGAGAAAACACAGTGTTAATGCGGCCTGACACTACTTCTTGTTTAAAAGCCGAATAGGTTCAAAAGACCTTTCAAAACACACAAAAAAACATTTTTTGGTCAAGTCACATGCTTTTATATGAAATAGCAACAAAACCATAAATATATATTGATTACAATGTACACGATGTTATTTTATATAATACATGGACAAAGATTAAAGATCACCTGACTTCAAGAGATTGCACTCGCCTCACCTACTCGTGTGTCCAGACCTCTGCAGGTCCACTGGGAATGAGGCTAATACATTAGGAGGGTCTGTAGGATCCGCTGTGCCACACTGCATGTTTTAACAAGGAAGTAGTAACACTGAACCTGGCTTGCTCGTTATCTTCTGATTTCTATCTTGCCACCATCAGGTTTTCGTGGATAGGAACATATTCATGCACGCCTAAAATGTTTTAATTCCACTTTGGTTTCCTAATCAGTTTAATGTATTGTAAAGCCATTGCTTGTTGTGCGGATGATATATCCACGCGACGCAAGACGGGGCCAATGGAGCTGTCAGCAGGATAACATCAACATTTATCAGATCAGGTAATGCGTTTCAGATACACAGCATGTGTAGCACAGAGATGTTGTACGCGATATACTTTGTACCTGAGATCACCTATTGTATATTAGAGTCACGAATTGTGAAAAATAAAGTCTGCGTCATTTTTTCATGCTTTGGGAACGGTTGAAATTACGAGGTCTAACAGGTTCTCTTTATAACGAAACTGACAACGTGTCTGTAAAGGGACTGCACCTACAGAATGTCCAATAACGATTCACGTGAATGAGGTTGCACCAAGCCACACACACAGGAATGAAGATTATGCTTCCTGGTAGCTGGGTTATATCATCCATAACGATACTCTGTTGATGCAGAGAACAATGCAGGCCCGGACAGCGGGTATCTAAAGGCTCCCCCCATCATTATCGGGAGTATTATATTGAATAGAGGATGGTTATTGTTTCTATAAACAAGCGAAAAATATTGATGCCCAAAGGATTGTTTGCGACGCACAAATGTTGAGATTGTGCGCAGAAATAAAAAACTAGTATACTGCGTCCGGAGGGAAGCAGAATAATATCCATTGTACCTTCAGCGCACCAAGAGCAGTTATGGGTGTCTGACCACTGTCCACTTGATCAATGAATCAAGGCTCTAACGTAATTATGAAACACAATCTCATTAAAATCAGACATCTCGACATCTAATGGGATGTCCTCAGATCTTTGTTTAGCGGTAGCGAGAAATGAGATCTGATTTTAATGAGATTGTTATGAAACACTACACCATTTCATTTCTTTACAAGACCCTGATGTTCCCAACCTTGACCCTCAAAATTATTTATTTTGGGTCCACTTGACCCACACGTTTGTACGTCAAAAACCTTTATTAAACCAATATAATTCGAACATACAGTTGACAGGCATAAACAGTGTATCTGTCGTTTGGATCAATAGCACCAAATCTACTAAATCGCCATTTTGATGCATCGTGAGAGGTGAATCATTTAGAATGGGATAAACGATACAGACACGCAATACATCAATGCATCATATCTCCACTGGGATATCACAGTCGATGAATCGTTACATCCCTGCCCTGGTCCCTTTGCCCTCCAAAACCCCACAATACTGTTGCTGATGCTAATACTTGTAATAATCTGCTTGCTTCCGGTCTTCACCTCAAAATGGCATACAGCTCCAACCGAACTTCAGCGGTACGGCCACACGCTTTGTCGTGACTATCGGAATCCAATAAAATAGAAAAAAATTAAATGCCTCAATTCCTTCTGGCCTTAAAGCGAAATAGATTACATGTCCTTTCAGAACATGAACACAATCTGTTTGTCCAGGTCATCTGCATTCATTTTATATAAATTATTAATACAAAACCAAAGTATATCTTAAATACAGTGGACTTGAATTGCCAATTGCCACGACATTATTCGGCATAAACATGGATAGGTTAATAACACGTTTGGCAAATCTCTGAACGTTTCGTGATTTGGAAATGAACGAAGGTGAATCATCCGTTCTATGGAAGTTAGACAGCAAACGGTCGATGGGGTAGCCTAGTCGTTAAAGCGTTCGCTCTTTACGCTGAAGACCAGGGTTCGATTCCTCACATGGGTACAATGTGTGAAGCCCATTTCTGGTGTCCCCCGCCCTGATATTGCTGGAATATTGCTAAAAGTGGCTTAAAACCATACTCACTCACTCACTCACTCGACAGTAAACAATGTACTTGATTACATGAACTGAAGAATGTTTTAAGTAAAGACTTTTAATGCAGAGACATACTTTATTTGTTTCAAAATTTAGCACGAACAACTAACACAAACAAATTATTTTCTCTGATTGAGAAATTGGTAACTTGACCTTTTTATGCTTTACTTTCCAGCACGATAAACACGGCGAATTCTCAAGTGAATCAAAAGCGAACAAAGAAACATCTCGCGTGCTCTTCCAATTTACAAATATATATACCAGACGGCCTGCAGTCATGGAAGCGAAACACCACATCGATAGGCCCGTCAAGTTATATTACATGGCGGTTGTATGAAGTACAATCCTGAAAACACAACAGTGCGTGGGTTGATCTATTTCAGTATAGGTTATACAAACACCGTCAGTGTCAATGTGCAGAAAAAACGACATGTTGCATGCATCGTTATAATCACCATTATTATTATTATTAATTAGTAGTAGTAGTAGTAGTAGTAGTGGCAGGTATACTATGAGGCCAGTATTCCACAAAGAAGTAACATCTCGTCGGGTAGTTACTAAAGTGCATACGTCATGATTATCTTGACTGTTAGTTTGTGGTTACATCTTGTACACTGCATTCATCCCTATATTCTTGGCTAGCAGTTATCCTAAAATGAATACAATAAGGCATCACTGCTGTTTTCTAACAATTATCATATAATAATGAAATGAAACGCGGACGACAAACTTGTTACAGAAACAGTGACGTCCTCGAAGGCTTCTGAGTCATTTATATGTAGAAGGGGTCCTCGTTGTCAAACCATTAGTAATATAAACTGTTACAGCCTTGTGTTTTCATCCAAACTTGCACTTAACTTCCATGGGAGAGTTGGTCATAGAACCGCTTCTGTTTTTTCTCAAGGGGTGAAAAATTGCCTCATAATGACGGTGGCGCCAATGAGAGTGTTCACTGTTAGAAACGAAGACGCAAACGCTTGCAGAACTCAAAGCCCCAACACCTGTCTTTAAATTAGAATATCATCCTTAATAATGCAACCAATTTAAAACCTGTGTCAAAGATAGCCGAAACATATCTGATCTACTACAAGTGCCTCCTCGCCATGATATACTTATATAAAGTCACCGGGTACATCCTCTAAACTAATCCTTCGTTATAGCAATACTCTATTCTTAATATCCATCAGCATGGTATCACTGACTGCGGCGGGTCTACGGTTCAACGCTTACTGCAGAGAAAGGGGGTCGCCCCACTGATGCTGTCGGTGGGCGGTCACAAAGTTTAATGTGAGTTTAGTTGATCTTGGTATTTACTGCCCTGGAATGGAAACGCTTGAAAGGAGGGAACGTGACATCACGAAATCAGCATATGTCTGAGTACGAGATGTCACGTCCTGGTGAGATTTAATATAACTTGATGGCGACAGTAAATGTCAGTTTATCGGGAATGTTTCCTACCTTATCATCAGGTTATAGACAATTTGTGGGGAATATATTCATTAAGGGATTTGCTGACTCGGCATGTGGCAATAACGCTGAAATATATTCTTCACACGAGGTTAATAGTCGGCAATCAATCAAAATGTTTGGAGTGCAATACCGGTTATACAATAAAAAGTACATACTGTTTTTGTCAGTTGTATAACGCTGAGTATACAAGTTTAACTATTAATACGTCAACTGCAATAAGGAAAATGCCAATTGTGACATAAAATACCATGATCTTTATCTGCATGTTTTCATTTCCCGGGAGTATTGACGTCAATTTGCTTTCCAGGTATCAGCATACTTTATCACTAACGCCACGATGTTCTAAATCAATCCGGGTACCGGCTTGGCCCAATGATTTATGGCACTGCAAAGCCCTAACCGTGGATAAAAATCCTAGATTCGCAACGAGTTTGGTCCTTAGCACTCACTCACTCATTGATGTAAACTGGAACAATTCATGTTCATTATTATTTCAACACCTATTATTTTCAAACTGATAGACCGATCTCTAAACACAAACAAACAAACCCCAACTGATTAGAAAACATAAGCCCCGAGCCCCTGGCACGTGAGTTCTGACAAGAGAATGATCGGACGAGCTGACAGTCCGATCAAATTCAGACAGCCAGTACAAGAAGCCTTGCAGAAAGAGAGTTTATAGTCCGCTGTTTGCGGGGAATTCAGATTTAAATACTAGCTGTATCTGCGGACTCAGAACGTCTGCACACCACTTTCCATCTCCATCGCTGCACAGTGGGCGTAATTAAAAGAGAAGCTTCATGTTTCTAAGCCGACCATTAAACAACTGTGATGAAAGAAGGCCCAGAAGAACACGAGAGGAACAGGACGAGCTATAACGTTGTGTTTACATCTGACTGAGAACACTGTGTCTGCTGCACTTTTGAAATACTCTCGAGACATGGTTAGGAGCTGTTTCTTTCAGAAACCTATTTTGCATTATGCTCGTGAGCAGTAAATGTGTTGGTTGTAGGTGTTCTCTGTTATGAGAAAACGAAAAGCTTTATATGCATTCTACTATTCTCAAGTGAGTACCGAGTTTCAGCTTGCGGGACAAAAGTTGAGGTGCATGGCAAGATTGACAGCACTTGTGGAACAGACATATTCGAAAGTACTTTAAGCTCTCAAGAGTGATTTTTTCAATCAGCATCCTTCAGAACTCTGTGGATCCAGTGAAAACATGGATTATGGAAAGTATGATTTAGGGGCGGTGGGGTGGCCAGGTGGGTAGGCGTTCGCTCGTCACGCCGAGGCCCGGGTTCGATTTCCCTCATTGGTACAATACCTAAAACTCATTTTTTGGTGTCGCCCGACACGACCTTGCTGAAATATTGTTGAAAGCGGCGTTGAACCAAACTCACTCACTCACTCAAACTTGGCTCGACATACCAGAACATAGAGATACATTCATACTGGCGATAAGCCAAATGTATCATATAGATCCAACATCACTGGAATCATCTCACCATTCGCATTGAGCCGGACATAGAATAAAATGTAAAAATGTCAAAAATAACATTAAATGATAAAAAGTATTACCTTTTAGTATCAATTTCATGGTTATAAGTTCTACAGCAGCATGTGCTCATCTTTAATGTGAAACTTTGAAATTTGTTCTTTTAGTTTAGAAACGTGATTTATTCATAGAAAAAAAAAAAGCCATTCTACCCTTATGGCACGCTTAATGGTGAGCATATGCCAGAAGACGACCATCCTTAAGATCGAGAAGATAATTCAGAAATACAAAGAATAACTCTCGATTTCCGTCTCGTTATAAAGAATGCTCGAGGGCGGTGGTTTGCACGTGCTTCCGCTCTGTATAAATCACACCTGGTTTATCACCAACTTATCAGACGCCGTTAAGTAACATGATACAATTATTACACCTTAGCTCCTAATTTATTAGTCTTCCAGGATTGCTATTTCGGATCGTGGGTTAAATATAATGGTTCACTGACAGATATCTTCATCGAGTGGAACTCCCTCTTTCACGCACGGCAATGACTTACTTTTTGTCGGCATTTGAAATGGGAATATGGTGGCGATATTTGTCCTTTGTGAGGGCTGCTCATTGCTGACGTATCAAGTATGCTACGTATCTCTTGCTAAACACTTCGTCTACGTGAATGTTCGTTTGTTTTTCTGTTTCAGATATTATTTAGCAATATTACAACTATATGACGGCTGCCTGTAAACAGTCGAATTTGAACCAGACAATCCAGTGATTGAAAAAATGAGCTGAACATTCCATGTGGCCGGGTACAATGACACACAATCCACCACGTGTGACCACCCGATCCACAAAGTCGCCCCATGGGCCTTACTCTACCTCGGACTCCCCACGGGGGTCTCGGTGAATACGTCATTGTCATTTTCTTTGAATGAAAGGCCCAGTTGTCTAAGCCGCCGCAAATATATGTGCAAAGTTGCGTCCCTTGTGGGCGCCAGGATCTTATGACCGTGGGTACGAATCCCAGTTCGTCCCGATTATGTTGCTAGGTTTGTCAGCACCATAACCGTGATCATGGATTTCACCAAAGTTGAGTAATGCCGAGTTTATAGTGCACTGAGATACCATACCGCAATTTTACATGAATACCCCACTCAGACCAGTCCTTGTTGTATCTCCTTTGTGCCGAGCTCCAGGCAGGGTAACAACAAGTGCCATCTTTAAACGTATTTTGGTATGACGCGGCCCGGGATCGAACCCGCGACCTTCCGCTCTCGGGGCAGACGCTCTAGACACTAGGCCATAGGCGGTCTCGTGGATGTACATGTGGAATTCTGATTTGACAGTTAAATAAGAGGAACGATAAAGGTATGTAACCTGGTTTCTCGTCAGTTGACAGAGAAGAAACTATGATGGTACCGACCCACCAGATGCCAAGTTGGGGTGACGTATGACGAGAACATTTGGTTAAACAGGTCAAAAGAAACAGAATGGCGCAAGGTTTCATACACTTCAGCTGCACGTGCCTCTTTCAAACACTATTCATGATGAAAAGTAATGTACAACGGAATAAATGAAACCGAATGGAATTTTCTGGGGTGAATAATCCAACGATAATTATCACAGCGAGTAAATAATCGGGTTAGACAGAGTAGGTACTACATGCTGAAGGTACTAGGGTCACACACTGTAACCAACAGATCCTCATTACAAGCAGAGAGTGTTTGGATATACACACTGTAACCAGCAGATCCTCATTACAAGCAGAGAGTGTTTGGATATACACACTGTAACCAACAGATCCTCATTACAAGCAGAGAGTGTTTGGGTTAACACACTAAAACCAACAGATCCTCATTACAAGCAGAGAGTGTTTGGATTAACACACTGTTGGATTTACACATTGTAACCAGCAGATCCTCATTACAAGCAGAGAGTGTTTTGGTGAACACACTGTAACCAGCAGATCCTCATTACAAGCAGAGAGTGTTTGGTTAACACACTGTAACCAGCAGATCCTCATTACAAGCAGAGAGTGTTTTGGTTAACACACTGTAACCAACAGATCCTCATTACAAGCAGAGAGTGTTTGGGTTAACACACTGTAACCAACAGATCCTCATTACAAGCAGAGAGTGTTTGGGTTAACACACTGTAACCAACAGATCCTCATTACAAGCAGAGATTGTTTGGGTTAACACACTGTAACCAGCAGATCCTTATTACAAGCAGAGAGTGTTTGGGTTAACACACTGTACCCAACAGATCCACATTACAAGCAGAGAGTGTTTGGGTTAACGCACTGTACCCAACAGATCCTCATTACAAGCAGAGAGTGTTTGGGTTAACACACTGTAACCAGCAGATCCTCATTACAAGCAGAGAGTGTTTGGGTTAACACACTGTACCCAACAGATCCTCATTACAAGCAGAGAGTGTTTTGGTGAACACACTGTAACCAGCAGATCCTCATTACAAGCAGAGAGTGTTTGGGTTAACACACTGTAACCAACAGATCCTCATGACAAGCAGAGAGTGTTTGGGTTAACGCACTGTACCCAACAGATCCTCATTACAAGCAGAGAGTGTTTGGGTTAACACACTGTAACCAGCAGATCCTCATTACAAGCAGAGAGTGTTTGGGTTAACACACTGTAACCAGCAGATCCTCATTACAAGCAGAGAGTGTTTGGGTGAACACACTGTAACCAGCAGATCCTCATTACAAGCAGAGAGTGTTTGGGTTAACACACTGTAACCAACAGATCCTCATTTCAAGCAGAGAGTGTTTGGGTTAACACACTGTAACCAACAGATCCTCATTACAAGCAGAGAGTGTTTGGGTTAACACACTGTAACCAACAGATCCTCATTAAAAGCAGAGAGTGTTTGGGTTAACACACTGTTGGATTTACACATTGTAACCAGCAGATCCTCATTACAAGCAGAGAGTGTTTTGGTGAACACACTGTAACCAGCAGATCCTCATTACAAGCAGAGAGTGTTTGGTTAACACACTGTAACCAGCAGATCCTCATTACAAGCAGAGAGTGTTTGGGTTAACACACTGTACCCAACAGATCCTCATTACAAGCAAAGAGTGTTTGGGTTAACACACTGTACCCAACAGATCCTCATTACAAGCAGAGAGTGTTTGGGTTAACACACTGTACCCAACAGATCCACATTACAAGCAGAGAGTGTTTGGGTATACACAATGTAACCAGCAGAACCTCATTACAAGCAGAGAGTGTTTGGGTTAACACACTGTAACCAGCAGATCCTCATTACAAGCAGAGAGTGTTTGGGTTAACACACTGTAACCAACAGATCCTCATTACAAGCAGAGAGTGTTTGGGTTAACACACTGTAACCAACAGATCCACATTACAAGCAGAGAGTGTTTGGATTAACACACTGTACCCAACAGATCCTCATTACAAGCAGAGAGTGTTTGGGTTAACACACTGTACCCAACAGATCCACATTACAAGCAGAGAGTGTTTGGATTAACACACTGTAACCAACAGATCCCCCCCCCCCCCCCCCCCCCACACACACACACACACACACACACACAGTGAAGAGGTCAGTGTAAATGCCAGTGAATGGGGTGTAGAAGCTCCGTCCCTGTCAACGTATCAAGCGACGTGCCACAGTTGAGAAATTCCTCTAAATAATTCTGGGCTTATTCAGTCCAAAACGCACACACTTCTCATTCGGGGTTCACTTACACATCATCCTGAAATTGTGAATAATTGGCCGACTCTGTGACTTGCCATTATAATTATTTTCTATTGCCATAGTCTTTAGAATAATTCCATAAATTTTAAGTAATGTACCTTGTTACGCTTGTCACTGGAGTCCAACTGACAATATGTGCGCTTAAGGACAATTTATACATTTATGTCTTCCTTGTCCATTCCACTGCAAGGAAGATACGATATATCCTTTACTTTAAATTTTCCTGTAAAATATTTAATTATCATTGTTGGCCATGCACATCAATAAATACACAGTAATGAATCGCCCTAGGAGCAGAGCCTGTACCAGCAATCATTGGACACAAATAGGAAGGTTGGAAGGGTCATTCAATTAATCGTCCAAGAGTCTTGTTGCTGGTTTGGTTTCTCTTATGAGAATCTTGAAGCAATCAGTGCTTTAGTAAAGCGCCTCTAAGAACGCAGCATCGTGCCATTTGTATACATAATACTTTATATTACACTCTGAAAACTCCACTGAATAAAATCGGTTCACCATTTCATAGCAATTACAAGAACACTGTTGGTATGTGTATAAAACACCGTTTCCGAACACTTGAGTCAGCAGCCTCAGTGGAACCTAACAGTGCGTGGAGGATTCACATCACTATCCATTAACGGGAAAGGGATGCCCGTCGAAAAACAACCACTTAATTTGATGGTAAAAGTATAATATAATAACACAGTGATTGCTGAAATACAAAGTAACTTGGACCAGAAAGGAAGTGTTGGCGTTACCTGTCTCACTGGAGGAAGTTCACGCATAACCTCGGTATCTGATAATATCATCAATATGTCGCATGACCAATACCATTTCATTAGCAGAAATATAAAAAATATTACTTCCTTTCGTTTTTCACGCATCACCTGGGACACGTTGCTGGGGTGACTCAATTACCTATTTGTATATCCGGTTGCTATGGTAATTATCACACCGAGGTAAGTGACTCAGTTCTTGCGTTACACCACCCACTGGTGAGAACCTAATGGTAGAATGGTCTTAGAATGATGGTCTCTTGTCATACATGGATATCTTCAATTTACCTGGACGCGAGTGATTATCTTTTTTTAGTGAAATTTCTGTTCTTGTTCCGTTTAGTGTTTAACGTCGCACTCGACAACATTCGAGCTTATATATGTAACTAATAGAGTCGGGACAAGATAATCCGATGATTGACATCATGAGCATCCATTTACGCAATTGGGATACGATGACATGCATCAACCATGTCAGTGAGCCTGACCACCCAATCCTGTTAGTCGCCTTTCACGACAAGCATGGGTTGCAAAAGATCTATTCTAACCCGATCTTAACGACGTTTCTCTATAATGAATAATGATATGCCATGCGATACCATATTATGATGGATGGATGTGATTGACTTCACGCCGCCGTGAGCAGTATTTCAGTTAAAATTACATCAGACTGGGGACAGTAACAGACTTTTACCATTGTGGTGAATATCACGAGCACGGGTATGGTGTTAACAGATCATGGATTATAATCGGGCGAAAATGGGATTCAAACTCACGACCAGGGGATCCTTGTTGGCAAACAGACTCAAACCGCAGGAAATAAGATCTAAGAGGTGTTTTAAAAACAATTAAATAATGTTGCAACACGCCAGCTGGCTGAGTATAAGACCTGTTGACCAGATTGACAGTTGTTGTTGTTTATATTGTGCAGAAACATGTTTTTAGATAGTTTACTTTATTTAAGTTAATTTAGACTGATTAAACATGTTTAGAACTAGATATAAAGGTAACTATGCTTTTACAGATATGTCAATTCACGTGCATTTCCCAGGTTGTCGTTATACAAAGCGATCGTCGTGCTCAGGTGATCGTAACTCCCTAACCTTAACATGGACTTACGGCAGTCGTAGCACTGAGGTTGTTTTGTACAACGGCACCCTGGTATATGCTTAAGCCAGACATAAATATACATCCAGATATATATCCTGCCAGAATCAGCAAACAAAATTAAAAGATTAAATCTGTACCTTCACATATACCCATGTGTTATGTACATTGTACATGCTAAACGAGGAAAAGTGTCCACAATATACAATATACATTAAAGATCATCCTGACCACACCCTTTTCATTCTGAATACAAATATTGCAAGAAACATTAGCACGTTTGTTTTGTATCATATCTTTTGAAAATTAATGTACATGAACCAGAATGAATAAAATGCGTGGACTAGCGCGATTAGTGTATCAGTTGATAACTAAAATGAATGCATTATAACTATGACTGAATATGATTCTATGATATTCAGGGTATTCTGCAAGAAAAACGTAAACATTTAAGACAGCACAACCTACCTTACATTGCCATCCAAACGGTATCCGTCTTTAACGTAGCATTCCAAGCTCTCGGTTCGTAACTTAATCCCGTCTCATCCTCCCCATCACATCTTAATTCAGAAATTCGGTGCGACGAGGAATTAGAAACTTTCGAGGCACCAAGGTAACAACAGTCAACATTTAAGTATTCATAAACTATGGGGGCGCGAGTCCGCGAAACTTGTGACGTCAGATTGAAGCAAACCACGTTTCCAAGGTGTTTGCAATCACGTGATTATTGTCCCACGCTATGGAATCTGTCCGAAGTGAATTAAGGATTGATTGAGCAGCACGCGGTAAAATGATATGGGAGTGTCGATTCCTGGAGATCTCTGTGGAAAATGTCTGTGGAATGGGTTTTCAGGTAATGTGCACGGTGAAGCTGGAGAAAGAGGCCACTCTATCAATCCACTGCCGTCAGTGTGCGCTTATTCTGTGATCTGGAAAATAATGTTCACGTTCAGATTAGATTTGGATCATGTTCAACAAAGGACATTACAATATAACCGACAAAACATTAAATAACACAGCAACGAGGTGTTATCGTTATAAAGAATTACAACTTTTATTTTTCTTATTTCGTACAAGTGCAAAGAAATGCATCATAAAGAGGCACTACATGTAGGTTTGGGACAATTTGCAATAACCAAATGAGACTCAGTTCCCTCAGATACAACTGTCTGTGTACACTAACCCATGTTTCTCTGATGTCCAGTCATCTAGATATTAATAGTCGTAAATAAAAGCGATAATCCTTTCCATATTCATAAAAAATCTCTGAATATTCTGAGATGACGAGGAGGGGATGACCTAGCTTCTGTCAGTGATGTACGTGGTATGTTTATCAGTTATGCAAACTAGTTTCCTGCGTTATGAAACAGGAAATATTAACATGACACGCCGTGATGTTACTGACGTACAGTTCAAATTCCTTTCCTTTCCATAATCATAAGAAATATCTTCTAAAGGCAGAGTCCGTTGTACGATTCCAACTTTATCATCAGCATGTGTTTATGAAGCACTATCACATAGTGATGACACCAGGTGTTTTGCAAAAAGCCATACTAAGTACAGTATCTCTTTTACTCACAAAGACTAGGACGTCCACACCTAAACTACTAATCTCTAGAAGAGTCACAACCACCTTTAATTCTTACACAATTACAAATATAACTTTGATAATTATCAAATTATTACCTTTTTAAATAACTGTCTTAATTTACCATTATATAAAGCACGAGATAATTGATATAGCCATATCGTAGGTAGTACTTAAGACTTAAGTCCGACACAAAACGTACAAGTTCATCAGCTTCTCTCTTGTCGGTAACATCGGCTCAGGGCGCGTGTCCTATATCTGTACCATCTTTTACATAAACCATCCGCTGTCATGGTGGAGCCTTTTTCGGATCATCATAATCGATAACTTATTTTCCGCTGTAATTCAGTTTTCAAATTCTGCCCTACGATTACAAACAGGACGTATGCAAGTAGGGCATGAGCGCGTCGTCTTCGTTGAACATCATTTTCTCCCAAGCAGTAGAGACCCTTGAAGATCCGGGGTAGAATAGGTCTTCAGCGACCTGTGCTTGCGATAAAAGGCGACAATGCTTGTCGTAAGAGGCGACTAACGGGATCGGGTGGTCAGGCTCGCTGACTTGCTTGATGCATGTCATCGCATCCCAATTGCGTGGATCGATGCTCATGATGTCAATCGCTGGATTGTCTGGTCAAGAATCGATTATTTACAGATCGCCGTCATATAGCTGAAATATCGCTGAGTGCGGCGTTAAATAACAAACAAACAAACACAAGCAGTTGAAGGTTTCTATGTTGATTCCGTGTGAAACACGTGAACCTTCAAATTCATATATCTGGCACAGTTAACAACCGCAGGACTGAGACTCAGGAGGTATATTTCGGTAAGAATTAAGTGCTAAAAGAAACACATTTGAATTTTTTTTTTTGGTCTGAATTCTCTTGTCGATTAGACCACGTTTCCAGGAAACGAATGATTTTCTACTTAACGTTTTTATCCATTAACCACGATAATTCAAGAGCTTGGTGAACATATTTAAGTTATCTGCCAAGTTTACTACTGAGGTGGTATGTGGGCATGTTTCAACACCCTTTTTTGCGATAGGATTACATACGCAATAAAGATGACTTTATCATATAGTTACGTAATCCATGTGACAGAAAAATCTCTTTTTTTAATGAGGTATCTCTCAAAGTTTCAGCACTAAAGATTCACGTAGATTAAAGGCTATAAGCAAATATGCCAAACGTATATCAACATCATTGCGCCATATAGATCACTTGAATGTCAACATAATAGCTTTAGTGTTGGTTGTTGCTTGATAACAACATGGTGATCATGGAAGCAGGTAGTGAGTGCACGGTCGTGAGAACTAGCCCGATGTTGGGAACTGAAGCAGCAATGCTCATTTATTCTCTAGTTACTCGATGGTCGTGTGTGTCAAGTGTGTTAACAGCGAACTGGTTCACGTGAAGGACATCGGTAGGAGTATTGTGATATTTGTTTTGTATAACGGAGTGCTTCAACGGTTGATAACGCCCTTTCGTTAAAGTATTATGGAGAGCCCTTGGAAGGAGTAGGGTGTATTTACATGCTTGAGCAGAGTATCCTTCGTAACCCTGTGCATGTATGCAGTAGAGAGTGATATTTGTACTCAAACTATTGTTTCTATCTTAAAGAAAGTCTGTCCGAAATTAAATTAGTTTCACATTTTCTTTTATACATAGAATATTTCCATGTGACGTGTTCCGTACCAAAAAAACGATCTTAGCGCTACGGCTGTCGTGAGCCAATGCTCAAGTACGGCAATGACTATCACTTTAGCGCTAAAGGTACCGTTGTACAAAGCAATCTTTGAGCTACAACTGTCGCACGTCTATGTTACGGATGGGAGTTACGATCACCTTAGCGCTAAGGGTACCGTTGTACAAAGCAATCTTTGAGCTACAACTGTCGCACGTCTATGTTACGGATGGGAGTTACGATCACCTTAGCGCTAAGGGTACCGTTGTACAAAGCAACCTTAGCGCTACAACTGTCGCACGTCTATGTTAAGGATGGGAGCTACGATCACTTTAGCGCTAAGGGTACCGTTGTACAAATCAACCTTAGAGCTACAACTGTCGTAAGTGTATGTTAAGGTATGGGAGTTACGATCACCTTAAAGTTAAGATCGCTTTGTACAACGGCACCCTGGTCTTTAACGAAATATATAATCAGAGAATGTTTCTGGAAATCTGGGCCATGCAAGTCCTTTGTGCTATCTGCCTGGGTTTAAGGGGGTAAACGGTCTGAACCGCTTTGGGCTCTCCTCCGATATTGACTGATAAGCTTTGGCGCAAGGAGAGTGTGGTAGTCTGAATGTTGAAGGGTTCCCTTGTCACGGGGGGGACATTTCGATTCCTAACATTTCTATCTTCTTTTCATTGACGTCCATTAATAATTATGGTCCATGGAGTGAGTGAGATCTGTTTAGCGAGGGGTTACTATCCCAGGACTTCATGCACTCAGTAATTATTACAGCTATATGACGACGATCTGTAAACTATCGAGACGAGTCTTGACCAGACAATCCAGTGATTGACAACATGAGCATCAATCCACGCACTTTGGATACGATGACATGCATAAACCAAGTCAGCGAACCTGACCACCCGATCCCGTTAGTCGCCTCTTACGGCAAGCATAGCCGCCTTTTACGGCAAGCATAGGTATTAACTTTATATTATCTATCGGTCGTACGTTCATGGAACACAGTCCAAGGCGCCGCAATTGGCTGTGCAGAGTTGCGTTTCTTGGGCCAGCTAGACACCTCATTTGTTCGCCCCGATTATGTTTCTATGTTTGCCAGCACCATACCCATGCTCGTCGGTTTCACTGAAGTGGTAAACGTCCGAGACCTGCATCACTTCGGGCTTTCCTCCCACACTAAGCTGACACGCCGTGATGTGACCCGTGAAGATTCCGGGGTGGAATAGGTCTTCAGCAACCCATGCTTGCCGTAAAAGGTGACAAAGCTTGTCGTAAAAGGCGACTAACGGGATCGGGTGGTCTGGCTCGCTGACATGCTTGATGCATGTCATCGATCCCAATGGCGTGGATCGATGCTCATGACATTAATCACTGGATTGTCTGGTCCAGACTCGATTATTTACAGACCGCCGTCATATAGCTGGAATATTGCTGAGTGGGGGGTTAAACAACAAACCAACCAACCAACAACTGGAATACTGTTAAAACGGCGTTAAACTTAAGTCACTCACAAACTCGTGCATGTGGTTAAGTACAGTTTTGTAACTCGTTTGCAGTTTCAAATGACTTCGTTCTAAATCCCACACCTCAAATGCAGCCAAAACGACCGTCTCAAGCTAATTTTACTTGTTTTGCAATAAAAGTCTAAAGAACTGACGCTCTTGCTAATCGAGCGTTCCAAAATCCCGCTTTTGTTTAACAAGTCTGTCGCAGAAGAAGTTGCAATACATCAATGTCATGCGAGAAAACCATGGCGATATCGCACCATGCTTAAACTGGGCCATGTTCAAACACAGGGCGCATTACCACAGACGGCCGATGATCTATAAGGAGAGCCTTCTCTTATGAAATAAGGAATATGTGAGTTTGACGATGTGTGTGTTCATTGGCTGATGGGGGTCGGAGCAGGTGGTGGCTGGAATGTTGGATGGAAAGTAAACATGCTGAAATATTGAAACATGTCACTGAAAATATATAGCTACGTTTCACGCAAATAGTTTCAGGGCCATCAATTCAAAACCCGTGACCTTTTTGCCTTGCTTTTATATAGGCCCTCGCCGCGTATATAACACAGTGGCGTCTTTGAATATGAATGACGAGGGCTGCTTTGTATAATATATCATATTGGCATACATCCGACATGAAACGTTTAGAAAAGCTTACATTAATTTACCTCCACTTTCACCTTAACGGGGACACGGGTGGCCCAGTAATCTAAGACGCTAAAATTCGCTGAGCAGAGTTGCGTCCCTTGGGCACGCCAGACACCTATGATTGTGGGTTCGAATCCCTGTTCGCCCCGATTAAGTTTCTAGGTTTGTCAGCAATATTCACTTACATGACGGGAGGTAAGCACAAAATAATGCAGGTCTGCCCCTTTGATAAACGCATATGGATCCTGACACATCTAAGGGTCGCAACTCTGAACAGCAAATGCTGAGAGGCCTGGGATACCATTGCCGTCTCCATCTATTAGTACTGATCACATGTCTCGTCTTCTGTAAGATGAAAATAGGTACAATCGCTCTAGCCCTTGTGAGTTATAACATAATAACAATTCAATATGGAAAGTAAATGGCATGTGTTCTGTAAGATGAAAATAGGTACAATCGCTCTTACCACTGAGTTATAACATAATAACTATTCAATATGGTTTGATGCGATGTATCCTCCATACGGATTCGTTCGTATGTAACCAGGACCATTTGTTTCCACATAGTTTTTCCTAATATATCAAGCCATGTCATGAGCTGCCTTATGCTTTTGCATATATTTGGACAGATAATCTAAGAAACAGGTATCTTAATATTGAGGTAGCTCACGTTAGTCGTTAACGTCAAATACAAGGTCATTTTATGACGGCCGGGTTCAGAGGTGAGGCGAAATGGGGTTTAACGTCTCGTTCAAGATATGTGTGAGTGTGTGTATGTGGCTGCTTGTACTCGTCCGGATTAATGTCGAGTATAAAGTACTAACTCATTGAAATACCACGCCATAGTTTAACATTAACAGCCTACTCAGACACTGTATACTAACTCCGAGCCGACCAGTCCTTGTTTTAGCATCTTAATGCCGAGCGCCAGACAGGGTAATAACAAGTACCTTCTTTTACCGTATTTTGGTATGACGCGGCTAGGGATCGAATACTCTCCGGGAAGACGCTCTATCCACTAGACTCCGGAGTCGGACATTAATCAATTGAATACTACATGGGATGGATAACTGTAATATTTGGATATTTGTAATGCGGGTTCAGAACACGAACAAACATTTCTCACACTGACAGTTCCAGTGGGTTTACAACAATATCAATATTCCGTGGCATTCGTTATAAACCTGGTGGTGTGTGAGGTCGGCCCGCCACCGGGAGGAGTACATCTTCCCGAGGCAAGGGCGTTAACTGACTACAAAAGTCCAGTTGAAACTGGAAGATGTGAGGAGTAACGGTGCTGATATTAAAGGATAGGACTCGAACTCACGGCAAGCGGATCTCAGGGCGACTTTTGGACGCAACTCTGTACAGCGTACATTGGTTATCGGGATATCAGTTCTCCCCGTCTCTACCCAACTCAAAACATCATACTGACTCCGATCCGATTCTTGTATCCCCTAAATGCTGAGCGAAAGGCAAGGTAACAGCAAAAACCATCGTTTAACGTCTTTTGGTACATCTTCCCGAGGCAAGGGAGTTAACTGACTTTACAAGTCCAGTTTTCACCCTTGCCGAATTTGGCTGCAATTATGTAGTTATATTTTGACTGGACTAAAATTCCGTAACGAAACAGACATCCGGCTCGGGGGGGGGGGGGGCTGATGGACCCAACACACACCTGCACGACCTGGGCTGCACCTCGAGCAAGCACATCACAATACTTTGTTTCTCGGTTGTTGACCAGGGCCAAATGATATGCATCCGCATACCCCACGTCCGGTTCCCTACCTTAGGATGGCCGGTGTCACCGTTACAATCAGTCACAGTGGCTTAGTTATGAAGATCAAACGCTGGCTGAGGAACGTGATTACAATATTAATGACGCTACAAAACGTGATGTCTTTCTGTGAGTTTCGCAAACATCTGGTATCATCACTATGTCATAGTGCTTCATAAACACATGCTCATGATAAAGTCGGAATCATACAACGGACTCTGCTCTTAGAAGATATGTCTTATGGTTATGGAAAGGAAAAGCATTTTGAACTGTACGTCAGTAACATCACGGCGTGTCATGTTAATATTTCCTGTTTTATAACCCAAGAAACTAGTTTGCATAACTGATAAACAAACCACGTACATCACCAACAGTAGCTAGGTCAACCCCGGCTTATCGTCATCCCCGCCTTCATCCCCTCCAGGGGGCACGGGTGGCCCAGTCGTCTAAGGCGCCGCGATTCGCTGTGCAGAGTTGCGTCCCTTTGGCACGCCAGAAACCTATGATTGTGGGTTCGAATCCCGGTTCGCCCCGATTGTGTTTCTAGGTTTGTCAGCACAATACCCGTGCTCGTGGGTGTCACCGAAGTGGTAAACGTCTAAGACCTGCATCACTTCGGGCTTTCCTCCCACATTAAGCTGACACGCCGCGATATAACTGGAATACTGTTAAAAGCGGCGTTAAACCCAACTCACTCACACTCATCCCCTCGAATGTGTGCAGGTTTGCCTCTCGCGGTATCTGTTGTAAATATATCCATCTAATATCAACTGCTTACTTCCACGCCGAGAGGTGATGTACTCTACTATCCTTAAACCAGCCATATCGATACTGATAATGATACGTACCCCAAGATCATTTTTATTTGTTTGATAAGTAGATAATCTAAACTGAACTCCTTCAACTGATCATACAGTAAGACAATTAAGCTACTCCATAGTTTACATGGTTAATCTCATGCCTATTGAACGTGTGCTGAGAGTAAGGTAATTTAGGTTAATTAAACGAAATTGTAACATATATACTCCCTAAACTGTGAGTCCCCTATCCCTACTCAGTACTTTAATCTAATTAGGACTGATCCATTACACCTGTAGGTATATTCCCTCTTTGTCTAAACAGAAATGTCTAACAATTGGGACGTCTAACTAATGGGATATAACCTTCGTAAATATTCAAACTCCAAGCTTTGTAATTGATTAACACTGCATGTAGTTAGACTCAAGAACGGCCGCCGATAAGGTAGTCAAGTATGCATCGAGAGTGCATTTCAATTTGGACATCACCTCGTAACATTAACATCACATTTACATTAGTATGCATAAATAAATAAATATTTGATGTGTCCATCCTTATCTGCAAAGGTAAATATTGTTTCAAGTAGCTGTACATATAACAACATTTATGACATCACGGTTATCTGTGTTTTCAATTTGGCTAAAAAAAATAAATACCAACCCACCTCAAACATTGCTTTTCGCCTATCCTCTCCGCCGAACCTTCTCGTGTCATTACTTCAACATATGTTGCACAGAAACAATCCCATCTGTAGCTGTTGATATATGAAGTCCAGATTTATATTATGACAGCTTTTCCGGCTCACAATAACTTGAACTGGAAAATACCAAGTAGGACACTTTACTCACTGACGGTGTAACCAACTAGGACACTTTACTCACTGACGGTGTAACCAACTAGGACACTTTACTCACTGACGGTGTAACCAACTAGGACACTTTACTCACTGACGGTGTAACCAACTAGGACACTTTACTCACTGACGGTGTAACCAACTAGGACACTTTACTCACTGACGGTGTAACCAACTAGGACACTTTACTCACTGACGGTGTAACAGTCAGTTGGCTCAGTCACGTGTCAGGTGGAGTCCATTTTTGTTCATAGCCAGCGCCGTTATCTCACGACATCTCATCTCTTGCTTCGTGCCTGTTGCAGTCATATAACTACAGGTCGATGGATTAAAACTAATAAGCAAGAAACACAATAACGCTATTGGTGTGTGTGACGAAGGTTTTAACGTCGCATCGCCCAATATGTAAGGTCAGTGGCTTAAATATGATCAATAATTACGTTTTAGTCTTTGAAAAGATTTAAACATTAGTGCACACATTGGCAGTTAGTGAACAAGAAGTTATTAAATAGAATAAATAACTGCACCAAAGTAACAACTGTGATAGACAATACATTAACAACAGTAGAAAAAATGGGGTTTTAACGTCGCGTTCAAGATTATTGCATATATATATATATATATATATAACGACGTCCATGCACGTGTGTATGTGCATGGTAGCTTGTACTAGTCAGGGCTAAGGCCGATTTTATAGTGCTAGCCCAGTGAGATACCATTCCACACTTCAAGAAGAATACCCCTCTCAGACACAGTATCCTGAATCCGAGCCGACCAGTCCTTGTTTTGGTCCATAATGCTGGGTGCCAGGCAAGGTAACAACAAGTACCATTTTTAACGACTTTTGGTATGACGAGGCCGGGACTCGAACCCCCGACCTTCCGCTCTCCGGGCGGACGCTTTGCCACTAGACCACGCGGGCTGTCTATTAACAGTAGTAAGAACGAACGATGGATGGAGAAGTACAGTAAAGCTACATCGTCTTATATGACATATCGACATAATAACATTCGAGTTAATGAGGTTCACACAATACCGAGTGGATTAGCTGTGTTGAAAATACCTTGCACATGCCCGAGTTACTTCCCTTGAACGCCAGAGGTGTTTGGTAATTCGGAATTCCAAAAGCGCCTCACACTCACTCAAGCATAGTCTTATCCATCAAACAGATATTTCTTGGTCACAAAACCTGAAAGTGCAGACATGTTCAAGTGGAACATATTGAAAAACTGTTGCAAATGTTTACGGTAACATCAAGCTGTAGACTAAAACTGCGGTTAGCTGCAAAATATACTCCTCGTTGTGAAACAACTCTGTCCGCCCTTGATGAAATAACCTTACACAGTGCAATCCGTACGCCCAGAGTAACACAATAAATTAGGGAATAAAACATTAAAGCAAGAGAATAATCAGTCTCGATTTTCTACAAAGACAGATTTAATTGGGCGTAAAAAGTAAATTAGTGATGAAAATTATATGAATGGATGGCTGAAATTCAGGGGTGACACCAGGTGTTCGTGACAAGGGTAAGCATGGCCTGCTCCACCGCTAGAACCCGTCATTCACACAATTTGCATAAAAAGTGTTTTTTCTGGACCAGACAATAGAGAGTCTGGAGAAGACAATAGAGAGTCTGGACCAGACAATAGAGAGTCTGGAGAAGACAATAGAGAGTCTGGACCAGACAATAGAGAGTCTGGACCAGACAATAGAGAGTCTGGACCAGACAATAGAGTCTGGACCAGACAATAGAGAATCTGATCCAGACAGTCCAGTGTCATGTTAGCGCGTTTACTGACGTTGTTGAAACTAAAAGCGATATGTAAATCAGTGGCCATAATATGCATACTTGACAAGGTAACGCTATGTCGTTAATGTATGTATTTTACGTCACACAATACATATATACATGTTCATGTATGTTCCAATTGAACGTGCGTACTAGATAAAGTTATGTAATACAATCATACTTATTTATATATTTTTAAGACCCCAGCCCCACCCCCCAACCCCCACCCCCACACCCCTCCACACACCACCTCCACAATATAAGACGCTCGGCCCCTAACGTGGAACGTAACAGAACACATCGCAACCAACACCGGACAGATAGGTTCTCCCTCAGTTCTACCAAGTGCAACCCGAGGAATGTAAGACGTTTAAATACCTCAGTGTAGACTTCCAGAAGTTCTGTAACGTAAACTATATGACTGGCTAACAATCTGTAGAAAAACAGACCAACACTTTATAAACCTTCTGATCACAGCGCTTCCTTACGAACGAGGCCATACGCCCTGATCGTGGCAAGACCAGCCTGTTGATACGAGACTAAATAAACTCCCCTTCCAGACTCAATCAGCAGGTGCGATTTACAGTTGAACGTTGAAGGTCGATTTTCGACAAATCACAGAATAAATCACCACGCACCTGTTCCTTCAAATGAGAATTAAAATCGTAAACGAAACCAGATCTTTGAGGGGGTTTCGGTCTTGATTATGCTGATTTACAAAGCTGAACATTAATTGGCAGATTGAATAACGATGGTGTCATGTCGACAGTCATTAGTTTCAGTCAGCGGGACTTTCTGTTCGGGTAAGTAATCTATTATTGTTAACTAAGTAAGATCATTTGTACTTTGATGAGTGCTAGTTAGGCGTTTATCTTCATGAGCTGCTGAATTCTGTCAGGATCATGACCATGATTCCAAATTACCTTGTGTGTGATATTGGTGAGTTAATCGTCAATTTAACGCACAAAGGTCTGTAAGCCGGAGATAGAAGTAACTGTGCTAACAGGCTAAACAGGCTAAAAAAATTGCTTAACATCATTTGAGGTTGTAGTCAAATTTTAAATATGCTTCAATTTGAAATTTAAATTTAAAGAAAATTAAAAACATAAAAAGGTCATTGGTTACATCAATACACAATCATATTTAAAGAGAAATTGGGCTTGTTTTTAACGATACGAAGCGATAAATAAATAATATGTACAGTTAACCCGACAAAATGCGGCCCAGTAAACAGACTTTTTCTCTACGTTCGGATTGTCGAACCTTCTCTCTCCATAACTCCAACAAAAAAACACTAAAATGATCCAATCCCCTTTTGAGTCGACGATATATACAAACATATCTTACCGCCTACTTCGAAATTATAGCCACATACACTTCCTTTAAACTCTTTATATCAATAACCATTCTATCTCTAATTTCTACAATAGTACAGTTCATTTCACCCCGACACACCACGGGGAAACGTCTGCGATCCCTGTTTATCATATAATGGGCAGGTTTCTCGACAGGATAAAGCCAACGGATAAAAACTATATCCGTTGGGGTCATATGCGGATAGAGATGCAAATATCAAAGGTCAATGTAGGGACTACTTACAGTGTTTTTGCCTCGCCCTTTTCTTTCGGCGATCGAGTCAGAATTAACCATCGGGAATCTGGATAAACTGCGGGGATAATTGCTATCATTATCAAAAGAACAGTCAAATATACTGAAAATCAGTGTCTAACTGTGACGTAGCAAAGGCATTTTAGCTAAGTTTTGGCAACTTTGGAGATAAAATTAAAAATTTCGAAACAATTTTGCGAGGCCACTAGGCCTAGCCAAGCGGGATCAGTAACCATATCTGTGCTTGTAGACCTCTGCGACTTAAAACCTTTTCCAAAAATTAAAATAGTTGGATTTGGCCGAAATATGTTTGAATTGTTACCTTGTTTCGTTTGGTCGCTGTGTGTTCATCTGACTGCACTTCTTAACGTTATGACAGGGCAGACCGACTGTCAACAACGTCTGACCGTGGCCGTGACGTCTCATAGACTCGGGTTAGAGTAGCTTCCCTTTGACAAAGGGCAGTTACTCGAGCGGACAGGCAGATGGATTGCCGCGAAAGGCAAGTAAAAACAATAATATTGTTGTTTTGCGTATATGTTGCTCCGTCACTGCATAAGAAACAGCTTTTAGTCGGAATTATATTGGCTACTGTCCGACTGACACATCATTTACCCTGTGACATAATAAATATTGAAGCGCGCATTCCAGGAAAACTCTCAATGTTTCGGTAATTTTTGAGAGAGAGGGAAATCGATTTTCAAGCACAGAAATAAATAATGACATTACATGATAAATAGGGTTATCACGCTTTTGTGTTTAGGGATGGTTAATATCTTGTATTAGGAATTAACACTATGTACTGAGCTCGCCAAGCTAGGCTCGCTAAATACAATGTTTGTTCCTAATACAGGATATTTACCATCCCCAAACACACTCGCGTAATAGCCTCTATCTAATAATCTGCATGGGGATATTTCCCCTCAGTCCCTTCAAACACATGATAACGGAAGACCGCTGTATTCGAAAGTATCTTTTTATCATTGAGGTAATGGTGGACGTGAGTATACGTACGCTTGTATTTCCCTGGTTTACAGTTCAAAGCTAATTATCTCTACATTCCCTTCTAATTTCCGTTTCCCCGACCGAAGTGCATCGTGTTTTTCAAGAGACTATTTCCTCATATCTTCAAAATCAACAAGTAGCAGTGATCAGATAATCTCGAAGATGATATTTTCACACTTAGAAGCATATGTTTGAAATATGGAAGTAAGTTCATGTGCCAATAAATTTGCAAAAAAGCATAATTTATTATTCATGATTGCGACCATCTTTATCGCTTCTTGGTGCTTTGTTTATTGGTTTATCCTGTCAACACATGCCAGCGTTATGCTAACGACAACTTTGCAGTTGCTTTGTATATACAAGCATCAAGCGGAAGCCTATATACTTTCGCTTACACCTTCGTTGTTAAGGCAACATGCATGTATTATATAAGAAGGAGTGGTTTTTTTTCACAGTTTAATTCTTTAACCACGTTGTATTGATAACATAGCACAGAATGGGAGACTATCATCTATGCACTATCACCTCGTTTATCTGACGTCGTTTCGTGTGAAATCTTCCTGATTAAATGTCCGGAATAAGGTTTTGTTTTGTTTGTTTGTTATTTAACGCCGCACTCAGTAATATTCCAGTTAGATGACGCCAAACTGTAAAACATCGCGTCAAGACCAGACAATCAAGTGATTGTTATCACGAGCATCGAACCACACCATTAGGATACGATGACATGCGTCAACCATGTCTGACCACCCGATCCCGTTCGTCGCGTCTTACGACAAGCATGGGTTGCTGAAGACGTTTGCCGGATCTTCACGGGTTCCGGATTAACGAATCATGAGTGGAGCAAACAATAAAATCACAATGATTTACGTTGCTGACAAGATTGCATGTCAGGGTTTGTGGATTTACGAGGTTTCAGTGTTGAGTAAAGTTGATCCAAAACACGACACGTCATGATGGCCATCTTATGATAAATAACATTCTATGTATCTAACCAGATACCATGTGTGCGTGTGTGTGTGTGTGTGTGTGTGTGTGTGTGTGTGTGTGTGTGTGTGTGTGTGCTTGTACTTGTCCGGAATTATGTCGATTTTATAATGCCAGCACACTGAGATACCTTGCCGCAGTTTAACATGAATACCCTACTCAGACACAGTATACTCATTCCAATCCGACCAGTTCTTGTTGTAGCCCCTTAATGCCGAGCGCCAGACAGGGTAACAACAAGTACCACCATTAGCGTTTTGGGGTATGACCCGGCCGGGGATCGAACCCCGGATCTTCCACTCTCCGGGCGGACACGCTACCACTAGGGGTCCCATAATGGGAGAGTTGACTATTAGAACAACGAACGAACATACTTTTGTCAAAGTAAAAAATGTAACGTTTTGAAAGTTTTATTCGTCATCACTTGGGTAAAGCTTCAGAATGATGCATTGTGAATAACTGCACAAGTAATCAGGAGATTGTACGCAATATTCACTGACTTACACGGTGAAGCCAACAGTCTGTAACACTATTGTATACACGTATTTTAATATATCTCTGTTGACATAGTATGTTTTTCATGATATCCTCTCTCTATAAAGAAACAATTAAGGTGTTGAGTATCACAACGTGGACTTTGTTTTGTTTACATGTGTTGTTTAAGAGTTTCTGACTTGACTTCCAGGAAATGCTACCTCCTTGCTCCACTCCACGTGACACAGGTGTGCCAAGAAAAACAAACATGTTTTTGGACCACTTCTTTAAGTGTACTTAAACGAACCCAATTCTAGAAAATCATGAAAATTGTACATCAAAGGACAGCTTTCTGGTAAGGCTTGACAATTACACGGTAAGATATTAATCCCTCCCTAAAGTGAAAAAAAACTTCATTTCAAAACCGGATTTCTCATCTTATACCTTGCTTATTTTCGCACAGATAGGAAACGATTTTTCTGTCCATTTTTTTCTTTTAACATGTGTAGGAGGTTTGGCAGCGAGTTAATCAAATCATTATGTAAATATTCTGTAGTTAAGTAATAACCCATATGTGTGGTTCTTTAAGCTGAACTCTTTAAATGTTCATTTCTCAGCATGACATATACATCGACATGTTACTTGCATTATAGTACGATCGTTATCAGGGGCCTGTGTGCCGGAAAACTGGGTTTTGTCCATAATGAAGCTCCATAGAGGACCCAAGGTTGGTGGCTCTTGTACCATCCAATGCTTGTTTAATGTAACGATAAATGCGAGTTTTCATACGGAAAACGATCTGCACGATATGAAGACTTTTTTAAAGGACAGCGTTTGCGGCTGTAGCTATACTCGGCATTCTGGCAGTGAGGTGATGGCATGTACCTTCATGTTCAGTTCTTTATAGTTTTCAGTTCAAAAACACAATGTTCAGCGATGGTACTGGGACTGTTAACAAAAGGTTTGTCTTTTCAAGCAGGTATGAATATAAAAGATTTGCAGTAAAGGGCACAATCATATTGACCAGTTGGACACACTAATTCATCAATATATGCTTGACCGGGAGCCAGTGATCTGGAAATTCCGTAAACTCCCACATTGGTGATATGGTTGATTGCGTGTTGTCGTTGGACGATGCTCATAATGTCAATCACTGGTTTGCCTGGCCTGGACTCGATTATGTATAGGACGACGGCATATAGCTTGGATATTGCTGAGTTGAACAACCAACAAAATATAATCAGATAGTCCATACAAATACGTTGATATGTAATGAAATATAATTATGATTATGTATGGGACGACGTCATATAGCAGTGATATTGCTGAATTAAACAACCAACAAAATATAATCAGATAGTCCATACAAATACGTTGATATGTAATGAAATATAAAACAAAATGTCTCAATTCAGACCGTATATTTCAATATGAACCAAATGCTTTGGGTTACTCTCGTTAGCATACTGTATATGTTAACGAGAGAAGCAGTCATTTTCCCCATAAGCTATAGTAAGATTGTGTGTCCACAAATCCTGCGCTGTACCTCATGCGTTGTTTGATAAGCACAAAATATATTTGAAACATATAACGTCAACGCCAGAGAGTACCCAGTCTCGATTATCCGAAACAGATTCCATGATGCGTAAAAGGCAAAATAGCGGTGAAAATATGATAATGGATCACTGAAAATCAGTGATGAAGAAAGTTTGGTAAGTAGACTTAAATTATTGACGTGTGAAAGGTCAGTTGCATTTTTATACGGTTGCTGGGGACTTGTGGATTGACAATTCGTACAGAAAACGATTACAGAGTGAGTGAGGGTATGTTCTTTAACGCCACAGTCTGCCAGAGTTCAGCTACATCCCCGACTGAGGATCTTCAGATAAGCATGTGGAGTTTGTTATGTCCAGGAATCCATGTGGGGGAGCCTAAAAGAAGACCTCAAGGTTAAAATTCCTGTGTTGAAATACATATACGAAGAAATAAATAAAAGGTAACTTATCTACAATTACAAATATAATGAAAAGGATAATTTTCTCGTTTGGGGCCAGGAAGTGATTTATAAATTATTTATTTCATGTCATTAAATGACAGTGATTGATAGCTCGTCTGTTTTACACGCTCACAAAGATGTGCATCTCTCCGATTAAAGTTTATACATCTCACCAGCGCTGCTAAGTGTTTGCTTCCTGTTGCATTTCGAAATGTAGAACAGAAAAGGAATATAGAGCTACGCGGTCTGTAGCTCACCTGAGTTAAGATAAACTGCCAGGCAAAAGAAAGTAGATATACACACTTGAAAACTGGATTGACAAAACAAGTACAAACTTTATCAACCGGGAGTCAACAGTTATTTCCCAAATCTTTTCATGTATTTTATCAAGGTGCTCAAGTGATTTGATGCTCTTCGCGGGGCAAGACCCGTTTTATTACAATAAAGATCTTGATTATCAATCGTATCGTCTTGAGGAGTCACCGCCATTTTGTTTCAAACAAATGCAAGTGATATGAGAAGTGGCATCTGATTCAGTAGGAGGGACATGGTAGGGACAAAGTAGGGCGCTCGGCATTATTCATGTTCATGTTAAAAATGCAGCATGGTATCTCAGTGGACTCACTTTAAACTCGGCATTAGTCGCTGTAGAAGTGCAAGAATCTTGAACGCAACGTTAATGCCCATTTCACCTCATCTTTTATTTTTATTACAAATATTGTGAATCTGATTTCTGCGCTTGAGTGAGTGAGTTGCTTTTAACACCGTTTTGAAAAGTGTTTCAGTTGTATCGCCGAGTGTCGGCTGAAAATGGAACGTTTGAAGTGATGGGGGGTGGTAGATGTTTACCACTCTGGAGAAACACGGGAATGGTGTTGTCAGACCAATGATCAAAAGGATCTGGAAGTCGAACCCATGATGAGGGACGCAAGTCCGCACAGCAAAGGGCAACGCTTTAGACCGCTAATATATAACTTGTAAACCTGGGCCACCCGAGATCATTTCCTTGAAATGAAAATACCACACGTTCTGAATTGAGCACATTTTATGAACTCTTATTGTATGGACTATCTTGATTTATTTCGTCTGTTTGCTCATTAGTGGTAGCTATATGATGGCGGTCAGTGTATAATCATGTGGTGGCACGTGGTCTTGTTGTGACACGTGGTCCTGTGGTCAGTTGAAGTAAAGCAACGTCGGTCGCGCAGTCTTTAGAAGTGTGGCCGCGCTTCGGCAGCTTGGCGCCTGAAAGTTTCTCGTGCTTAAAGTGTGAGTTAAAAACTTGACGTCGCATCGGCATTATTTCAGTAATATAGCGACGCACTACACTGAAGCACATGTAAGACGTGTGGCCTATCCTTGGACAAGTGACTTTGTTCGAATTGTGCCTCTGTTCATCCATCAGTGAATGGGTACCCGATAGGATAGATGGCAATGTGGTTGTTAACCTTCTAGCGCATAACAGGCAGCTTGCGTTGTATACTCCCGAGGGAGCTGAGAATGATTCTTGAGTGCACACTGATCCTGCGACCGGGGTAATAATAGCACTTTGAGCATGCCCCCTAGTCGTGTGGAAATATGCGCAATATAATTACCCTATTATTATAACCAAGTCTGGACCAGGCAGCCGGTTATTGAAATTATGGTGAATGTTCCACAACGTACGTTGACAAACTATCAACCAAGTCACCGACCCATTTCGTCATCTTGGACGAGATTGTTGGGGACCAATTCTAACTTGGAATCCCCACAGAAGATCAACACTCAGGCCTGCACGTTCAATTTGTGACTTACGTCAACCCAAGGTATATACTGTTTGTTTGTTTGTTTGTTGTTTCACGCCGCACACGCCGCACACGCCGCAATATGACAGCGATATGAGGCAGTCTGTAAATAATAGTCTGGACCAGACAATCCAGTGATTGACATCACGAGCATGGATCCAAGCAATTGGTAAACGATGACATGCAACAACAAAGTCAGCGACCCTGACACCCGATCCCGTTAGTCACCTTTTACGGCAAGCATGGGTTGCTGAAGACCAATTCTACTCCGGATCAAGGGCCAAATATGTACTATCTGTCTGAATAGGGCAGTCCTATGTGTGATAACAGCACCAGTCTGCACATTACGAAGATGCCCGCCCATCCTCCGTGAAGCACTCCAGCCATCAGTCTGCACATTACGAAGATGCCCGCCCATCCTCCGTGAAGTACTCCAGCCAGCAGTCTGCACATTACGAAGATGCCCGCCCATCCTCAACGGAGTACTCCAGCCAGCAGTCTGCACATTACGAAGATGCCCGCCCATCCTCAACGGAGTACTCCAGCCAGCAGTCTGCACATTACGAAGATGCCCGCCCATCCTCCGTGAAGTACTCCAGCCATCAGTCTGCACATAACGAAGATGCCCGCCAATCCTCCGTGGAGTACTCCAGCCATCAGTCTGCACATTACGAAGATGCCCGCCCATCCTCAACGGAGTACTCCAGCCATCAGTCTGCACATTACGAAGATGCCCGCCCATCCTCAACGGAGTACTCCAGCCATCAGTCTGCACATTACGAAGATGCCCGCCCATCCTCAACGGAGTACTCCAGCCAGCAGTCTGCACATTACGAAGATGCCCGCCAATCCTCCGTGAAGCACTCCAGCCATCAGTCTGCACATAACGAAGATGCCCGCCAATCCCCCGCGGAGTTCTCCAGCCATCAGTCTGCACATTACGAAGATGCCCGCCCATCCTCCGTGGAGTACTCCAGTCAGCAGTCTGCACATTACGAAGATGCCCGCCCATCCTCCGTGGGGTACCGGTATTCCAGCCAGCGGTCTGCACATTTCGAAGATGCCCGCCCATCCTCCGTGAAGTACTCCAGCCAGCAGTCTGCACATTACGAAGATGCCCGCCGAACCTCCGTGGAGTACTCTAGCCATCAGTCTGCACATAACGAAGATGCCCGCCCATCCTCCTCGGAGTTCTCCAGCCATCAGTCTGCACATTACGAAGATGCCCGCCCATCCTCCGTGGAGTACTCCAGCCAGCAGTCTGCACATTACGAAGATGCCCGCCCATCCTCCGCGGAGTTCTCCATCCATCAGTCTGCACATTACGAAGATGCCCGCCCATCCTCAACGGAGTACTCCAGCCATCAGTCTGCACATTACGAAGATGCCCGCCCATCCTCCGCGGAGTACTCCAGCCATCAGTCTGCACATCACAAAGATGCCCGCCCATCCTCCGCGGAGTACTCCAGCCATCAGTCCGCACATCACAAAGATGCCCGCCCATCCTCCGCGGAGTACTCCAGCCATCAGTCTGTACATCACAAAGATGCCCGCCCATCCTCCGCGGAGTACTCCAGCCATCAGTCTGCACATCACAAAGATGCCCGCCCATCCTCCGCAGAGTACTCCAGCCATCAGTCCGCACATCACAAAGATGCCCGCCCATCCTCCGCGGAGTACTCCAGCCATCAGTCTGTACATCACAAAGATGCCCGCCCATCCTCCGCGGAGTACTCCAGCCATCAGTCCGCACATCACAAAGATGCCCGCCCATCCTCCGTGGAGTACTCCAGTCAGCAGTCTGCACATCACAAAGATGCCCGCCCATCCTCCGCGGAGTACTCCAGCCATCAGTCCGCACATCACAAAGATGCCCGCCCATCCTCCGCGGAGTACTCCAGCCATCAGTCCGCACATCACAAAGATGCCCGCCCATCCTCCGCGGAGTACTCCAGCCATCAGTCCGCACATCACAAAGATGCCCGCCCATCCTCCGCGGAGTACTCCAGCCATCAGTCTGTACATCACAAAGATGCCCGCCCATCCTCCGCGGAGTACTCCAGCCATCAGTCCGCACATCACAAAGATGCCCGCCCATCCTCCGTGGAGTACTCCAGTCAGCAGTCTGCACATCACAAAGATGCCCGCCCATCCTCCGCGGAGTACTCCAGCCATCAGTCCGCACATCACAAAGATGCCCGCCCATCCTCCGCGGAGTACTCCAGCCATCAGTCCGCACATCACAAAGATGCCCGCCCATCCTCCGCGGAGTACTCCAGCCATCAGTCCGCACATCACAAAGATGCCCGCCCATCCTCCGCGGAGTACTCCAGCCATCAGTCCGCACATCACAAAGATGCCCGCCCATCCTCCGTGGAGTACTCCAGCCAGCAGTCAAACGTAAATAGTGTGGGTTTCCCTTTATTACAGACAGTCCAGAAAATTCCTCGATTATTGACAAAGTTTCGAATCTTACGACTGCTTGTCTGACCTTACCTAAAGGCTTCTGCCAATCATTATCACGACTTCGTTGTGTGAAGTGCCGTGTCCTTGATGATGTGTAATCATCATAGAGATTCCCCTTTCTTCACACTAAGTTGGTTTACAACAAAACACAACAACATTCATTTTGTCATGAGAAATGGTTTATCTTCATATCGGCCTGACAAGTGACAAGATATCATGCAGTCCCAGAAACAATCAACTCTTGACAGAAGACTGACCCGTCCATCAAACAGTGGCATCAAATGCCCAGGATTCTAACTTCCTTCTTCAATTAATATTACACCATCACACAGACAATTATGCATATATACCTACATTATACTTCTTAAACCTCTTAACATTCACTACACAATGTGGCTGCATATATCTATTAATGTTTGTCATATCTCATCAAAAATCAACTGAATGATTAATATAAGGCCAAAAGAAATACACTTCTTGTTCAGAATTGTCTTATACTTGGGGACCTTCTACTACAAGGCTGTGGATTTTCTATTTTTCTTTTCAGTGACTTCAAGTCCACAGAAGGATACAGTTCAAACCCAATGTCTTGCATATCAGTCCGTGTACAAGAGCTACCATCTATATCTACAAACTCTCACAACTGTGTATCAACCTTCCTGCATTCTTCCTTCACCTGACAAGGTCCTCCTGACAGTATCTCCCTACAACTTAAAGGCCAGATCTTCAGCATGCTGGGCTGTTACTGAACCCCCCCTCCACTCACATGAGCCCTTCATTGATTCCCTTTAAATCCCTACTGAAGACCCATTTGCATGTATTTTAGCAATATTGACATTTATTGACAGTGTTTTCATATGCGCTAAGAGGCATGGTGTTACAGCGCTTTACAAGTGGCCTAATTATTATTATTATTATTATCATTATCATTATTATTATTATTATTATTATTATTATTATTTCACAAACCAATAAACAGTTTGCCATGCATGTTATACAGGTTTACAAATATTTATAAATAATTCAAAACAATTGCAACATCGAACAACCATCAGTCAAACATTTTTTCAAAATAATCGAAAACAAAGTCTCTCCAACACAACATAAAAAAATTTCCACAAAAAATAATAACCTACATATTACCTGACAGGAGTAAGCAGCGATAGAAGTTCCTATATTTCTTTCTTTTAATTTTCACCAAGAGTGAGTTGGGTTTTGCTCTTCTTTCAGCAATATTCCAGAAATATCCCAGGGACACCAGAAATGGCCTTACACATATAGAAGAAAGGTATACTGACATACTGAGATCAGTGAGATGACAAATATTTTATTATGTGATAAAATACTAACACAAGGATGAAAGATAAGTTGCTGTGTACTCATGCATATCAAGAACTGTATTCTATTTTCAGTATAATCCTCCATTGAGTACCCTTCTTCACTCTCACAGGGCATGATCCAAAGGACAAGCGATTCATTTCTTGTGGCCTTACACTGTTGTCAAAAAGATTTTAATAACTGAAATTATGTTTAAACTTCAAACAATATATATTCAACTGGACTGACAAACACGAGACTCACAATGATTCTAAAAATGAGACCCGTTTTCCAGTTATTCATATAGCTTCTGACATAATTTCTCACATGTCTACATCATACACATCCTCAAAATAACATCCCCACCCACCATGCTGACAAACATGATAACATCAATTTAAATGGAATGTAATTCTACTTAGGAAGTAATTTGCTGCATTCTATTGGCTTGTTTATCATCATAACCAGATAGATGTTATTCAGAAAAAGTCCATCACTGCAACAAGATCCTCATCCTGCTCAGACAATATTTTTTATATTATTTTTAAGGGGGATGGGATTTGTAAATGATGTCTGCATAAATGATAGTTGTGCTTCTTAAAATGTTTTCCAAACCTAATAAAAGGCAAGGCATGGGAAATTGAGTAACATTTTCTAGTCAACATCCCAGGAATATTGCAGCACGGGGAAACAAACAATGGACTGATATTGTGAGTCTTAACCAGACAATCCAGTGACTGATATTGTGAGTCTTAACCAGACAATCCAGTGACTGATATTGTGAGTCTTAACCAGACAAACCAGTGACAGATATTGTGAGTCTTAACCAGACATTCCTGTGACTGATATTGTGAGTCTTAACCACACAATCCAGTGACAATCCAATGATTGATATTGTGAGCAACGATCCACGTCAAGGTACGATGACATGGCATCAATAAAGTCACTGAGTCTGACCATCCAATCCCATAAGTCACCTCTTTCAACTGGCATAGGTTGCTAGGCACCAATGCTAACCTGGAATACCCACGGGGGGCAGGATTTCATGACCTGTATCAAACCCACAAACATGAGGGATTAAGATTAACCAACTGTCATGGCAAAGAGACTCAAGGCTAGCAACGTTATTGTATATGTCATAATGGTAAGAGTCACTTATTGGTGAAAGCTACCGCAATTATTCTTTAGGTTGGAACCAGTAATTCTGAAGAGAAAGGCCAATAAAAGACAGCAATATTAATAAGCACTTTGAAATCAGACCGTTTGCTCTGATTTCGATACGGAGAGAGATATTGAACCTGGACAACAGATCAGACATCAAGAGTTCACAATTAATTCAATTTCAAACAATGCTTATCAATGATGTTAACCTACTCCAAAACAAAATGTTAATTTCCATAAGAAACTTGTACACAATCGCTTCAGTAAAACCGATTGCCTTTCACAATTCAGCAAAACAACAAAACAGAAGCACTATACATAAAAACAGCAGTTTATGATAAATTCGAACATATTCTCACAATATATATAATATATATGTACACATGAAAATTATAAATATACAACTTTTAATATAATTACAAACATAATCAAGATACAGTCACCTCTTCCATGATAGGAACAAAATTTGGGCCACAAAAAGTAAATGTCATGCAAAGTATACTCATATACTCATAATTCAAGAAATAAAATTAAATGAACAAATTGTGTTTACATTTTTTTTTATGGCAGTATTGGCCTTATGTTTTTTGCACGTTTCAATACTTAATTATTTAATCTTCACATTTAGTCGTTCGCAACGTTCCTGTACAAGTTGAGTGACAATATTACTCCCACATGACTCAATCTCATTAAAATCATATCTAAGTTCTCGCTGCCGCTAAACAAAGATCTCAGGACATCCCATTCCGGGTCACGTCACACCGACCTTGCACGAACTTTGACCGACCAATGGAATGACCAATCAGAAGGCAGGTTTCTCTTGTTTCACTAATATAAAATTTGGCGACTATGCTTTGAAACATATTTTGACAAATTCTCGATTACAAATTTGAAACCTGAACAAAAGAACATTCTGGAATGGCTAACACATAGTCTAGATTGTATGGATTCAGTCGTTAAACTCGTCACTATCGTTCAGAATACCCCGTGTTAAAGTTTTCGAGGTTGCATGATTAGAAATCACATTCTGCCTGTCACTTTCATAATCTGGTAAGCGACGGTGTGATTGGTCGGATGAAAGGTCGTTCTGACATGACCCCTAATGGGATGTCTTCAGATCTTTGTTTAGCGGTAGCGAGAACTAAGGTCTGATTTTAATGAGATTGCACTTGACTTTAAACATAATGTCACTTTATATCATGGCGTGGCAGTGTTTATCTCACTGGCAAAATCCATGACCACGGGCAAGGTGCTTAAACCTGGTGAAAGACGACTGGACCTGTGACTGAGACCAATGATTTGTGGATCCAGGCCAGACTAAGGGATGCAACTCTGCACAACCTAATTACAGTGCTTTCAGTCACTGGGCTTCCAATGGCCCACAACCATAAAGCATATTTGATTTAACTCTAAAAGAGATTTCTCAGAGGGAGATCACTGATTGTGATCTCAGTGTTTGCGACCCAACTCAATACAGCATAATCAAGCATCCTACTGCTGCAATGAAGGCTGGTTCACTGTAGTGTTTGCACTGCGTCATGTTTAGAGATAAATTAAAGTTTGCAGTTATCTTTTCTGGAATCCATGTTTATCAGACTGGTATTTGGAATTCACTTTGGTTGAGGGTCTTCACATAGATGCCAGATGCTGAGATTTATTTTCTAACATAAAACTCAAATAAAACATAACATTTGATATTACACTGCTGTGAACATAACACTTGATATTTCACTGCTGTGAACATAACACTTGATATTTCACTGCTGTGAACATAACACTTGATATTTCACTGCTGTGAACATAACACTTGATATTTCACTGCTGTGAACATAACACTTTGACAGAACTATTGTCATACAAGAGTTACGTCCCCTTAAATTGTCTCACTTTATTGTATGGCACAAACTGCTGCCTTCCTTTTTACTTTAGTTCCACATTGACAAGGCAAATTAATTACAGATGGTCATTTATGGAGTTAATATCGCTTCTTGCTGTTTATTCTCTTGAAAATGTTTCCTTAATAAACTGTAATTTCTCATTTAACTCGTAAATCGAGACAGTTTGTTGCGCAAAGCCCCATTTTCGTTACTTGACCAGTGTGTATTCTTAAGCTTCCAACAGCCGTCTCATAGCTTTCTAGAATAGTTTTTGTTGAAGTTGATTTAGTATATAATCAGATCTAAATGTATGATAAAGAATTTTAGTGACCCTGTTTGCAAACACTGAACTACCTTACTGACTTTTTCAATATAATTACGACACCTGTCATGTTATATTATTGAATATCTGCAAGTACCGGCACAGTCTTGCAGTCCGACTTCGCTGTGTGTCTTTGCCTTTCACTTCCTGGTTCGGCTTATCTACTGTCATTTCATGTTTCAAGGGTCAAATTAATACCTCGGCTTATCTGCGGTCATATACTGTACTTTTCAAGTCTCAATTACAAGGGGTTGTGAAACCTGAATGTCAGGTGGAGAGAGTTCACGTTTCATGGTTTTACATTTGAAAAGAAATAATTTAATTTCTGGGAGATGCCTTAGAGTGACAGATAACCTAATGCTGAACATGTCCTCACGCATGAAGCAAACCACATTCCTATACACCGGTATGCGGAATACACTGCTCACTGGCCCCAGGGCGAGTAGGGTGAGTAGGGCAACCCCACCGGCCACACCTCTGATCTATATGACAGGAGTGTTTACATCAAGCTGCTGAAACACAGTGATCACAAGCACAAACATTATACAAGCACAACAAAATATAACAATGTTGCTACAGGAAGAGATGTTGAAAAGATAAATATTTTTATTTTGTCACATTTTCATTTTTATTTTGTTTTGAATCCTGTGACATTTCAGTCTTGACAATAAACTCATCACCATTGCCCATAAAGCATTCTCCTTCATTACCTCCGCTGTGGGAAACCAGGGGAGAACAGGCTGTCACAGACTAACGCTTAGTCCATAAAAAAAATATAACCATGAAAGAAACAAATAACTCCATTTATATTTCAAAGGAGCCAAGTGAAATGGGTGATTCAGAAAATGTAGAAAATCTAGACTTACTTTATTTAGGGCATAAGCATTACAGAAAGGCCTGAGAGGAAGGGAAATAATATGGTTCAGGGACTGTGAGACAGGCTAAGGTTGATGTTCGACAACAGAGCGGACTAAAATGAGGATTGAGTGACGGACTTTGAGCCATCATCGCCCGATGGCATGGATGTGTTGTTGCTCATGGTATTAAACACAGATTTGCCATGTTCATATGTCTGCTAAAAATTCCACAATCTGACAGACTCAAGACCTGAAATAGTTCATATAAATGCCTACTATAATAGCCTACATATAAATGCCTACTATAATAGCCTACATATAAATGAATCAGGGTGATCGTAATTCATGCTGCTGAGAAGATTGAAATAAATCACCAACCGGTGGTTAATAGCACGAACCTCTATTCCTACAGCTGGGTACAAAGCTACGCTAGGACCTGCATCACACAGAAATTCGGCTGAGCTATGGATAAATGTAAATAGTCCTATTCCAACCGGTACAAGTTCTTCAAATACTTGATAATCTAGATCTGATTTTACCTGTGAATGTCTAGGTGATATGAAGACTGACAACACTGAGTCTAAGGGGTATACATGTATATATATCCTTGTATTCTACAGTTTCTATTTTTCATATTTCATAGATCATTATGAAGTCAAATATGAAATCTGATCACCTGAAATTCACATATGTCCAAGTTTACCAATTCAAAAAGAAATTTCATAACATTCTATTTCAACTTAATCAGAAAATATGGAAGTCAAATTTAGTTAAATTGAGATTAATTTTTTTTAATCAAAGTCAGAAAATATACATGTCAATTTTGAATTATCATAAAATTCTGATTAATTTGTTAAATATGGAAGGGTGATATTATCCAAAACATAGAATACTGAGGACAAGTCTCAGGAAATCAGACTACAAAGACATGTCTGAAGTATTCAGACGTTTATTTCAACATGTTCAAAAGCCTTGTAAGGATTGACTACAGTTTTTTCATCACCTGTCTAACACACCTCACATCAACGCCAGAGAGGATAGATCAGGTTTCAGATTAACTTTATAGTTACAACATTGACAACTCATGGAAAGACTATCACAAACATCCTGATTAACACCTCGATGAAACCTACATTAGAATCCTAACTGCATCCTAATCTGAATGTCTCATCCTTGAAATTAATCCACAAAGTCATACCTATACTCATCCTCCCGAGGCAAGGGAGATAACTGACTTTAAAAGTTCAGTTCCCACCCTTGTGAAACAAGGCTTGAATTTCTAGGCTCGATCGAAGAGCCACCAGTGGCTATTACAAATTATTTCCCTTCTATGTTCCTCCTGTTGACCAATCAGATCCACTTCTCAGATCACTTGCATTTGCTTCAAACAAAATGGCGGCACCCAGTCAAAACAATCTGATCAATAATCAAGATCTTTATTGTAATAAAACAAGCCTTACCCCACAAAGTGCATCAAATCACTTGACCACCTTGATTAAAAAGATGAAAAGATTGGAATATATCTGTTGACATCAAGATGACAGTACAGATGCTTTGCAAATCCTGCAGTCGACCGAAATCTCCACGTTGAAATGCATGTTGTTTACGAACTGGATGTCTACTTCGTTGCGTGATTTTGATTGAACTATGCACAGACTCACTCGTCACGCCGTTAGTAACACCCCAATTCCAGCCTAGTTCGGAAGGGTGGGAACTGGACTTTTATGGTCAGTTAACGCCTTACCTCATGAAAATGACCTATACCAAAATGTTATAAACAGTCAATTGTGTAACAGATTAATGGGAATTGTGCAGACAAAAGTGTGACGAAATGTCAATAAAACCACCACTACACCTTGATGACCTGGTCAGTAACTAAGATACTACACAATCTGCCAGCCAAATGCTGTAACTGATGATGCTAATAACAATGTGAAATGTACAACCGCTATGTACATCTATGTTGATGATGGTGTGTGACACGATGACATGTTCACTAGACGTGAACGCTACACTGCTGTGGACGTTCCCTGATGAACGTAGATTCACTTCATATATACAATGGATTGGGAGAAGGGAAGTAACTCTTTACTGTCATCAAAACTGCACCCATGGGCCTCCTCCTCCCTCGTTGCTGGAATTACTGTTTTGACTCTGTCCAAAACTGGAACATAAATTAAGGATGATATTAATATTAACAAGCATGAAATACTCACATCCCCCGCCAATATGACATGTCGGGTGTGTGCAATGCATTAGCTCCTGTGAACTATGTTCACTGGGCCTTTTGGTAAAGAAATATAGTACGGTTTTCAAGATTTGCTCCGGAAACGAGGACTACCGGCATTTTCAGTCTAAATCAAAGTCGTTGCCATGGAAACTCAAAAAATAATTTTTTTTTTAAATCTCATACTATCAAAAGGCACCAGTTCACCACTAGATCTATCTATGTGCCAAGTTTGGTGAAGAAATATGGTACGGTTTTCAAGATCTGCTCCGGAAACGAGGACTACCGCCATTTTCAGTCTAAATCACAGTCGTTGCCATGGAAACTCGAAAAATAATTTTTACCCAGCGTCATAGACATAGATGAATCTTTTCTTTTATTATAACTGATCAAATAAATTTTGGTGTCATGCTGATCGGCCATTTTGTTTCAACTGCTCATTAATGTTGTTGTTTGTGATGAGGCCCTAGCAATGTGACATCAGATGAACACATCATCACAAATATTAGAAGATGATGATGATTTGACCCCTATTGAAGTAATGTTGAAATTCCTCGCCAAAGCTCAGAACATAGAGCATTTATTCACTGACAGCGAGATTGCGAAAATGAGTCCATGTTTGAACGTTGCAATATGTCTGTCAGCCATTACAGAATTATGATGATTATTATGATTGCCTGTAAAGAATCAAGACTGGCTAAAAATTGCGCCTACCTCTATAGAATGCTCACTTTTTCAGTTGAAAGTTCGACTCAGTTGTGTAGATTTGAAAAATACCTTTTTGAGAAATATTCTCTAAATTCAGACAAGCAGACATCCTTAATGTGGGACGAAATACAGAGGACATATCTCGACAGTGGATACCATATGTATCGAAAAAACATTTCCTTCATCAAAGGAAATTAATTTCGGCAGATATAAGTCAATTTCTGAAACAGTGGCTGACACCTTACAAGATATTTTGCAGTAAACTGCTGGGCAAAAGACACTTGAAAATTGGATTTGACAAAAAATTAAAAAGTTCTCAAAATGTTACTAGGCTGAAAACAGTTGCTGAAACAATGCAAATTTAAGGTTCAAAACACAAATTACTATGATACCTGTATCAAACACATCACCATTAAATAACCATTTCTTGTTGGTTTCATTTTAGCCACCAACTAACATGGGTGTATACTTTCCTCTGTCAAGCAGTTGTTGTTTTTTTATCTGCATCCTATATCTTTATGCCTTTGTATCATTTTGTATCGATACATGACTGTACTGTGTGATATGCATTGTGTTTACAGCATATCATTATGCAAGGACTGGTAAGTGAAGAGCTCCACTCCACACATCAAGACATTTATCACTTCGGTTGATGACATCTTCCCAAGGCAAGGGAGGTAACTCACTATAAAAGTCTTGTTTCCCCCCATCCATTAACTAGTCCAGAATAATGAACTCATATTTTTGCTGGACAAACGAGTCGTGCAGATTTGGGTCAATTGCAGGATTTGCACAGCATGTGTACCGTTGACTGGGCATCTAGACATCTTTTCAAAATCTTTTCATGTTTGTAATCAAGAAGTTCAAGTAATTTGATGTACTTCACAAGGTAAGACCTGTTTTTTTACAATAAAGATCTTGATTATCGATCACATCGTCTTAAATGGGCACGCCATTTTGTTTTAACCAAAAGCATGTGAGACAAGATGTGAAATCTGATTGGTCAATAGGAGGGACATAACTCGTAGTAACCACTGGTGGCGCTACGATAGAGCCACTTAATTCCAGCCCAGTTCAGCAAGTGTGGAAACTGGACTTTTATAGTCAGTTGACTCCCTTGCCTCAGAAAGATGGTTTGTAATGATGATGTTGGAGACTTAACAAGCGCTTCCGGAGGAGCTGTTTCGCACATGATATGGGAAAACACAATTATCACTGTGGGAAAACACACAAACAGGGGTATGGATCATAATCCCGTTGAGTATGGTTTTCAAAAAGGGGTCAAATTGGGTTGTCTTAGACAACTGGGAGAATTGTACCCCCCAATTTGTCATGTGAGTACTTACTCTGCGCTAGTGAAGTCCCCCCACAAGTCGGGTGTGGCCTTCTTCGTGGGCTGGGCAGGTTGTAATGGCGCCAACGCTGGTGCCCCTCCAATGTCCAGCACCAGGTCCAAATTCTGAGTTCCACTAGCTGGTTGGTCCACTGGTTGGGCCACTGGCTGTGCAGCCTGAGGTGGTGCCTGTACACTGACGCCACCTGGTGGTGGCAACTTCACTCCCCCTGGTGGCGGAGGGAGTAAACCTATTGCTCCCCCTGCTTTTGCTCTTGGTCTGGCCTTGGCAGCACCATCTCTCTTTGACTGTAATGTTGGGAGAGTTAGATTGAGGAGAGTTAGATTGAGGAGAGTTAGATTGAGGAGAGTTAGAGGACATGATAATGGTGGGAGACAATTTTAACTTGAATTTTCACACCTGTTTGTCAGCGACCAACATGCTAAATGTCCCAACTAAAGGATCCAGATGAAATCCTCATCAGAAAAAAATAATATATTCAGTTATAACATGGCATCTTGGCCTATTGTTGAAAGAGAGACCACAGACTCAGGTTGCAGATATTTACAATTCCCAAGTTGGGGTTTAGTGTCAGACCATGGAGCATTATCAGGGTTAAAAACAGCACTGACCGAGCCAAGAGGACCCTCAGATGTGGAGATGCAATTCTGCCCATGTCACTGTGGCACCTTAGATTGCATGGCACCTCAGCTCTCCATGACGACAAGGGATTGGTATTGGAGGTTTAAAGCGTACCACAATATTTTACAATGCACGAGATCGTATTGCGATACGTATCACCATATACTGTACAATTCTAGATTTTGATTTCATCAGCAATTTAAAACACCAGCATATGAATGAGATGAGGTGAAAAGGGGTTTAACATCACCTCCAAGATTATTGCACTTACATAGTGACGTGCATGCATGTTTGGTGTGTGTGTGGCTGATTGTACTAGCCTGGACTGATGCAGGTGCTCTACCACGAGACCACTAAGGCGGCCAGTATATAAATGAGTGTTGAATTGAAGTTTATAAATGGAACAAAACAAGATGCTGGTACAACAAAAGGTTCGCTCATTTTAAAAAAACCTGCAGAGATTCATGCTCCAGGTATTTGGCAAGCATATAACATTAAACACAGGATAAAATCTACATGATATTGCCCAATATAACCAGCCTTAAAATATGATATTGCCATTTTTGTGATATGAATAGTGGAAGGAATGAACCTCGATTAACCAGTATTGCAGTAATACCGCCCACCGTAAATGACTACTGTTGCTTTACGGCTGAAATACTGCTGATTCCGTGTTAAGTTTGAACTCACTCCAAGACTAGAGGTTGCTGACAGAGTACTGACCCCGATATTGAGTGTAATGGTCTGCCCCTCCTTGAAGCCAAGATCCAGTTTAGGTCCACTGTCTAAAGTAGCTGCACTCTTCTCAGCCTCTGCTTCTTGCTTCAGCCATCTGCAGATACACACAACCAACAACTGCAACACTTCATACTGAGATGTGACCATGCTTTGGCCTCTCACTGATTCTCAAAGAAACAAAAAACATGGGCCATGGAGTGAGTGAGTGAGTGTGGTTTTACGCCGCTTTTAGCAATATTCCAGCAATATCACGGCGGGGGACACCAGAAATGGGCTTCACACATTGTACCCACGTCGGGAATTGAACCCGGGTCTTCGGCATGTCGAGGTAACGCTTTAGCCACCAGGCTACCCGACCGCCCCCATGGGCCATGGAAACCTGTGAGTGAAAACATGGCCAGAGACCCATGCAATGAGGGCACGATGACAATCAATCCGCCAAGTTACCGCATCCTCCCAAGGCAAGGATGGTAACTGGCTCAAAAAGTACAGTTTCACCCTTGCCGAACTACGCTGAAATGTCGTGGCTTGATCATCATGCCACCAGTGGCCATTACCAGTTATCGATGTTACGGCCCTTCTATGTCCCTCTTACTGATTAATCAGAATCCACCTCTCAAATCACTTGTATTTGCTTCAAACAAAATGGCAGATGATGTGATTGATAATCAAGACCTAATCAAGACCTATATTGTAATAATATGGGTCTTACCCCCGCGAAGTGCATCAAAAAATCCCTTAAGCACCTTGATTAAAAACATCAAAAGTTTTGTGAAATATCTGTCAACGTCCAGTTGACATGGTTGACATCTTTTGCATATCCTGCAGTCAATCAAAATCTCCCCCTTGAAATCCATCGTGTTTACAAACCAGACATCTAGTATGTTGGGCTATTTTTATAGGACACTATGCATAGACTCGTTAGTCCAGCCAAAATGTAAATCAAGGGTAGGAAACTGGAATTTTACTCCCTTGCCTCGGGAAGATGAGTGACCACGGGACTGATCACCCAATCAACTTAGTCACCTCCTAAGTCTTTCCATGCTGACACTGACACAGTGCTTCAGTTTAATTAGTGTGTCATCAAGAAAAGACTCCGCCTACCATTGGTGCAAATGTTGCACAATGGTATTGTTAGGGTTAGGGAACAGTTTGGGTATTGGACTCAAACACGGTAACCTTAAAAATAACAGTTCACTCACTTGAAGTGGTCCTGAAGTGAGACATTGAGATCAAAGGAATCTGCGCGGTCTTGAAACCCAATACCAATGAATGCACTGCGGCCTGTAATAGAAATCCAGATTACCTTGGAATGATTACACAAGACAAGGCTTCAACACTAACAACATCAGGATCAAGCAGGAATATTTTCGCTCACATCAACATGGTTTAGACACCCAGGACAATCTACACAATATTGGATTTGATTATTACTAAGCATTCTGGTAAATATAATAAGACAACAAATTTGAAAGGATTTTTGGTTAGGTGAACTAATTAAAAAATATACCGGTAATAAAAATGTGTTTTAATCATGTGGGTATTACATAACTTCCCAATAGGCACATTTGGACTGTTCATTGTGAACAGAAAGTATATTCTGTATGTGTCACTGGTGGGGATCTCTAAATATGTAATTACAAGAAACACTTCACATTTGATATTCTAAGGATGATTAGGTCATCTATTTGAATGTATCAATAATGTCTATCAACAAAAAGATGATACCAAGGTGATGGAGGACCAAATCGGTTTACACAGTTTTACCTTGATCATCCTTGATCATGAGGACGAAGTAGCGACTTGAGTCCATGACTGCCTCCACGGCAATGCTCGGGTACGTCTCGACGGGACATTCCGCAAACAGTTCACCTGCACAGTAACAGCATAGAATGAAGGATACCAAAGATGACATCGGCTCGCAGACACAGACACTGACACAGACACAGACACAGACACAGACACAGGTTCTTCAGGATGTGCTCTGGATCCACTTGTAGAAAGAGATCTTAGTGCTACGACTATCGTAAGTCAATGTTAACCTTTAGCCTGCTGAAATGGTTTAGCATAAGGCGCTGTAAAGAGGGTGGCCAATACTTTCTAAACCTGCGATGTTTTCTTTTTGAGGTAAATAAACTTCTGAAAGTTTTGATATTTCCATGCTGAGCATTTATGCATACCATACATAACTTAAATGATACGCAAAGCCTACTCGTTAAACAGTTATTGTAAATTTCATTGGCAGGTGTCTTTTGATTATGTGCTGTCGAATTGGGTTCGACAGAAGTATTGAGAGCATTGAAATATGGGAATTAGGATCGTTGTAGCGTGAAGGTCTCTTTGTGTAAGTGGCCCTTGGTCAATATTAATTGGATTAAGTGATTTATCTCCTCTTATAATACAAATGTTTGTTTGTTTGTTTGTTGTTTAACGCCGCACTCAGCAATGTTCCAGCTATATGACGGCGGTCTGTAAATAATCAAGTCTAATAATCCAGTGATTGACATCATGAGCATCGATCCACGCAATTGGGATCAATGACATGTATCAACCAAGTCAGCGAGCCTGACCACCCGATCCCGTTAGTCGCCTTTTACGACAAGCATAGTCGCCTTTTACGGCAAGTATGGGTTACTGAAGACCTATTCTACCCCGGAATCTTCTCGGGTCTATAATACAAATGCAGCTTCCTATTACGCTGTACCCATACCCTAAAGCACACTCATGCAGCTACACAAGGATCATCCCGGGCCTGTGGTCAGTGTACTCAAACTACATTCTAACTTCCCTGGGACATATACATCCCAAACGGCTTTTTAGGTGCTATAAGACCTTGCATAAAGATTACCGTCTCGTCCAACTGGGCACCCATTGGCAGCTGAGTTAACACTATAAGTTATAACAGAGGCATATCTTGATCAAAGTCAGTTGCCTAAAGAACCACCACATGCTCAATAACCTGTGTTTCAGTGTGGGTCAGGACTGAAGTCCTAGAAACTGTCAGGAAACTGCCTATTGTCACACATCCAACCACTGCTAGTCATCACTGTTGCTAAACTTCACCTGACGGCCGGCCATGTGCACTATACAGAGGATCCTGTGCCACCACATTTTTTAAATCTAGATAATTTTATCATGCTAATCGGGCACCATATATTGCCTTAGCCATAGAGCAGGGACTCACATGTTATTATTAACAATTGGTATTGATAGTTTTCTTTGGGTATTTAATATATTTTTCTCATGGACCCAGTCCTAGTATTTTTAACTAATATATACATCTTTTCTAAAATAATCAATTCTGTCTAAAATGTTGTTTCAGGTGAATTCTAATTTGCCTCGGCATTTGTGCTGTCCCAAGTCTGTCTGACTGTAACATAAGCTCACAACAGCAGTACAGGTCCAAGTGACAACCACGGCACATAAATTTCACTGCAGTAAAGGTGATGACTACATGACACCTTAATTCAATCAACAAATAAAAATCTGTTAAGACAAACAGGTAAACAAGCTGAAAAAGGCAAGATTGTGTTGTCCCTGCTCAGCGTTGTCCCTACTCAGTGTTGTCCCATGCTATTGTTTTGTTGTTGCAAATTTCATTCATATTTTTACTCATGGGAAATGGTGATTTATTTTGCATATTTTACGAAATATTTGAAGCTGTGTTAATCTGCCTGTCATAATGGTATCCTGAATTACTCCTTCATGCATTTACTGCTTACTTTTGACAGAAAACAAAGCTGAGAGTCTAGCTGAGAAAGAAGTTGTTTCACAGAAGAGTGAGGCAGGACCTAACAGGTGAGACCTTGGGACCCGGATGTGATGACGTCACGTAAACTCCATATTTACAAATTTCCATCAATTCCATTGTGCTGTGAAGTCCCACAGATGATCTTATCAGGTGAGGTGAAATGGGGTTAAACGCCACGTCCAAGATTATTGCACTTACATAGCGAAGTGCATGCACATGTGTGAGAATGCGTGGCTGCTTGTGCTAGTCAGGACTCATACCGATTTTATAGTGCTAGCTCACTGAGATACCATTCCGCAGTTTAACATGAATAACCCACTCAGACAAAGCATACTGACTCCGAGCCGACCAATCCTTGTTTTAGCACCTTAATGCTGAGCATCAGGCAGGTTAACAACAAGTACCATCTTTTAACAGTTTTTAGTATGAGCGTCATACTATGACGTGCCAGGGATCGAACCCTGGACCTTCCACACTCCGGGCAGACACACTACCACTGAACCGCTGATGCGGTTGATGATGTCATCAAATTTATGACAAGTGTAGGACATCATGCAACGAGATAAACAAGCTCAGAATGCAGTGATGTCACATCCTTAAAACGTTGTTTCATTGTCATGAGTATAAAGATGATTAACATGACTTAATCACTTGAGCAGCTGTTAAATTTGTTCACTCAATGCTGTATCTGAGTTTCAATCCATAATAATCAGCTGCCACATTTAATACTGGCAATGGGTTAACATAAAATATGTTAGACTACTCCCATACACACAACACAGGGATTTATGGGATGCAAAACCCTGCATTCTATACCCATACAAATTGAAAATTGAAAATGCATGCAAGAAAATATAGAGCACATCCACTGGGATGCAAAAAATGTGTATGCATGCTCAGGAATTATGCTGCTATTTCATAATTTGGTTGCACTTAAATTTGATTTCTGTGCATTAAAAAACTACCACACACAGTCAAAAGCTTCACAATCTTCTAACTCAAGCAAATTCAGGTTTGTTTCAGTTGGGGCGTGCCCTATCTTTTTTTAACCAACAACCTTTGAACTTGCACAATCTTACACCATTTGTGGTTGAGTACTGAATTCAATTTTGGACATTTCCCTGGACCATAAAATATACAAGCATAAAATACTCATATCCCCCGCCAATATGACATGTGTGACTGTGTGCAAGCCATCAGCCCCTGTGAATCACAATCGCAAGCACTATACTATGTTTCTTGCCATCTGCAGTTAATGATTGAATATGTAAATGTATTTCTGATGAGTAGTGTTATTACTTAAACAAAAATTCTTTTTAAAAAACTATCAAAAGGCACCAGTTCATCACTAGACCTATCTATGTGCCAAGTTTGGTGAAGAAATATTGTCTGGTTATCAAGATCTGCTCCAGAAAGGAGCCTTACCACCATTTTCAGTCTAAGTCAAAGCCATGGAAACTCAAAAAAATAATGTTTTCAAAAATCCCAAACTATCAAAAGACACCAGTTCACCACTAGACCTACATATATGCCAAGTTTGGTTCTGCTCCGGAAATGAAACGGACAGCACCCATTCCCATCTCCACCTTCCATTTTGTGGAAGGGAATCTTACATGGTAAATAGCTAATGACAGGAGAAGTTGTGCATGGGCTAGAAAACATAGCTGCCTATCTCATTACAAGTCAAGTCAGAACAACTTTTCGCGAACTCTGACCAACCAATGAAATCTCCAACAAGAAGTCAACATTAGACAATCTAAAAGCAGTTTCCTCAAACGACGTTGGTTTCAAACTGGAGACTTCCATTCCAGACAATGTTTGGAAAGATATCAATTCAAAATTTGAAAAATGAACAAAAGAAAATTCATCAATGTATAACAGATGACTGAGATTGCAAGGCAGTGCCTCCCACGGGCTATGGCATGTATGGAAAGTCTCTCCCCTTTCAACATGTTTGTCGGGGCGGTCGGGTAGCCTAGTGGTTAAAGCGTTCGCTCGTCACGCCGAAGACCCGGGTTCGATTCCCGACATGGGTACAATGTGTGAAGCCCATTTCTGGTGTCCTCCGCCGTGATATTGCTGGAATATCGCTAAAAGCGGCGTAAAACCATACTCACTCACTCACTCAACATGTTTGTCCCATTGAAGCAAGAGATAGATGAAGATTTTGACAGATTCAGCCTAATGTCAGATTATAATGATATTGCTGAAGACATCCATCTTCCCGAAGCAACGGAGTTTACTTGCCAAACTAGGCTGGAATTTGTGGGCTCGATCGCAGCTCCACCAGTGGCTATTACGAGTTATGTCCCTTCTATGTCCCCAATCTTCCCGAGGCAAGAGAGTTTACTGACTTTTAAAGACCAGTTTCCACCCTTGCCAAACAAGGTGGGAATTCCTGGGCTCGATCGTAGGACCACCAGTGGTTATTACGAGTTACTTCCCTTTTAAACCTTTCCTATGGACCAATCGGATTCCACCTCTCGTATCACTTGCATTTGTTTCAAACAAAATGGGGACGCCCAGTCAAGACCATCTGATCGATAATCAAGATCTATAATGTGATAAAAAGCGTATCAAATCATGTGAGCACCTTGATTAAAAGCATGAAAATATTTGGAAAATATCTGTTGACAACAAGTTGGCCGTGCACATGCTTTGCAAATCCTGCAATCGACTGAAATCAGCACAACAGTTTACGAACCGGATTACAATTTCGTTGCGAATTTTGGTTGGACTATGCATAGCCTCTTTAGCATGTTTAGTCCAGCCAAAATGTAACTCCATAATACCAGCTTAGTTCAGCAAGGGTGGAAACTGGACTTAAATAGTCAGTTGACTCTCTTGACTCAGGCAGATGATGTCCCCCCTACTGACCAATCAGATTCCACCTCTCATATTACTTGCGTTTGCTTCAAACAAAATGGTGTTGCCCTGTCAAGACAATCTCAAAGATAATCAAGATCTTTATTGTAATAAACCGGGTTTTACCTCATGAAGTGCATCAAATCACTTGAGCATCTTGATTATAAACATTAAAAGATTTGGAAAATATATATTGATGCCCAATTGACGGAACACTTGCTCTGCAAATCCGGCAATCGAACGATTTCAGCACGGCAGTTGCCATGTTGTTTATGAACCGGATGTCTATTTCATTACATAATTTGGATTGAACTATGCTTAGACTTGTTACTCCAGCCAAAATATAACTCCATAATTCCAGCACTACTTCGGCAAGAGCAGAAACTGAACTTTAAAGTCAGTTAACTCCCTTGCCTAGTGAAGACTGCAGACATCAAAATTGTAGTTCTTTTTTTCTTTAATTTCAATGCTAAAATTTCCACGATGAAATACATATAGATTAGATTACTTTGTCAATATGTCAAGAAGGGAGTTTACAACACATCACAACAACATAAAACATTATGTCCAAACATACCTGAATTTTTATCTTCCAGTTTAATAGACAGAGTCTTGCCCCTTGCCACAACCCTCAGTCGGCCGGTCCAATCTGGCTGATCCAGCTTCCAGTCAGCAGCTCTGCAAATAAACATGGTGGTTGAGGTGTGTACAGTGTTAGGAAGTCATGATAGTTAGGGGGGGCACGGGTGGCCCAGTCGTCTAAGGCGCCACAATTCGCTGTGCAGAGTTGCGTCCCTTGGGCACGCCAGAAACTTATGATCGTGGGTGCGAATCCTGGTTCGCCTCGATTATGTTACTAGGTTTGTCAGCACCATACCCGTGCTCGTGGGTTTCACCGAAGTGGTAAACGTCTAAGACCTGCATCACTTCGGACTTTCCTCCAACATTAAGTTGACACGCCGTGATATAACTGGAATAGTGTTAAAAGCGGCGTTAAACCCAACTCACTCACTCACTCATGATAGTCAGCAAATTTTGCAAATAATCAGTTAACAATGGGGGATGATTAGAACATTTTAAAAAAACATTCTTTTGGAAAGGCGAATATTTGTTGGATTTCTTTACACACTGCAGCCTCAAGTTTTCACTGGTTGGCCTGTTTCATCAGGTTTCCTTCCGTGACAATGTGGTGTTTTCAGATCTTTACATTGATGTGAATTAACACTTTGACAAAAGAAAATATAAGTGTATGTCTGGTTTCCAGATAGACTCAAATCCAGAAACCTGACAGTGAATGCTTTTTTTCTGGAGTTGCACACTCTTATAAACATTTCATCGTTGTCCATATCTTATGCAACTACAGGGGTAGATTTGACAACACATTGATATTCGTATGTAGCCAGCAGTGCTTGCTCCATTTAGAAGTTACTGGTCCTTCTCCAAACTAACTGGCCCAAAACTAAATGTTGGAAGCGACAACTGAGTTTTCCAGGGGGCTCCGAACATGTAAGAGCCCTTCACCCCTAACATCATTTCCTGCACTCTGAGATTAAATCTTGGATTCCATTTGCCTCATTTCATGGAGATTTTATGAGCAAGTTAAGATATTGTTATTGTACAGAACAGTACAAAATGGCCTCCGGTTGTGTCATCTACCAAGATGATCTTGGAGTTAACCATTCACACGACCTCATCCCCACTAAATATTTTCTCATCGAAATAACATGATTCACAAGCCATGTCCAATTAAAAAACTTAAACATACACAGAGAAGGGGTGTATTTAATAACAATAATTTCAACAACTTTTTTTTTTTTAAATATCTTAATTTCAAAGACTAGATGTTAGTCTACCCTAGGCCCTATAGCCCATATATTTGATCAGTAGTTACTGTGGCTACAGCAACATGCAGCAAGCCATCCATGAATATAGCCATTATAGGGTCCCTTGTTTTGGCTTCATCTTGCAAGAATGATCTCAATTCAGGGGTTCAGATCAGTTCATTTTCTGGGACACTGACTTATAGTCATCCAAATTTCCACATAGGGTAATGATTCAGAAACATGCCCTTTCCAAAGTTGATGAAGTCATGGTTACATATTGCCATTTGTCACCGGCAAAATAACTGGATCTACCTTTAAGTTACATAAAACTGTGTTTCGTGAATTGTATGGTCATATAGGTATCTCTCATATTCGCTAATAAATTAGACTTGAGAGAACGCGTTGTTAAACTGTAGAGGAATTTCATGCTGAACGTTCCATCGCAGTAACTCCCCTTGAGTCAGCCTAATTATATGAAGCACCTAGACATGGTTTCACATTTTCAACGTGTTTCGATGGCCTCAAATGTTAGTTCGCAGCTTACTGCTTTACAATTTCGCTTTTGAAAAAAAGAATACAAAATGATGTTATTGTTTTCATTGAAGATACGCACTGTATTTCCATAGTTACTCCCCATTTTGACGAGGTTACAAGCCTTGTCGGGACCTTTGCGGTCTCACTCAATCATTCGTTTGGAATGAAAGAACTATGAGATACATTAACAATCGGACACTGACTTTGACAAGTGGGTCGAGAAATGTGCATAAAACAAACCTGTATCCTCTGTTGGAGGTTCTAGGGGGTATTCGGTACACGAACACCTCATTTTTTACACACAACACACTATCATACTCGGCATTCGACATGTTGGATCCGCTGATGTGGAAAGTGAGCTAGCTTTACTTGTTGGGATTTACGTAAACTCGTTTATCCATACTATGAAATTAGACTGGTTTTGTGGTAATGGTTTAGCGAGGGGAGCAAAAGGGGGCGTGACACGGCATTTAATAATATGATTTGCAAACTAATTATGATTAAGCTTCCATTTCAGTTTACTGATTACGTTTATATTGTCATTTTTACAAATCTTTGGATCACAGCGGTAATTATGATAATGTGTTTGTCTCATCCGACTCGACACCTTTAAACACATGTTCAGGGTTATTTAAGTTTTAAAAAAGGAAGTATTTACAGGAATTGAAATGTCAATACAAATCGCGGAACGAAGCCTTAAATGAACTAAGGATAGACCAAAATTAAAGATTTGAAGTGGTAGCTTGATTACTATATATATGGTCTAAATAGCCTGAGTTTTGTATGGTCAGAAATATAACAACAAATCATATTTGTTGTCGATGTTGACATAATCACCGTTGTTTGTTTTCAGCAGCCCAGCAACAGCGTTAATTTTTGTTGTTGTTTTTTTAAAAATATGTCATTATAACCCGTAGTTAGCTTTTAATTTCATAATCACTTATTAACAAATTAATAACTTTTAGTTCGGAGGGTAGGTTCAAATGTCACAAGTTCAAAACTATTATGAAACACGTAATCAATAAATTCTAATGAATAGATTTGTCACACACAATACACATAAAAAGTATCTCCCCAAAAGATTGACATGCCTTTTGATCTCCTGAATGCATACATATCCCGTCTCATGTCGCCAGCAGTTTGTTATAATAAAACATATACAATCACAGAATCATTGTCATGCCAGGAACAATACTTCACGCACAATGTTATTCATATTTATATATTACAATAGACAGAAAGAAACAATAAACACTGTGCTCTTCCCACAAGAGCTATTTAGTCCCTGAGCTAGTTCAATCATTGCCTTTCGTCATCGATTACAGTGTCTGCATGAGTGTGACGTATCTATAACTGCGGATGACGTCAACTATTTATTAGAAATAATATGTTATCATTATTCTTTTCTATGATCCACAACACCAATACATATGACAAAAGGAGAAATTATTAGACAAAATAACTGAAATATTGTTTGAAAAGACAGTGTGTAATATATTTGAGACAGGGAATTTGATCTTGATGATGTTGTCTGATTGTGACGTCACATCATTGTTTCTCTTGTCTCCGCACGTCCATGACTCGTATGTCGATTCGGATGGAATTTAACGGTATTCATATATGGAAACGACATCCCAGTGTTAGAGGTACGTTTCAGTGAACTCCTTATTACTTATCTATGTCAAAAGCTTATTACAGGAGATTGTGCGCGGTATATTTAAAGTTCTAAACCTGCATAAAGTAAGTTCTAAACATGCAACGACGTAGAGCGGCGTAGTGTGGGTTGGTGAGTCAGTGTCTCAATGATCGCGCGAGTGAATGTTTGAGTGAGTGAATGAGTTTCTGAATGAGCGTCTGAGAGAGTGATTTAGTGAATGAGTGAGCAAGCGAGCGAGTGAGTGAGTGAGTGAGTGAGTGAGTGAGTGAGTGAGTGAGTGAACGAGCGAGCAAGCGTACATCGACGTCTTTCAAGGTTGATGAATTTCCGGACGATCTGTCAGTAACCGTATTAAAAAATAAGAAGAAATTATTGTGAAAAAAAAAGAGTTTGGTCATCTTGTGATTGCCTTGACTTAAAAAATGAGGGTTGCAGTATATCTTACTTAAAACAACCTCTCATCTCCATCATGTGCGCTGTTAAAGGAATCTTTCACATCCCCAGTCTCCCAGTGACGATGTCAAACAAAGTAACACGATGGATCCGAGCAGGCATGGAGGTGAGTTTCATCAACTCAGCTGTAGACATGATATATTTTCAAAAGAAGCCACCCGATGGCTAATCTGTCATCATATATCTTCTTTTGTGTTCATTCCTATAGGTTTATTCAAATAAATGAAGAACTCTTCTACCCGTGAAGATCCGGGGTTGAATAGATTTTTCAGCAACCCATGCTTGTCGTGCGAGGCGACTAACGGGATCGGCTGATCAGGCTCACGATGTCAGTCACTGATTTGTCTGTCCCAGACTCGATTATTTACAGACCGCTGTCACATAGCTGGAATATTGATGAGTGTGGCGTTTAACAACAAACAAACATAAAATATACATAGTCTCAAGCTCACGGCCTCTCGGTCTGCATAAAGCACACTCTTTAGGTTTAGCACTACATTATTCAAGATTCTTCTTCAACAATTGTTGAATTGATTTCCATAACACCCTCCATATAATTATATGTAGTGAGTAAATTGCAGTTGAAGCGTGTCAAGAAATACAAACATAATCATTAACGTTTATGATTCTACGAGCGCTTCAAATGCAGCGGGGTTGCACAGAGTATCCCCGACATCACTTGGGGATACTCTGATAGCGCCTTTTATCATCATCATCATCATCATCATCATCAGTTGTGGCTGTTTAACGTCGAACTCAGCAATATTGCAGCTATATGGCGGTCTGCAAATAATCGAGTCTGAACCAGACAACCCAGTGATTGACATTATGAACACCGATCTCCACAATTGGGATCGATGACATGCATCAACCAAGTCAGCGAGCCTGACCATCGAATCCCATTAGCCGCCTCTTACGACAAGCATAGTCGCCTTTTACTGCAAGCATGGGTTGCTGATGACCTATTCTACCCCGGATCTTCTTACGACAACCGGGACCGCCTCCGTGGTCTAGTGGTAGATCGTCCGCCCGGAGAGCGGAAGGTCCGGTGTTCGATCCCCGGCCGCGTCATACCAAAAGACGTTAAAAGATGGTACTTGTTGTTACCCTGTCTGGCGCTCGGCATTAAGGGGATAAAACAAGAACTGGTCGGCTCGGAGTCAGTATACTGTGTCTGAGTGGGGTATTCATGTTAAACTGCGGCATGGTATCTCAGTGAGCTAGCACTATAAATCGGCATCAGTCCGGACTAGTACAAGCAGCCACACAAACATAAACACGTTCATGCACGTCGCTATATAAGTGCAATAATCTTGGACGCGACGTTAAACCCCCATTTCACCTCACCTCTTACGACAACCACTGTAGTAATAGTAGTAGTAGTAGCTGCAGTAGTAGCAGTAGTAGAGTAGTAGCTGCAGTAATTGTAGTGGTAGTGGTGGTAGTATTAGTAGCAGTAGTAGAAGTAGCATAACTAGTAGTAGTAGTAGCAGTAGTAGTAGTAGTAGCTGCAGCAGTAGTAGTAGCAGCTGCAGTACTAGTAGCAGCACCAATAGGAGTTGTAGCGGTAGTTGTAGAAGCAGTAGTAGTAGTAGCAGTAAAAGCACTAGTGGTAGTAGTAGTCGTAGCATTAGAAGCAGTAGTAGTAGTAGCAGTAGTTGTAGTAGTAGTAGTAGTAGTAGCAGCAGCAGTAGCAGTAGCAGTAGCAGTAGCAGTAGTTGTAGTGGTAGTAGTAGCAGTAATAGCACTAGTGGTAGTAGTAGTAGCAGTAGTAGTAGTAGTAGCAGTAGTAGTAGTAGTAGTAGTAGAAGTAGTAGTAGTAGTAGTAGCAGCACCAATAGGAATTGTAGCGGTAGTTGTAGAAGCAGTAGTAGATCAGTAATAGCACTAGTGGTAGTAGTAGCAGTAGTAGTAGTAATAGTAGTAGTAGTAGTAGTAATAGTAGCAGTAGTAGTAGTAGTTGTAGTAGTAGTATTAATAGCACTAGTGGTAGTAGTAGTAGAAGCTGCAGAAGTAGTAGTAGTAGTAGCAGTAGTAGAAGCTGCAGTAGTAGTAGTAGTAGTAGCAGTAGTAGTAGTAGCAGTAGTAGTAGTAGTAGTAGTAGTAGTAGTAGCAGTAGTAGTAGTAGCAGCAGCAGTAGTAGTAGTAGTAGTAGTAGTAGTAGTAGTAGAAGTAGTAGTATTAGTAGTAGTAGTAGTAGTAGTAGCTGCAGAAGTGGTAACAGCAGGTCCTTTCTCCAATAGTTGTGTGCAGCTTGCTTGCTCCCTGCTTGCGCTGGGCACCTTCCGCCGAGAGTCAGCAAGAGGAAGAAGCGCCGATACTGGATGCTGGGAAGAGTCTTGAAGATTGGACCCAACACTTGTGGACATGGAGGTTCTCTTCGAGTCGACGGTGAGGGCGTGATATATTAAACATTCTTCATCTGTCCAAATATAGTACAATAAGATAAGATCATTTTTGTTCGTAACAGAAACGATCTCATTAAATTAAACTCGAGCTACTGGATTAGATTGTTTTCAATGTGATGATTCCTTCTTTGACTAAATCCTAATGAAACTAAAGTACTTGATTTACACTATTTCACTCAGGAGATCAAGGGACCAAAGGTGTAACCGGAGAAGAGGGTGAACAAAATAAGAAACTATGTACAAGCGAACCCGACGCTAATATCCAAGCTAAAACGTGTTGCAATGGAAGACCCAGACGTGAGGAGAAAGCCCAAACACGAAGACGCAGGCATTTCCCGAGGCGACGCTCAAAGAAGACACGCAGTCGACGGAAGATGAGAGATCGCCTGCTCTGCAAGTTGCAGGCGAGGAAAAACGCCATTGACCTCAAGTCGAGATACCTTGACCTGCAAACATTCAGAAACTCGGATGATAATATCGGAATCAGTGAATTAAAGAAGGGTTTATTTTGTGAAGAGGCTAACAGTGACAACAAGCCGAGCATTTCACTGGCTATGACACAGATTGACAAGTTGGTGTATGAGAAGGTACAGAAGCGTTTTGGTCACTGCAAATCAGCCTGGTTGGAACATGAAGATCCTAACTATGATGCTTCCTCTGTGAATGAAATGAATGATGCAGTGCACACAAAAGAACATCCCCCCAAAAGCCGAAGGGAAAATCATTGCAGGGCCAATGATTTAACAGAGAAAGGAAGATATGGAGCCAAATACAATTATCTCGAGGTCTATGACATGAACCAGGATGGCAAAGAAGATGCAGATTTAAACATGTGTGGGGACGTGAGTGGGCAAAACGAGCGGAATGGTGTTAAAGTCACTGCATCTGGACAATATCTGGAAATGAGAGGCACCAAGTATGTGTCTGAAGAGCATAAGGAAAGCACCATAGATTTGGTCGATGCTGGTGCTGTATACGAGTCCTCGTCGGAAGAGTCTCTGAGTTCAAAACATGCTGTAGAAGGAGATTCACAAGGGGTGTTTAATGAACCTACGTATGCCCTGATAGTAAACAGGCTAACTGCCCACTGCGTTGGTCTCGATATTGATCAAGAAGAAGAAGAAGAAGAAGAAAATAGGATGATACAGGTTGAGCTGTATTCTGCCAATTCAATAAGACTTTGTCTATCAGACAGGAAGGAACTGGAGAATGTTTATGACGTTGTAAGATGTCCAAACAGAAGTAAAGACAACACAGAAGGCACTGAGATGTTAACCAGGGATCCATCCCTGCGTGGCGACACAGTTAATACATGTCCAGGCGAAGAAGAACAAGAAATAAGAATTGGCAACTTTGCAGTATCCAGCAAACTGACCCCACATGTTCCTGCCAACAAAACACCAACTGAGTTCCCCCACGATGATGGCCAACGGGGCATATCCCCCATACAGGGGCCAGAGAGGGCTGAAGAAGATGACATCACAAACGGATCATTTCGGATATCAGTAACAATCCGCGTTGGTGGACACAGAGCAACAGATTCAAATGAATCCAAAGGTATAATCCTTGACATCAATGAAGAACATCCGAATGGAAATACTCCAAGCACCAACAAGCAGGAGGCGGGAGATGGGCAGGATCTACCAGGATGTCCTCATTGGCATCCACAACGTCAAGCATCTCCAACGGCTGTTCCAGGTGTTGTGGAACCATCTGCCGTGGGGGAACAGTCTGTTACAAAGCTACCCAAATCTGCCGTGGGAGAACAGTCTGTTACGAAGCTGCCCAAATCCCCCTTGGTCGCTGAACGCCCTGAACACCTCCAGGGCACCAGGAAAAAACCTCCACTTCATCCAACTCGACTAAAAAATAAGAAAGTTTCTGATGAAATTCAAGGTGGGGATGATAATCAAGAACACATGCACTATGTTACTGAGGCTGCTTCAGTCATTGTGTAACTAGTAAAGTTGTAATCCTAAATCAGGGCAGAGATGCAATCATTATTATGGCTGCGATAGTATGTAGTGAATATGATATGGTCAATACATCTGTCAGCAGAAGGACACAGAGACTGTGTTTTCAATGCAGAATTACCTAAATTAATTAACTTTCCAATGATAGACCAATCAGAATCCAGTTTTTTTTCAGATTAAGAATGGTAGCATTACTGTTTTGCATCATCTCAAAAAGTTGCCATACGATCTCTTTGAACTACAGTAAACTACGTTTATTAAGAACACACAACGAACTTACCGACATAACAAACTTTTTTTTAGCCCCGTCCATGTGTTGTATATACGCTGTATATATGCTGTATATATGCTGTATATATGCTGTATATATGCTTATACCGAACTACGGTTACTACAAACTAAAATTAGTGGTCCCATGGAGTTCGTAATTATGGTAGTTTACTGTACATGGAAATAGAAATGGTATAATATTTCTAATCCAACAGAATCAATAGCTGAAAGACAGATACCCTCTAGTAACCACCCTGAAGATGGCCTTGACAGCGTTAGATGAAGCTGAAGACGTTCTCAAACGCCTATGATCATCTGACAGATGTTAACAATTCAATGTACTGTCTGCCATACTTATGTAGTGATGACAATGGCAGTAATCAAATTGTTTATTGATGCATATCTAATGGTGTTTCTCCATTGTTTCAGGGCCAGAGAACACTGTTGAAGATCACGTGAAGCTGTGATAGCAGTGCACATATGGTCTGAGGATTGTTTGAGCAGTCAATACACAAGTTGTAGTTCATTATTAATATTTCTTCATAAACTGTAATTGAAATCAACATAAACAATTTGGCTGTTTCCAGTTCTCAGTTTGACTTTCCAAACATGGATGTTTGAGAGAAAATCATGTGAGATTTAGTATATCTGCATGTATAATCAACATTAATGAACCTTTCATTTGATAACATGAATGCATATGTGGAATATAAATAAATAATTCTTTTAACCAATTATTGAGATTTAAATTTCAGTGTCATGAAAGGTTAAAATATGAATACTGGGAAAATATGAGAATATCTGTAAGTTGTTTTACCATATTTTGTAGTTTCTAATGTTATGTTTGGTTTGTTTCCTGTACTCACTGGGCTGACATTGATCTCCAGCTAAAATATGAAAAAAAATAAATTATTTTCTTGATATGTATACTCATCGAGAAAGACAATCGCGAATACCATACATGTTGGTGAATATATGAAGAATAACTCATATTCAAGAGATATTAGATTGGTCGATACACAAACGAACATACTGGAAAGTTGTGTGAACCGACGCTCGTGAACACATCAATTGTGATGTCATAGATCCATGACTTCAGATGAACCATTATTCCCATGCAGGATTATCATGTAAAGTTTGGAAATCAGGTGCAGGATATCGTGATAAGAATAAAGACACTCTGTGGTAACACTTGACCGATTGTTAGTTTAGTCATTAAGTGGTACACATTGGAAACATCTCTTCTCAACATACTTCTATGTATGTTTCTATGGTTTGCATTTCTTCAGGCGGTGAGTATACATATCCAACAAATGTCTCATGAGGATAACGTACTGGGAGGGCAATAGTCATATCATGAAACAATGTTAATCAAAGTAATGAACATTTATGTCACAAGGAAAATGTTTCCTCCAAACGGACGTCTTGGTTATGAAGACAACGTTGATAACAATGTTTTCAACCTGCCTGTGTTTGTTCACCATTATGTTTGAGCCTGGAATACTGGTACTCTAGTTGATCCATAACATGAGAATTTTAAAGTAAATATAAATATATATTTGATGTTGTGTTTTTTCTTGAAGTGTGAATGTATGTAAGTTAAAGCATAGACAGTGTATTTCAATGCCACAACTTGCACTTCGGGCAGTTGAGAACAGAAGCAACATGCATTGGTTGACCATCAAGGTCATTGCTTGGCTCAAACAGATCTGCCAAACATCACAACGTCAGAAGGAACCTTAAATATAAAATGACCTTCTTCGGTCCAAGCTGAACATTATTCAAGCCATATGGTGGCTTTTTCCACCAGGCTACTCAACTGCCACTATTGACAGAATGAGGTCCACACCATTGGGGTAGGATAGCACAGTCTCCAGAACAGACTGACTCCAGTGAAGTTTTGACATTTCAAGCTTCTTTCTTACATTTCTGATGACAGCCTAAAGCAATGCAGGTATCACTTTGATGGAACCCACAAACCTGGAAACATGATCAAGGCAAATCTTAGATTCAAACCTGTTATCACTGGTTCCTGGCATGCCAAGGGATGCAACTCTACACAGTGAATAGCAGAGCCTGAGACAAGTGGGCCACCATCAACAGTGAGGTGAGGTGAAATAGGGCTTAACGTGGCATTCAAGATTGTTCCACTTATATAGTGACATGTGTGTGTGTGTGTGTGGTGTGCGTGTGGTGTGGTGTGGTGTGGTGTGGTGTGGTGTGGTGTGGTGTGGTGTGGTGTGGTGTGTCGTTAGGTGAGGTGTGTGTGGTGTGGTGTGGTGTGGTGTGGTGTGGTGTGGTGTGGTGCCGAGCGTCAGACAGGGTAACAACAAGTACAATCTTTTAACATCTTTTGGTATGATGCAGCCGAGGATTAAACCCCTGACCTCCCGCTCTCCGGCAGGATGCTCTACCACTAGGCCACAGAGGTGGTCAGTATTCCAGTCATATCTCCGTGTGAAAGCCCAAAGTGATGCAGGTCTCAGATGTTTACCACTTGATGAAACCCATGAGCACGGATATGGTGTGCTACCATTAACAACAATTACATACGTTTCATATGATCATATGATCAAAGAAGGACTGACAACTTTGATCAGCCATTGTCACAACTGAGGTGAGTGCAGGCAGGGTAACAAGAAGTAGCACCTATTAACATCTTATGGTATGATGCAATAAGGGTTTGAACCCCCACCACAGAGGCTGCTCGCTGAGATGACTTTAAAATGACAAATCATAAAGAGCTGCATTACGACATGATTTATTGCAACATGTTAGTGTTACATGCCTGACATACAACATTACAATACTGACAAAAAATAAATGTTGGATGAAGAGTTTCTCCAGCAAAGCACCATTTCCTACCTGCCATAGTGTCATCTGAAGAGAAACATGACTGAAAGTGAAATATCCACCCAAATATTGACAGAGGAACTCGGCTCAAGCAATCTGGAATGACCAGAATTCGAGTTGTTCAAACACCACTTGGCCTTCTAACTTGGTTTTGGTATTTTCTGGTCTTGTGATTACTTGTTCCTGTAATGACAAGTCCAAAACACCCCATGTTCACGTATGGTATTAACAACTGGCTAGAACTAGCCTGGAAATTAACACAAGACCATGCAGCAGAGTTCCTCTTTAAGCCTTCCTAGAACAAAAACCATTGTCCAAAACATATCCTTAATTCTAAATTATTCTTTTTGAGTTGAATTTATTGATTTATAATTATGTTTAAAACAAATAATCTACTTTTTCAATATCAAAATACAATCAAGTTCCAAGGTTTCTGAAACCAATTTCAAAAGACCAGGACATCCTTTCAAATGTCATAGATAACAATTCAAATCACAAAGAGATCCCTCCAAATGACACTATGGTTTGACTTAATTGCCCACGATTGATTATCACAGTTATACAAAAATATTACTATTGGATCAGAATTTATTTGTTCAATGTGAGATTCAAATATCCATTGACAGTGAGTATTCATATTGTTTCAAGGAAACATGGACATTTTCAGTAATTATCAATTAATTATAATTATCAATAGTCCCCTTGTTCGAACAGATAATGTGGAAAAGACACACTAAACTATATTTCTGGGTGAGATTATAAATGATTACATATTTGCTGCTGTTATGCAAAAAATTAATTGCAGTTTGAGACTTAACATTGAAATGTTTCGTTCCAACATACAGGAGAATGAGGCAGTCACAGAAGGTTTAATTCAAGTCATTAACACTCCACTGACTATCTCCTACTTCAACTTTGATGATGTATATACCAAGCAGTTAATGATGACCCAGATGACACAGAATATGTCTCTGTTTGACATAGCACTAATTACCAAGTACAATACAGAGGCATCTCTGGATGTAGGTACTACAGCTGCTCGTGAACATCATCACATCACACAGTGCGAGACTATTCATGAAATGTGGACTTTGTGTTATGGCGGATCAAGTTTATATTTCCTTACAGGATGTACTGACAGACAAAATAGGATGTTTCATTTAAATTTACATATGACAGTGCTCCAAATATTGTTTTTATGCTTTTTAATATAATTTCAATGATTTTTTCAATTTTTCTTTTGGTATTCAAGATATTCATATTTCCTAGTCTAGTATTTTCCAACTGATGAAGTGGCTTGTTTCATAGCCATTTCCTGGAAGTCTACAGACCACAAAGTAGACACAATTTATGGATAACTCTTTCTATAATGTTCTGTTACAGTGATGTTTCGGTTCAGACCCTTATAATATTGTCAAGCAAGACTGGAACTTGGATTGGTCTCTTACAATTACAGGAGGTAGCACTTTTTTAAATTATTCGTAGTAGAGTAGTAGAGTTCATGTAAGTGATTGGATCAGGAATGACATACTGGTTCACACAAGCTGAACAAGCCACATTGGATGTCTGCACAGTCTTGTAATACGACAGGGTTTAATGAATTTAATCATATTTATACACAAAGAACTAAAAAATAAGAGGTTAATGGTGATTTCTTCTGCATATTTTACACTTATCTGGAGATAGAATGTAAGCCCATGAGAGCACCAAATAAATGTCAAGTATATTTTTTTCTTCAAATTATATATGCAATGCTGACAAACAAACAGTGTTAGGTGAAGGACACTTTCACTATTGGAGCCTCCCCTCTGTTGAAGAAATGTCCAGGAAAGTGAGTGACTTTGGGGTTGAATGTCAGCCATCCTATAAAGGTGTATGTGCCAGCAATACATGGGGGCAAAGCTCCAACAGCATCATTCCCAGACCTCACTTCCATCCTGGTAAAACCCTCCAACAGATGTTTCTAATTTTTCGTTTGTAGCACAAATTCAAATGCTGTTGTGTGCAAATATATAATTCGGGAAACACCATACATTGTAGATGCAAGAGCTATAATTGTCAGATAAATGATTACAACAGAAGACATATACCGCAGTATTTAAAATAATAATGTATCATGATTGTATTTACAGATAATGGTAGCACTGAATGTGTCTTTCTCCTGAAACATTATACAAGAGTAGATTACACTGAAAACCAACACTGAACAATCAAAGCAACAAGTTGCAAGCCCCAAATCTACCTTTCAACATGATATCTGATAAAATGAAAATAAATCTGTATGACTCCTTCACGCTGTGACAATGTGACAATGGCACCACACTACCGGTACACTGAAAGCCCTTGACAGACATCTTCCCAAGGCAAGGGAGTTAACTCTATAAAAGTCACTATAAAAGTCCAGTTTCCTACCTTGCCGAACTTGGCTGGAATTCCGGTTTATTGTGGCTGGACTAACGAGTCTATGCGGGGATGAGGATGGATATTTTCCTAAGCTGAAACTTGGGGGTGTTCAGGTGGATGCCATCAAATTTTAACAAATTTGTGGTCATTAAAATTCGTTGAAATCGCGGATCCGCGGAAGATTCTCACCCCTGTCTATGCATAGTCCAATCAAAAACGGAGAACGAAATCGACATCTGGTTCGTAAACATGGATTTCAAAATGTTTAAATCAAATTTGATGATTTTGTAGATCAGAAAGGGATGTTTTTTTCTGCCACTATTGATCAAATTGATTTCAAGACTAACAAGTACTCCAGGGCCCACTTGCACAAAGCGATCTTAGCGCTAAGACTATTGTAAGCCTATGTTAAAGTATGGAAGTTACGATCATCTTAGCGCTAAGATCGCTTTGTGCAAGTGGGTCCTGGTCACTAAGTGCTTATATATATAATACACAGACTAGTTCCATATTAACATAATCCATACATCATAAATAAAAAAGATTGTTACTGCAGCTCACCTGTTTCTGACCAAATTCATATTTATTGTGAACACAACATATCCTGTTTTCAAGGTTTTAGTATAACAGAATTACAAAATTCTCCACCATCTGTTTATGCCTACATAAAACAAAAAAGCACTAGATATAGCATGGACAAAAAACGATACATACTTCTTGTTTTTCAATAAGCGAAAACACTGACCAAAACAATACACAAATCATGTCAACAGTGAGATGCTATTGTTATAATAGGGCAAAAGAAAGTTATTTGTCGAAAGCAAATTTCTAAAATTCTCAAACAGATTTCTCAACACAATATTTACCAACAAATTAAATGTCTTTTGCCTCCAGAATATATCTTAGAAATAACATGGTTCGCGTGTTGGTCACTGGGAGGCTGTCTGAGCCGTGTTGATGGGTAGTTCAAAGTAAGAAGCTCTCACACTGACTGTATGGCAAGTGTGAATGTACAACGTTAATGTGGACGGATTTCACTCATTCCAGCATTGGTTTTCTGACTAGCACTTGAACACAGATCACAGATATGGAACAATTTCCGACACAAAATTTCATTAATGCTGTTTAGTCTCTAACCCGGGATGCATCATAAAGTTACAACTATGCAAAGCATTGGTTTATGAGTTGCTCATTGACACAGACAAGCCAACTGTTTCAGATAGCATGTGACTACTGCTGTCCAGTATTAATGCTGTATTCATCATAGAGAAACATGATGCTGACACCAACATGCACAGCTTCAGTTATGACGTGTACTGAAACACACCGAAAGCACATGATCAGCTTCAACTCTAAATACATCATAAGAAAATAATTTGGAAGTACATCTCAAAACACACTGAATGAGATTCAAACTACATGCTGGCATTGTTAAGTTAGACTACCTCATGCCTAACTTCCAAAACTTAATTTCATTTTTGTGGCCTATTTGCCAAATATCACAAAAATCTGAATAAACATTTTCAAAGTGTATCATCAGATATGTAACAGGGGACACTGTGAAATTAAATAACATAAGACAAGGATTATCATTCTATAAATAATTTTTTGATCAATGTTAATTTCAATCTTATTTCACTCATAAAGCGTTTTGCAAATTTTATAATCATAGAACATCCATGTTGCCTGTTAACCTTTCCAAAGGTTAAAAATACAAAGACAATACCCCTGGAAACATCAACTGCGAAACATGTTACACCTTTATGGTATATACTGAGTGAAACAAATAAGGGAAAAGCTTTGTATTGCACTGGGGCTGAAAATCTGGGAATGAGAAAAGAACACTGCAATGAAGAGGTGTTCCCTTCCTTCCCACAGTACATATATACTATTTACTGTCTCTATCAACAAACTAGGGACAAAAAGTAGCAAAAAGCATTTTGATCATGGGAAGGATTTACAAACATGGCATAAAATGGGTAATTATATAAAAAGGAATTTTTCGTAAATGTCTTTCATATCCTTGTGCACGTTATGTGTTGAACAGTGTTCGGAGATTAAGTGGAGTCCTGGGTCCTTGTGGTTTGCTCCCATAGTATTTGAGTGAGTGAGTGAGTGAGTGAGTGAGTTTGGTTTTACGCCGCTTTTAGCAATATTCCAGCAATATCACGGCGGGGGACACCAGAAATGGGCTTCACACATTGTACCCATGTCGGGAATCGAACCCGGGTCTTCGGCGTGACGAGCGAACGCTTTAATCACTAGGCTACTCGACCGCCCCCCATAGTATTTGAGTTGAAGGATTCCTTAAATATCAACTTTTAACATTAGGGTAATGACAAAGACCCTTGACTTTCACGTATAGTTTCCAACATGGACATTAACTATTGCTTGTCATAGTCATTCTGAACTGTAGCTTTAAACTGTAGAATTTTAAACTGTTGCTTTCATAACTGTAGCTTTCTAAATGTAGCTTTCTAAACTGTAGATGATTACTAGATTTGCTTGAGTATTACATGACAAAACAATACAGTTAGGACCTTTGGAATGGTTCTCCATGTGACTAGGCATGCTCACATTCATGGTGGTAGTCTGTATCACCGAATCTTGTTTGAATAGCATGGAATATCCTGTGGAGTAGAGAGAGGTACAGTGTACGGAGGGTCTGATTTAGAGAGGATTTGCTGTTCCTGGTCTGTGTCCCAGGCACCATGTACCCCTCATGTTTAATATTGAAACATTCAGTGAAGTACAAATATACTGTACAGAGATCCTCATCCTCATCAGTGCCTATCAAGGTCATTATGCATTTTCAAAATATACCATATTCGATGTAATAAGCGCCCCGCTTTAATAAGCGCCCACAGCGATATTTGCTAATATATTGGCAAGTAAACAATCCCAATTAGCACCCATTCGGATTGAGTGTTTCATGCACCCTTAATTATGGGCAATTAAATTATGGAAAAATATATCTGTCGTATATAAACATTTCAGGCTGTCAGCATAAACCACAAATTTTATCTTTCAACTCAAAATAATATTCTAATAAGAGCCCCCTATTCTAATTTGAGAGGGCCCTGGGCGCTTATCACGTCGAATACGGTAACATCAAACTTCATGTCACAATATTAATCACTACAACTAGGAACACTTAGAATACAAATGCAAAAAAACTAAATTGATATTCAAATCAAGTTCATAGCGAACATTAAACACAAATATCATACCCAACAGATACTTCTCTCACGTGTCTCACATACATCTGAATATTGATGACATGACAACATAGTTTTGAGTGCTTACTCATGACTGATTAAAAAACAGTCATCATTTACCTTTGACCATTTTGATTTTTTTATCATATTTTCAAATTCTAAGTGACATATACACTCCAAGCAATTTTTGTAGTAAAATTATATACAAGAAAAAAACCATGACCTAGTACTTTACAATATTGCTCATTAACAACAAACTGCTTACAAGATATTCTAGATGAAAAATAAGTTACTTATAATACCCCTTAAAGCCTCAATTTTACCAAGAGCCTTATTACAGTCTAACCAAACTAAGATGGGCAGTAAGCTCAACCTGAGAACAGCTTTCTTCATGACAAGCCCCAAGTAAGCATCAATGCCATCTAATTCTGGTTACACTGTAACAGTATCGTTGAAGTCCTGACATCATGGCAGTAGTGTCTGTTAGTCCCTCCTGATGAGTTGGAAGTGACCAGTAGGGTCAGGTATATAGTATTTTTCCCACAGTTCTGAGTGTTGAGCACTGCGTCCCCAAGGCTTGTAGCGGCCGCTCCAATGTAGCAGCTTGCCCCCCTGTAGGAAGTGGGTGGTGTAGCTGGACCCGGGAGTCAGACCTGGAACATCCACATGCATAATGATGATGATGATGGTGATGATGATGATGATGATGATGATGTGCATACATGTATTTATAACACGCCAAATCCACACCCTGAAGCTTTCTAAAAGTGTTACATTTTTACCCTGGTCAATGGAGTGAGTGAGTGAGTGAGTTGGGTTTAACGCCGCTTTTAACAGTATTCCAGTTATATTGCGGCGTGTCAGCTTAATGTGGGAGGAAAGCTCCAAGTGATGCAGGTCTCAGACGTTTACCACTTCGGTGAAACCCACAAGCACAGGTATGGTGCTGACAAACCTAGAAACATAATCGGGGCGAACCGGGATTCGAACCCACAATCATAGGTTTCTGGCGTGCCCAAGGGATGCAACTCTGCACAGCGAATCGTGGCGCCTTTGACGACTGGGCCACCCTTGCCCCCCCTGGTCAATGGATCAATGTGCACTTGATTTTCCTTCTCAACTCCCTGGGGAGTATACAACACACTGCCTGTGAAGGGCTAGAAGGTTAACAGTCACATTACCATCTTATCCTACATGCAAGTTCTTCTCGTAAGATTGAAGGAGAGGTTATTGTAACAGCTGCATCGAGACATTCATGTGTAGACATTTAAGGATGGCATCTTATCCGTTGTTGAGTGACATCTTATGAGTGAGTGAGTGAGTTGGGTTTAACGCCGCTTTTTACAGTATTCCAGTTATATCACGGCGTTACATCTTATGAACTGTACCAAGACATCATAATGTCAACTGAAGCAAGACACCATCTTATCAGCTAATCAAGACACTATCTTACCATCTTATCAAGAACTCATTCTAAGAACTGAACCGAAACACCATCATGTTAACTGTTGACTGCAAACTGTGACAAACTTGCACATGTTGGACCCCATGATCTATTTCATCATTTATATTATTTTGATACAGACATCAGTTCCCACCCTTTGCAACTGGATTTCAAGACATAAGAACTCCATGCTTTGACAATGAAAGCACTCTTGATGCAATGTTAAGCATGAGTGAGTAAGTGGCTTAATGCCGCTTTGAACAGTATTCAAGTTAAAGGACAGCATGGGAGCATGGGTGTCTGGCCTGGCAAAGGGAGGTAACTCTGCACACCTTAGACAACTCGCCACCCATGGCCTCGTGTTAAACATGAACTCACTTACTTATCACCCTCACTGATACAACATTAACTGATTGTATTTTGATTTGGTGTTGCTGCCATATTGCTTTGGCTACCAGGAGAAGAACATGAGGAACTTACCAAGGTGTCGGACATTCCACATGGGGTTGATGTTAGAGTAGACCATGAGGAACTTACCAAGGTGTCGGACATTCCACATGGGGTTGATGTTAGAGTAGACCATGAGGAACTTACCAAGGTGTCGGATATTCCACATGGGGTTGATGTTAGAGTAGACCATGAGGAACTTACCAAGGTGTCGGACATTCCACATGGGGTTGATGTTAGAGTAGACCATGAGGAACTTACCAAGGTGTCGGATATTCCACATCGGGTTGATGTTAGAGTAGACCATGAGGAACTTACCAAGGTGTCGGATATTCCACATGGGGTTGATGTTAGAGTAGAACATGAGGAACTTACCAAGGTGTCGGACATTCCACATGGGGTTGATGTTAGAGTAGAACATGAGGAACTTACCAAGGTGTCGGACATTCCACATGGGGTTGATGTTAGAGTAGAACATGAGGAACTTACCAAGGTGTCGGACATTCCACATGGGGTTGATGTTAGAGTACAGCTTGTGGAAGACCAACATCATTGGAGGCTGCGATCCTCCTCCACCCTTCTCATTACCATAAACCTCCTCCCTGTAACCATGACAACAAGGAACCATAACAATGCGTTCATCCTTGAGGAGGCTGTTCAGTCAGCATTAATACTGTCCAGCAACTGATGACGTTTACATGCACAATGCATTAGAGACATATGTTTATTCAAAATCACAACTGCTGTCTACTCCCAACAGCTTGGGCAAGTTCTAACTTCTGTCTGACCATGCAGTGTCTGGTGAGCTGTCTGACCATGCTGTGTCTGGTGAGCTGTCTGACCATGCAGTGTCTGGTGAGCTGTCTGACCATGCAGTGTCTGGTGAGCTGTCTGACCATGCAGTGTCTGGTGAGCTGATGACCATGCAGTGTCTGGTGAGCTGATGACCAGCTGTGTCTGGTGAGCTGATGACCAGCTGTGTCTGGTGAGCTGTCTGACCATGCAGTGTCTGGTGAGCTGATGACCAGCTGTGTCTGGTGAGCTGATGACCAGCTGTGTCTGGTGAGCTGTCTGACCATGCAGTGTCTGGTGAGCTGATGACCAGCTGTGTCTGGTGAGCTGATGACCATGCAGTGTCTGGTGAGCTGTCTGACCATGCAGTGTCTGGTGAGCTGTCTGACCATGCAGTGTCTGGTGAGCTGATGACCAGCTGTGTCTGGTGAGCTGTCTGACCATGCAGTGTCTGGTGAGCTGAAGACCAGCTGTGTCTTGTGAGCTGTCTGACCATGCAGTGTCTGGTGAGCTGTCTGACCATGCAGTGTCTGGTGAGCTGATGACCAGCTGTGTCTGGTGAGCTGTCTGACCATGCAGTGTCTGGTGAGCTGTCTGACCATGCAGTGTCTGGTGAGCTGATGACCAGTTGTGTCTACTGCATATCAGTAACCATGGCAGCCTGTTGAAGCTGTCTATCAAAATTTAGTTTGAAAAGAATCAAAACTGTGTCATTCATTATTGCTCACCCTTTTGGCTCTGTTACTCGATTAGAAGATCAGCCACTTTGTAATGTGAGGTGAAACTGTATAACCTTAATGCCCTTGTGTGGTGGTGAGGTGAAATGGGATTTAACGTCGCATTCAAGATTATTGCACTTCTACAGCTACGTGCGTGCACTTGTGTGGCTGTTTGTACTAGTTGGGAGTAATGCTGAGTTAATAGTGTTTGCCCACTGAGATACCATGACACAGTTTAACATGAATACCCGTCAGACACAGTATCCTGACTCCGAGCCGACCAGTCCTTGTTTTAGCCCCTTAATGCTGAGTGCCAGGCAGGGAAACAACAAGTACAATCTTTCAACATCTTTGGGTATGATGCGGATGGGGATTGAACCCATGATCTTAAGCTCTCTGGCCATGGAGGCAGTCCTGTCTCTGTACAGTCAACAAAAGCCCTTACTTGACATTAAGCTCCAGCCACGCCTCCAGCTGTTTGGTGATGTTAAACTTCCTCCACTGGGACAGGTCAGAAACAAACACACCAGTGTTAAAGGCACACTCTGTTGGCTTGATACCCATTTTGACAACCGCCTTGTGTTTGAAGTCGATATAGTTGGCATAATTGTTCTGTGGAAGAGAGGAATTGTGTTACGCAATTCTAAGTAAGGTGACAATTTGTAAAATGTTTGGCATATATACTTCTGACAATGCTCGAGTCTTACCTCCATGTGAGAGAGATGTTTGCCTACTCCAACACAGTCCGAGGAGAAGGCAGCCAGGTGATCGGGGTGTATCTTCATGTTGTACAGCTCGGAGATGTCACCTTGGTGAGAGGATGATGACTGAGCTTCAGTTTGTGATTTAATCATATTAGTAAAATCTAAATATTTTTTACATTTGTATACTTATCCTGCATTACTCCGTATTGCATTTACTGCTGTCTTTGACAGAGAGACGAACTGTGTGAGATCCAGCTGCTGAAGAAAGTTGTTTCCATCTGTCCAGGAAGCAGCGCCCCCTCCCACACAGTCGGCACGTGACCCGGAAGACATGACGTCATGTCAAAACACATAACTGCTTTGTCAACCACATGGATCGGACGTGAACTGTATCCCTCAGTGGAATTATTAAAGCTTTCTTGGTCCTGACTTTCTTTCGTTTACTACGACAAAAGTCTGCTGTATTACCTTTGCCTTCATTATATTGTTAATTGGTAACGTTTCTCGCTCGGGTTGTGACTCTCGTCACGGTTTTTCCGAGCGTATTGTTGTTTCCCGCCATTTTGGTTTACCGCCATTTTTTCCCGCCCTGTTGCGATTCACTACGTGTCCACGTACTTTCGTGTTTTGTGTCTTGAATTCGCTCTATGGTTGGAGTTTTACATTAAGTTTAATGATTGTTTTGGCGTGTTTGCTTTAACATAACATCGGAAACTTCGTGGGGAGGAAGCGGAGCGCAGGGGGGGCACTTAGACTTCGTAATGCAGGATAAGTATACAAATGTAAAAAATATTTAGATTTTACTAAATTTTTTAACTTATCCTGCATTACTCTGTATTGCATCTTTATCAGATGGCACGGCCGGTGGGCATACCTTCAGATGTGAGCCAGAAGAAAACCCTCGACAAAGGTCCGATGAAATCGCACCGCATGGACAAGAGATGACCGGAACACCAGCGACCATTCCTGTCAAAGGAAACGAGAGTCGATGCAAAAGAGGGAACCCGAAATAGGTGACAGAAATAGTATGAGGCAGTATGCCAAAACTAGCACTGACCTAAGAGCGAATGCGGAACGCAGTAGAGCCCTCTAATCTGTGGTGATAAACACCAGAGAGTTCGACGGGCCCCGCTCAGGGTAACGGAGAATCAGTGGCGTCGGGGGTTGGTGACCTGTTGAGCTACCACCAGGGGACCAAAGCTATGAACGCCAGCGACATCTTCCAAGGCTACATCACGGAGGTAGTGGTTGGCGAAAACGGTGTCGGAACGCCAAAAACAGCCTTCCATGATCGATTTGAGGGAACAGTTACTGTGCAGAGCCATGGTAGACGCGACCGCCCGAATCTCGTGGGGGTTGTTAGCCTTGGGGGGGTCCAATCCGGCGACTTTATAAGCTTGGAGGATGACCGCCCGGAGCCACAGGGAGATAGTATTCCGGCTGACCTCCGACAGCGACGAAGGGGAGACCGGTAGGAAAAGGCGTTTCCTAGACTTACGGCAGGCTTTAGATCGTCGCAGGAAAACCTTCAGGGCCCTAACTGGGCATAATAAAAGCTCCTCCACGTCGTCGGCACCCACAATCGACGAAAGTGGAGGGATGGTGAAGGATCTATCAGGCTGTCCGGGGAGTTGATTCTTTGCGATGAAGTCCCAGCACAGCCCAAGATGAACTGCTCCATGAGTCCCGCGTTCGAACCGGACCCGAGAGACGTCGAGGGCGTGGAGCTCACTAACCCGGGCGGCCGTAGCCAAGGCCAGTAGAAACACCGTGTTCTTTGTTAAGTCGTAAAAGGGAGACGTGTGGAGTGGTTCGAAGGGAGCCTCCCGAAGAGCCTTTAAGACCACATTCAGATCCCACGCAGACGGTCTGAACTTGGCTTTCTGGTCGTCGAGACGAAACGAGCGCAGCATAGCCTGGAGTTCGGGAATTTTCGTCATTCTCCAGTCGTCCGGGATGGCAAGGACGGAGTTAATGGCAACCAGGTACGTGGAGATGGTAGAGCCTTTTAATCGACGCGTGCTGCGCAAGTACAGAAGAAACTCAGCCAGGAACTGCGGTGATGCCGTCATCGGATCCTGATGCTTGTTAGAGCAGAACGCCTGGAACGAGGACCATTTATCATCATATAGTCCCCGTGTAGATGGACGATGGGCGAAAGCAATAGCCTTGGCTGCTCTAGTCGAATAGCCCTTGGCTCCTAGGGCTTTTTGCAGATGTGCCAGGCGTGCAGATGAAACCGAGCGGGACTTGGGTGGGGCAACAGACTGTGTGGGTGGAGCAGCAGGTTGGACCACGCTGGCAGTTCTAGAGGGTTGTCTCTGGCGACGTTTCGGAGGTCGACAAACCAACTTCTGGCCGGCCACCAAGGCGCGACCAAAATCAGTGTCAAGTGTCGAGTGGCCTGGATCTTTTGAAGAACCCAGGGAAGGAGAACCGGAGGCTGAAAAGCGTACGCGCTTAATCCCTCCCAGGGAACACTGAAGGCGTCGACTGCTACAGCGGCCGGATCCGGGACCGGCGAGATGTAAGTCGGCAGCTGGCAGTTCTGAGACGTGGCGAACAGATCGATGTTTGGAGTGGCGATCGTTTGACAAAGGACTGTGAAGATCTCTGGGTGGAGTCGCGATTCGGTGGGAGCCACCTTGTCCGGCCTGGACAGAGCGTCTGCCAGAACATTCTTGCAACCTGGAATGTGCTGAACAAGGAATTGCAAGTCTAAGCGGTCCACCAGGTCGAAGAATCGGAAGGTCTGGTTGAGCAGGGACTGAGAGTGGAGAGTACCCTGATTCCTCAGACACCACACCACGGTGATGTTGTCCGTGGAGATGGTCAACTGGGCGTGACGGAGAATGCTCTGCCAGTGGGAGACGGCCAGTATGAGAGCTTCGAGTTCGAGGTTGTTGCTGTGCCAGTGGAGTCGATCTCCGGACCACAGCCCTGCAACTGTTTGAGTCCCCAGATGAGCCCCCCAACCCTGTTTGGATGCGTCGACGAACAGGTGGAGGGAGGGCTGTAGCGCGGTCAAGGAGACGCCGCCGCAGACGTTCAATTCCACCGTCCACCATCGAAGGAAGGGGTGGAGGTGGACCGGGAGGACGATGAGGGACTCCGGATCCTGCTGCCGGATAAAGGGTGCGAGAAACCGTTGAATTGGACGGAGTTGGAGGCGACCTCTGGCAGTCAGGTCAGGTGAGGAGACCAAATAGAACCTGCCATTGGCGGAGAGTTCGAGCCTGTTGAAGGGCAGGGAAGAGATGAGCGAGGATTTTCAACCACCTGTCTCTGGGGACTTGAAGGAGGTCCTGATCCGTGAGAAACAGGCCCCCGATAAACTGCAGACGGAACGATGGGGTCAGCTCCGACTTGGTCTGATTGACGATCCAACCCAACTGATTGAAGAGCCGCAGGGTAAAATCCCTGTGACGCAGTAGCAACGCCGAGTCCCGATTGTTGAGGAGACAATCGTCGATGTATGGATCGAAGTTGATGTTCCTCAGGTGTAGGTAGGCGGCGACCGGGCGGGTGATCCGTGTGAAAAGCCATGGGGCCGTTGAAATTCCAAATGGTAGGACCGCCCACTGGTAATGGGTACCATTGAAAAAGAACCTGAGGAAGCGCCGGTCGTTGGGGTGGATGGGTACATGAAGATAGGCATCCTGGATGTCGAGGCTGATCAGGGAATCGCCAGCTGAGATTCTCGTCCTGAGCAGTCGCAACATCGTCATTCGGAAGTAGGGAGGACGTTCCAGGTAGTGCCGGTTGAAAGTGGAGAGATTGTGTATCATGCGCCAGCTGGTGGTCCCCTTCTTGGGCACCAGAAACACCGGAGAGTAAAATCCTGGGTGTCGAGCCGGGTCGTGTACGATCTCTATGGCCTCCTTCTGCAGTAGGGAAACGATGCTGTCGTGAAGGGGCCGAAGCTGGTGGGGTGAATAAGCGGCTGTTGACGGAGTAGACGTCAGAGGAGGCAGCGCAGACATTGGGAGCCGGTACCCCTGACGGAGGACGTTGGTGACGAACGGGTCCTCCAGTATGGACCAGTTTCTCCAAAACCGGCCTAGTCTCCCACCCACAGGTGTGTCGGTGACCGGAACGGCTGGGGGTGGGAGGTCCCAGTCGTTGAGGTCCCGCCGGTCAACGCTTTGAGGTGGAATCGGCACCCTTGCCGGGGCGACGATCCCTTCGGGGTTGGTAAGTGCCACGGGATCTACCACGACCACGCCCTGTCCCACGAAAGGGCGAGGTATGTTTGGAGACAACCTTGAGGGAGGAACGGCGTGGTTTATAGTTGCCTTTGGAGGACTTGGCCGCTGATTGGTGCGTGACATGCTCCAAGGCTCTGAGAGCAGTTTCATCCCTGGCGAAGCTGGAGACTCGGGTGTGGGTAGCGGAGATAGCACCATTAAAAAGGGTAGGACCCGACCAAGGTTGTCGTAGTAAGGAACGCTTGAATTCGGAATCCCAGTCCGTGGAAGTCAAGTAACCCAACCGTCGAGTAGTGGTGATCTCCGCAAGCGCAGCTCTCAGGTGATTGCGCATGTGATCGATCTGGTGAAGTTGAAATGTCATAACCGTGCGCAAGTGGTCGATCCTGTAAGGATTGGATTCAGCGAGATCCTGGTCAATGGCTCTGGCAGATGAGGCAAGTGTAGATAGTGGCTTCAAAGTACGGCGCAGTTCTGTTTCCATGAAAGCGAGTCGGGAGTCCGGCATACGTATGGTGACGGACTGGGAAGACCCGGTCATTCGATGTAAGTCCTCGTCAAGGATATGTGCACCGTCGGCCACGTCGAAGGAGTGGACGGGGAAATCTTCCCGCCGGAAACGAGGAGCCTTGAACGACGGCGTGAGGGACAACTTAGCGAAGTCCTCGTCCAACGCCGTAACCAGGTCAGTGAGCATTGGGTCGGGTGGTAGAGTAGTCGGATTAGACCAGATCGTCAACTTTTTATCCACATCGGAGCCCGGGGAGGGAGCGACGGAGGCCAGACGGTCCGCCAACCAATCAGCAACCTGTGAAAGGCCCAAGTGTGTATCAATCTCGGGAGATGGAGGGTCATAATTGGGCGAAATGATCCTTCCGAGGAGGAGGAACGACGTCGTCGTCTATGTACGGGTGAGCGACTATGAGAGCGACTACGAGAGCGACGACGAGAGCGACGACGGGAACGAGCAGACTTGGACGAGTGCCGAGAAACAGTTGGAGGCGACGAGGTGTACAATGTTCGAGACCGAGAAGCACCCGATGTGGAGGGGGCCGCTGGAATCGAAGTAACAATAGTCGGGGCCGTCAGCGTCACCGGCGTCGCAGGAGGCACCGTCGGCGCCGCTGAGGTGGGTTGAGCTTGCGCAAACAATGACTGCATCCAAGCTTGCATCCAAGATGGATCCATGAACGATGACGGAAGGGCATGTCCATAAGTAGGAGGCGCAGCACAAGTCAAAGGCGCCGAAGTAGTCAGAGGCGCCGTATACATCGAAGACATCAGAGGCGCCGGACCAAGAGGCGCCGGATACATCGGAGGCGCCGGACCAAGAGGCGCCGGATACATCAGAGGCGCCGGACCAAGAAACGCCGGACCAAGAGGCGCCGGAGGCGCCGGGTACATCGGAGGCGCCGGACCAAGAGGCGCCGGAGTTGTCGTCGTAGATGGTAGAGGTGACAGGAAACCCGAAACGGGCGATGCTGCAGACGATGATGTCGAAGCAGGCGACGGTAAGGGTGGTGTAGGAGACCGTGTACGGTCGGATGTCGTGCCATGGGAGGCAGACTCTACGTTGGATGGCATGTTGGAGAGTCGACGCACACGCTGGGTGAATCGTTTCCGAGACACTCTCAGGTAGGCGATGAAGGAGACTGGCGACAGGGGACTACAATAACTGCAATGCTCTGTGAGGGTACACTGGGTTGTACAGTCCAGGCAGCAGGGGTGGGGGTCCCGTCCAGATTTATTCCCGCGGCAGCGAGAGCAGCGAGACATACTGAAATTGAAGCAAAAAACATAACGATGTGTAAACACACAACGTGAAACATAATGTAACTCAACATAACTTATTCTTGTTACAAAGTTAATAAGAGCAAACAATTACGCTTCAAACACGCCAAAAACAATCATTAAACTTAATGTAAAACTCCAACCATAGAGCGAATTCAAGACACAAAACACGAAAGTACGTGGACACGTAGTGAATCGCAACAGGGCGGGAAAAAATGGCGGTAAACCAAAATGGCGGGAAACAACAATACGCTCGGAAAAACCGTGACGAGAGTCACAACCCGAGTGAGAAACGTTACAATATAATGAAGGCAAAGGTAATACAGCAGACTTTTGTCGTAGTAAACGAAAGAAAGTCAGGACCAAGAAAGCTTTAATAATTCCACTGAGGGATACAGTTCACGTCCGATCCATGTGGTTGACAAAGCAGTTATGTGTTTTGACATGACGTCATGTCTTCCGGGTCACGTGCCGACTGTGTGGGAGGGGGCGCTGCTTCCTGGACAGATGGAAACAACTTTCTTCAGCAGCTGGATCTCACACAGTTCGTCTCTCTGTCAAAGACAGCAGTAAATGCAATACGGAGTAATGCAGGATAAGTTAAAAAATTTGCTTGTTATTCCTTGTTCAACAATTCACCCATATCCCCACTTCGCATGCATACAATGGTACATAAATAACCATCATAACACTAGCTTTCTCTGAAAATGTGTTTGATGAAAATAATGGGCACCAGTCGTAAAACATCAAACATCCTGGAGAAATTACAAAAAGGTTTGGCACCAGAAAAATTAATATTCATATACAAAATATGTGGCCTAAGGAATAAATGTGTTGTTCAAGTTAAAAACGTTACAGCCCTTGTTTGATGTTTTTAAACATGGTGCACAGTACAGTCAATTCCTTGGAACCAGTACAGATGACATTTTTATTACATCCTACAGGGATGAATTTCTTATCAAGTTAAAAAGCCCCATCAAGAAATAAATAATAAACAGAGTCCATGTCTTTGTGTTTGATCTGATGAGGATAAGATTTGTTTCAAGAGCACTTCTATAAACGTGTTTTATGTGTCTTTATGACACTATGTATTCATCAGGCAAGTGCTGCACTTGTGCATTTGATGTCCTGCTATGTTTGGAGTGCATATCCTTTGCTTTTGTTCAGGCAACAAGTTAATTTTTGTTTTATGGTCCCACCACCCATACTGAAAAGGGTCTAAAAATATATATTAAACATAAAAAATATTTATTTCAATTATGTGTCCTGCTCGAAATATAGACCCTCATATACAATACAAAAGTGATCATGGGGCCACCTGCAGTTTTAACTCCATGGCCGAATGACTTTCATACAAATAAATACATGATTGACATTTATTTTTTATTTAATTTTGACTGACGTGTGAAAAAGCTGTAATAAATCTGCAAAACATAAAATCATAATAGTGTGGCCTAAAAGATGAATGCAAAAAGTCATCCATAGTGGTTTAAAAAAACACTTGTGCCCACTGAAGTCGGATGGATGGTCGGATGGAAGGAAGACAGTCCAATCCTTGATCTCGTTTGATCAATCCACACCGGCGTCAGACACCATAGTCCAAGTCAACAACACAGTTCTGTACAGGTTGTATTTAGGCTGAGAAAAGCCTCTTTGCTGCTAAAGGACCAAATTCTACCATTTTTTCTTAATATCCTACCTTGTACTATGCAGTCATCATCAATGAAGATGATTCTGGACCTCAGCTTAGGAAAGAGCTGCGGGAGGTAGTATCTGGCATAGTTCATCTGAGAGGAGACAAGGAACAACGTCATATTTCTGGTACTAAACTGACAACCTCAGGAAATAATCTTGTCCATGTTAAAAACAAATGTGTGTGTGTGTGTGTGTGTGTGTGTGTGTGTGTGTGTGTGTGTGTGTGTGTGTGTGTGTGTGTGTGTGTGTGTGTGTGTGTGTGTCTGTGTGTCTGTGTGTGTGTGTGTCTGTGTGTGTGTGTCTGTGTGCATGTTCGCCCACTGAGATACCACGCTGCTAAGATGAACATCCTACTCAGTTGCTAAAGTGCACTCCTACTTTTCCATATAGCCCAATGAGTGAGTGAGTTGGGTTAAACACTGCTTTGAACAATATTCCAGTTACTTCATGGCGTGTCAGCTTGATGTAGGAGAAAAGCCTGAAGTGATAAAGGTCTTAGGTGTCACCACTTTAGTGAAAGCCATGAGCATGGGTACGGTGCTAACATGATCAGGTCGAACCGAGATCCGCACTCACAGTCAACTGGGACACAACTCTGTACAGTGAATTGTGGCGCCTTACGAAGCCTTAGACGACTGGGCCAACCATGCCCCCTACTTTCCACAGCATGCTCAGAAATCTAGAACTTTAACTACCACAAAGGGAGACAACTACATACTGGACTTGCAAGTTCTTGGCGGCCGCCTCTCACTTTAACCTTCCCTGCCACCATCTCCGCAGGAAAACCCTTCAGCTCATAGTTTATAGACTTGAGTTTGGTCTCCTTAATCCAGATACTGAAATCAGATTGAAAATAGATTTGCACGTTAGAGAGAAACATACAGTGCTTTCTGATTTGCTTGGATAAAAGTAAAATATTTTTGGACGTGACAGCCATTGCCAAAAGTTTCAGCTGCAAATTTTGAAACACAAACTACAAATTGAAAATACAAAAATAGAACCACAAGGCTCTCACCGGAATAACATAGAAACAATGGCGACCATGTGTTTACATTGATTGAAATTTTGTGAGCATGTTTTAGAGACACAATAACTGGGATCATTCGTACAAAGTTTCAGGTCCAGAGACCTTGTAGTTTCATGAGATCATGTCAACAATGTAAAAACACAAGAAACAACAGTCATCAGAAGATGACAAATCCCCCCAGCCCCGACAATTGCAAGGGGCACCACTTCAGCCCCTGATTAATACATGTACCATGTTTGGACCTTTCATGGTTTTCAAGTTATGCTCCGGAAACGAAATAGGGACAGACAGAGCAGAAGATGACAATAACCCTCCCACATTATATGCTGGTGGGATAAACTGGGGTACTTTCTGAATTCAACTTAAATCTCATCTTCTCGAGGCAAGGGAGTTAATTGACTGTAAAAGACGAGTTTCCACCCATGCCGAACAAAGCTGGAATTTCTGGACTCAATCGCCACCAAATTCCACCTCTCATATCACTTGCATTTGCATCAAACAAACGGCAGCACTCTGTCAAAACCATGTAATCGCTAGTCAAAATCTATATTGTGAAGAAACGGGTTTTACTTGTGAAGTGCATCAAATCATGTGAGCACTTTGATTTAATTTGACATGTAAAGATTTGGAAAATATCTGTTGTTGTCGATTTGGCTGTACACATGCTTTGCAAATCCTGTTTGGCAGTTTACAAACCGGATGTTGATTTTATTATGTGATTTTGATTGGACTATTCATACACTTGTTAGTCCAGCCAAAATATAACTCCATAAATCCAGCCCAGTTTGGCAAGGGTAAAAACTGGACATTTATGACAGTTAACTCCCTTGCCTCGGGAAGATGCATAATCATGTGATAATTGTATCGTATAACATAAAGGGTTATTATAATAATTCTATTCTCAAAATACCCTCCAGACTCCATAATTCCAGTTTGGCAAGGGTAAAAACTGGACATTTATGACAGTTAACTCCCTTGCCTCGGGAAGATGCATAATTGTTTCGTATAACATATAGGGTTATTATAATAATTCTATTCTCAAAATACTCTCCAGACAGTATGAATATTATTTCCTGTACATACCTGATCTGGTCCATGCTGTCCAAGTCAGAGACGATGTGGAACATGACGGGGCTCTTGGTGTTGGAGATGATGCTGTTGATGAGGGCGATGGCACCACCCACAGTGTTCTTGGACGTAGTGATGCACACATGGACAACGTCGGGGGAGGAGGGGTTGATGTTGACGCTGCTGGACAGTTTGTCCTTGGCTGTGTCCTCAATAGATCCAGCTCCTCCATGAAGTTTCTCTACAAACAAATAGAGCTCAATAATGAATGAGTGAGTGAGTTGGGTTTAACGTTGCTTTGAACAGTGTTCCAGTTGTCTCAGACACTTAGCACTTGGTGAAACCCATGAACATGGGTCTGGTGCTGACAAACCTAGAAACATTATCACGACAAAACCGTGATTCATACCCATAATCATAGGTTTCTAGTGTGCCCAAGGGACGCAACTCTGCACAGTGAAGTGTGGCACCTTAGGCTACTGGGCCACCCATGCCCCCGGGTTCAATAAAAGGGATTTAAAATGTACAGAAAATTGTCTATTCAAGATGTCTAGGGCAGAGTTTGTTGTGTAGAGTTGTGTCCCTTAGGTATGCCATTGCCCAGATCGAGTGCTGAAAGATTCAAAATTAAGTTCCGGTGTCACTATTTTTTTTAACATTCGAATTTTTATATCAGATTCTTTGTATTTTAAATTAGGAGATATTTTAACATGGTATTCAACATGATCAATGCCAAAGTGTAAAAACTAAGCATTAAAGCCTCTTCGATACTCTTGATCGGTCTCGTTATCAGTGAAACACCAGCCACCTTGACCAAGCAATCACATCTAATAAGAAGTTCACCTAGTGATATATGTTCATATATTGTTGGAAAATCTACTGAAAAGAGTTATACTGCATGACAAATTTGGGCTTTTTTAGCACAAACATTTTTACAATATTACAGTGTTTCGCGTTTTAATACACACAAACATGAGTTTGAACGCACATGCATATCATATGTAGGTCTTATCGACACAGTGACTGAACCAGTATCAATTTCATTATAGTGGCTTTCCTCTCAGTAACATGAGAAAATACTGTGAACAACTTCCGTTTTCGAAGCTTTGTATCAGTGTATAAACTTCCCCAAAACTTCAGTCAGACAACCGGAAGGGCAAAATTGCAAAGTTACCAGACCAGATAAAATGTTGCCAGGACAAATTTTCTAGCAAATGAACCAAAGTAACAAAAGGGTAAACATAAGAATAAGACTGTTTAATGTTAGATCTCAGAAAATAACAATCAATTGGTGCATTGTCAACTTGGTAACTTTTAACTCTCGACCATCGGGTGTGCAACTTTCCAAAACTGACCATTGGTCAGCAAAATGAACTGTCTTGGACTGTGGGGTATTATACACACTGCTTGTATGACAAGATGTGGGAAGATTTGTTCAATGTTGGGTATCATTAGAAAGCTCTGAACATCAGTGTTACAGTAGCCTCACCAGGAGTAGTTTCTAGTTGCAACATGCAATATTATTGGTTTCTAATGTCGCTTTTTTGTCGTAATCTACGAGAGGGATGTGATTGGTCAAAGTCAAGTGCATAACCTGAGGCAGATAATCAAATTACAGCAATGGATACTGTCCTTATAATATTTCAAATATAAATCTTTGGTAAAATCACTGTGAAATATTAAACCATGTACATAGTCAACCGTGTGACACAAAGTTATTCATTTACATAGTTAAACAGTTCTACCTACTGGCTAAGGATCCTTTAGTTCGAAGATGGAGGAAATCTGGAATAATATCCGGGAACCAGATATAGCAGAAAATACTCAACCACACCACAAGCAGGATACCTCCAACTGGAAACAAGGAAAAATCATGACTTTCTAACTGTTGCACACTCTGACATAAGCTACAATAGTTAGGACTGTCACTGCTGAACTGATCATCCTATCAAAGTGCCACTCTTATACTATTTCCATACACAAAACATGAATATCAATACAATTGCCCATACCACTTAAAAAAAGACTCATGCTTGTGAAATGAGTGTATACTTTGTCACAAATAGCTGCATGCAATCTGAATCATTTAGATGAAGTTTCAAAATATTATTTCAAACATAATATCAAGAAAACAGCCTTTCTGAAAGCTATTTAACATACAAGAGATACTGAAATGCAAGCTAGCTTGTTTCTCATGCATCACAAAGGTGGAATCACAGATCCTTTGGTCTGACTGGGAAGGGGGTATATTTTCACACCTTTCACAATCATAGTTTATCAAATTCTTTAATTCTTTTCATAACAAGGTACAGTACAAATTATCATATGGTCAAAATTCAAACTCTGATGTAATGTGTACGTTTTTTAGATCAACCAGTTTTTCAGTGTGATCCATGCAAAATTAAAATACTGTTTAGACTTTCTTATAATAGGGTAATATAAGGCTCATTTGTCCTGGTCAAAACAGACCAGTGGAATATAAAATTTAAAACAAACACCATTAATCTTAAGTCATGTTCAAAATATCACTACTTTTGTCAGCCATACTATAGAAGGGGTGAACCAACTGACATAGAATATGTTTGTTGCATACACAGATGGGGACCTCTCCATAAGACAATGACAGTCACAGATGAATCGGGGGGCCATTCCGACAGGTGGGTCCTGAGTAGGACCCGGGTACCCACCGGATTACCCACATCATTGGTTAGTCATGTGATATATTGTTGAATGACAATAAACTCCATGGTTACACAAGTCGAAAAATATTCACATTTCTTTCTGACTGGGCACGCATTCCTTCCGACTTTTATGTGTTTTAAAGGGGAAGTGTACACGCAAAAATCACTTTCTTTCTTTTTCTAAACAAAACGCAATTTTAGAATTAGTTAATATCTGTGTTTGAAAATGTAAACTCATTTTTTTCACAGTGAAAGTAGGAAGCTCACAATAGTGTGAAAATGATATGCCGTTATGAGGCCTTCGTTATTCGAGCTAAACAGGCCTGAGTTATCCCCCTTAGATTATGACGTAATTGGTGCCAATTCAACTGGGTCCCTGTCTATTCTGAACGCAAAAGATATCAAGTACAAGTTTTCAGTAAAACAACATGGCCTACGACACACTCCGGCGCAGTAGTGACTCAGCATAACACAATTCTGGCTGGCATCTGAGACGCTAGAATCACAAAACTGTACCTACACCACGTGAAGCGGCTCTAACAAAGCATGATGACGTCATAATGTTTATCAATTGGCACCAATGACGTCATATTGCAAGGGGCATAAGCCATGGTGTTTTTGTTATGGAAATAGAACACTTGGTAAATGTGAAAAATATAAATCGTTTTAATGCAAAAAATATGTTAATTAAATATGATGTTTTTATATTTTTGTCTATGACACTTCTATGTTAACACTTTTAATGTGGAAAAAGTACAAGAAAAATTGGTTCATTTCCGTGTGAACTTGCCCTTTAATAAAGAAAAGCTTCTACCATGTCTACAACTTCAGTGTAAGCATAATGAAATTCTTTCATGCGTGTATCTAAGTTGTTTCTGCCAGGGCGCCGTGAAACAATTCTCATTGGACATTTCTAAGCCAACTTGAGACCTACAGCAGGTACCCGGATAGGGTTGGATAACAGGGGGTCAGGTACCCGGGTAGGGTTGGATAACAGGGGGTCAGGTACCCGGGTAGGGTCGGATAACAGGGGGTCAGGTACCCGGGTATTACATGTCGACTCATCCCAACCCTTGTATTTATGTATGTTTGTAGATGTATCACTGGGCCAGAGAAGATAATGTGTAGAAAATGAACATAAAACTAAGGAACTTGTTTTTCGTTTTCAATCTGATATTTCACTGGTCTATTTTGACTGGCCTAGCCAAGAGCTGTGAGAGGGTCCAACAGTCAAGACAATAGGGTTGACGTATTGGCACATAATCGTACTTCAATATATCGCAATACAGAGAGCTGTATGTGAAAAATATTGCAAAACATATTGGGAGCCAAAAGATATTTATTTGTACTGTTCAAATGGTACTTCTTCATTCAATAATCCAGACTTGAGATTGCAAGATGGGTAGTACAGATTAAACGAGACTACCTATACCGTCATCAATATGGAATGTAAATGTAAACGGAGTGGTGCATGTGCTGTTTACATGGTTTAGATAGGAACCCAGTCCATCCAGATGTCTCAAGAAAGTAGATATAATTTTTATAATTATATATTAATACTTCTGTGACTGTATTGGAAAATATTGATACACATGGGTTGTATTGAGATATGTGTAATGCTGACGGTCATATTCCAATATATTGGTATAAATCTACTAGTTATATCGCACACCCCTACAAGGAAACACCCATGGCTCACAGACACTGGCTGGGACTTGTGTTGAAGGTTGGACCCACTCACAGTTGTCGCCTACATCAGGGGTTTGTGACATTTTGCTTTCACAATTAGGCCAACAAGGGTTATAACGAAAACGGCACCTCAGCAAAACGTCACCGGGCGAAAACGGCACCGATTGGCGAAAACGGCACCTCGACTCAAGCGAAAATGGCTACTATTGCCTGGCGAAAACGGCACCTTATTTTTTTTTTACCTTGGTCAAATAAGTGCTATTAGTGTTAATTAGACCCCTACTCCAATTTACTCGCCGACTGATTGGGAGGCGCAGTTAACTTAATGTGAAAACACTATACGCTTTCAAGTTTTAAGTACCTTTACTCAATTTAAACTGAAACTGTATTTAAGAGGCCTAACATGGTGCTGTCAGATCACAATTATTCACAATGGCCTTTCGATGTGTTGCATGAGAGAAGAATGTCAGAAAACAACAACATGCTGTGATAACTGTGACCATGTAAATAAACCATATATATTACTACAAAAATTGTTCTTATCCTTATTAAAAATAGAGGTGCTGTTTTCACCCGACACATAGTAGCCGTTTTCGCCAAATGCGGTGCCGTTTTCGCCAGAGAAATCGGTTACGTTTTGCTGGGGTGCCGTTTTAGCCTGCACCCGGCCAACAATAGGGCCAATCTCTGGTGTCAGGCCAAGTCTAAGAAAATTTACGTCCAACGTTTTTACCGTTACTTAGCATGTTCAGCATCTACCTTTTATTCAGCAAAATCAGAAATGTTTTCTACATACTAAATAGCATTGCATTCTCTGGGACGATTGGGGCAGGCCTGGGCCCACTTGCACAAAGCAATCTTAGCGCTAAGACTGTTGTAAGCCTATGCTGAAGTATGAGAGTTACGATCATCTTAGCGCTAAGATCGCTTTGTGCAAGTGGGCCCTGATCTCTATGTTCTAAGCATGGTATTGTAGTTAGTCTAAGTTTGCGTTGCATGCAATCAGTTTACGTCTCAGCTTTGTCGGAATGGTTAGTGTGAATAATATTGATGCATGCATACTGTAAAGGAAACCTTTCTTCGCTGAAAGGACGTTCATCTTGTGCGTTGATAACTTTACAAAAGATGTACACAAAATCCCAGCTGACACGTAGCGACAGCTTGCTTACATGGCAGATCGAATATTGAAGCAACCGGATGTTGAGAGTTATCTCCCCAAAATGGCAGCTTCGTTAGTACACGCGGATAAATTGTGAACTTAACATTTTAATACCAACTGTTTTAGGAGGTACATTGCTGTGACAACACGATGAATATATACAACGAAACGGCGAAAATAGTAAAATCAATCAAGCAGAAGAAAGGAACCGTCAAATCTCTCGTATTTGCCTCTCGTTTTCATGTAAGAAACAATGCCTCTTTTTTCGCGCATGATCATGCGGTTACATATGTGTTGATATCGCTGTGTATGGATTCGACAAACATGTTCTCTTTGTGAACTAAAAATATTCGTAGATGATGTGTAATATCCCTAGACTCACTTTCCCTGAGATCATGAATAATGTAATGTGATTCCCCCTGATTTATTGTATGATATTTTTAAAGAGAAACAACACTAACAGTTTTAAAGTCACTTCACTTCAAGCCCAGATATGGGTGTATTCTCTCACCTTCAATAAATCTACTTATATGAACACTTACTTTTGACAAATAAGCTTTGCAAGATTTCAGTGATTGATCAATCAACATATTATCGGCTAGCCCTTTGAACTTCACTTCATTTCAAGCCCAGATATGGCCGTTTTTTCTCAGCTTCAGTAAATCTACATATATGACCACTTACTTTTGACAAATGAGCTATGCAAGATTACAGTAATGGATCAATCAACATATTATTGGTTAATCCTTTGATCGATGTCTTTTTTCGTAACTCAACTGACAATGCCTCTCTTGCTGCGTTGCAACATGCATATAACATAACATGTTATACATTCACCACATCAGACTTGGATTTAAAAATCAGTTTAAGGTTAAATAATTACCCCAGACATAAGAATTGCCAAATGCAAATCACTGATTGCTGTCCTTAACACCCTCATGGGTGAACATTATTGAGTTATTTTTCATTGTCTTTGTCAGGTAACCTGAGTGATTCTTGCACTAATTATTCTTGTAATAAAGTCATAAACTGAGCATCAAGAGAATCATGACAAGTACAAAGGTGGGGTTTATGTCATGAAACATGCATGACAAGAAGGGAGAAGTAATTGTTGTATTTTTGCAATTTGCCTGAAAAATAAGGGTTGTTTCCGTTTTGAGTATATGAACTGAACTTCGTTGTTGCAAAAAAAATACATACACATATCTGCAGTACACTAAAGTACATAATTGTACATACACATTCACAGACAAATTTGCAAGGTGAAAGGTTTAAGTAAGCATCAACTAATCAAATGCAAGGATTCAAGGGGATTCCCCCATGCTGTCAAAGAGATTCTCCCTCGGCCTGAAGCCCAGTTTGTTGGGTTGCTGACGCTAATTAGCATCTAGTGATTACACGGAATAATTAAAACGGTGCTGATCATACAACTGAGAGTTGGAGTGTTGTTCCCCTTTAATGTTGATAGTCTGCAACTGTAGAGTTGTCATTATATTGACTGAAAAGTATCCCAATGAAGTGAACAATGAAGATCAGGGGTAGAATAGGTCTTCAGCAACCCATGCTTACCGTAAAAGTGACTTTGCTTGTCGTAAGAGGCGACTAACGTGATCAGGTGGTCAGGCTCGCTGACTTGGTTGAAGCATGTCATCAATACCAACTGCGTGGATCGATGCTCATGATGTCAATCACTGGATTGTCTGGTACAGACTCGATTATTGACAGACCGCTGTCATAAAGCTGGAATATTGCTGAGTGTGGCGTAAAACACCAAACCGACCAACCACAATTTATATCGATTAACAATATGATTAATTATTGTGTATGATTATAGATCAAAATAACCTTTATAGACCTGCAATTAATCAACTAAATGGTAAATATGAACTAGGCTGCTTAAAATGTTTATAATGGATTTTTTCTGCCTTAGTCCATGTCAACCACCAGTTAAATATATCTCTTGACAGTAAAGAAAAAGAGGTAGGTCAGGTAAAAGAAGCCAGGCCAAGTCAAAATATAGTTAATAACTCCTTTTCTTATTTCATTACTGTTGAGTGGCATGAGCACAATGTGTCTTGAGTTGCCGAGTTCCTGAGGCAAGGGAGTTAACTGACTAGAAAAGTCCAATTTTTTAACTTAGCCTGCATTACTCCGTATTGCAGTTACTGCTGTCTTTTGACAGAGAGACGAACTGTGTGAGATCCAGCTGCTGAAGAAAGTTGTCCCAACCAGTACAGGAAGCAGTACCCTCGCACAGTCGGCACGTGACCCGGAAGTCATGACGTTGCATCAGAACACATAACTGCTTTGTCACCTCCACGGACAGGCGTACTTTGTATCCCTTGTGGAAATTAAAGCTTATTGTTTCTTTATTTTGCGTGTTTCTACATTAATCGTATGCTGCTACATTGTTACCTGTGTATGGGTTGTTACCTTAAGTGTCTTCCATTCGTAATTTGTAACGTTTATTGCTCGTTTGTGGCTCTAGTCACAGTAATTTACGGGCGCAATGTTGTTCCATTATGTTTGCCATTCACCACGTGGCCATGTAATTTCGTGTTCTTTGGCTTGGGTAAGACACTAAATTTATGTATTTTGGTTTGGCTGTGCCTTTTTCGCTACCTTTTAGCGTTTTGTTTGCTCTCATAAACTTCAATAAAATGCAAAGTATTTGAGTTACATTATGCTTCCCGTACTTTGTGGTTTTGCTTAAATTCCAGATTTTCTGCCTCGCTGCACTTGTTACCGTGGGAACAAATCTGGTCAGGGCGGCCACTTCTGCCGTGATTGTACGACTGTACGATTGTACGATTGTATCAACAACATCGTCCCTTCCGGTGACGCCCGTAATGGGACTGTTCTTCCATCTCCTCCGCCATCTACGTTGACAGCAGCGGCGCTGTCGGCACTCCCGACGCCACTGGCGCCTCCCAGCGGCTGAGTATCTCAGCCGAGCTTCCTAGCGCCTCCGGTGCTACCAACACTACCGGCGCTCCCAGGAAGCAACACCAGCTTTCCGGCGCTCCCAGGAAGCAACACCAGCTTTCCGGCGCTCATGGCGCTTTAACAAACTGAGATCACAGCTGAGTATCTCAACTGATCTTCTACTTCAGCATAAGGGGCGCCGTCGGCATTTGCCTCTCCGACGCCACTGACATCTGCTTCTATTACTGACATCTCATAGATCATCACACGGAGAAGCAAGGTGAAACCACGTCTTTCAATTGTCACCGCTCCTGTCGCTGCTCTCTCTTCGGGATCGCGACTATCGTTCAACTTCCTGGGAGGAATCAAAACTCGTGCACACCACTTGTATGTCTACCACACAGTTTATTGAGGATTGTCTGTGTGTGGAGATTGCACTTCATTTCCGGCTCCAATGCAGCTTTCTCGGGTGCTGCACAGAGTGATTTACTTGTCACGTGTCAAGTACTCAGACTGTCAACACTTCCGACTGGAATAAGGTCAACCTACCATGGCAAGCAGTGCAATATATTTCTACCGATTGGTTTGGATGCTTACATGACGCATGGTGCAACCACCCAACCAAACGCTTGTCGCAGTCCATCCATGCACAGATGATGGAAAAGATAGACCTCCCCTGCCAACACGGCTGTCGCGAGGAACCTCGTTACATCGCCCCCTCGCTATAAGAACGATAGCGCTTATACAGCGTTCAAGGGATGGTAAAGATCGCCTTCCTTCGTACGGTTTGATCTTAAAAACTAAGACACCTTTATTTCTTCAGCCTTGGCTACCAGATCCCTGTTGACTACATGCCTAGTATCGTGATGTTGTCCTTCATCGTCACCTCGATATAACAACAGGAGCGTTTATACGACGCTCAGGGGATGGAAACGATCACATTACTTTGTGCAGTATGGTGCGATCTACCAGAACCACAGTTATACAGATTTCCTCATTCTCTTATGGACACATTGCCTCAACTTCTGACTACCCAGTTATGTCAATGCCTCGACGGTCGATTGTGGAGCTGGTTTATTTTGTCTACATGGGGTTTGGTTTGCAGGCGAGCACACCTCTACATGTATTGTCTTGAGAGTACACGATCGGAGACCCCTGTTGCTGACTTTTCAACTTTGCAATCTTGTAGATGACCTCATTTAGCATGACTTCCCGCTCTTCCACTGCCGCTTCCACCTTGTCAGTGGCTTGTTTTCTGGGATTTGCCCACACCAGCCAACGCTGTGATCCAGAAATCAACACCATTGGCACAGCAACCTCCTCGAGATAAAAGTGCTTATCCTGGACGTCACTTGCTGGTAGAGAATTCTCGGTCATGCCCTGTTGATCATGGACAATATCACCATGGTGTTGTGTTTGAGGAACCAGGGTACTCCCCACTCTCCATCCCTGCTAAACCAGACCTTCCGCTTCCTTGACTTGGTGGTCAGCCTGGACCTGTACTTTAAGAAAAGGACCATGCGTCATGTAACTATGCAAACCAATCGGTAGAAATACATTGCACTGCTTGCCATGGTAGGTTGAGAGCACCAGGTTGAGAGCATGTTCTGGCACAGGCTCTGTCCAGGCAGGACTAGGCGGCTCCCACCGAATGGAAGCTCCACCCAGAGGTCTTCGCCAGACTAAGTTAAACGATCGACACCCCAAGCATCGATCTGTTCCCCACATCTCAGATCTGCCAGCTGTTGCCTTACATTTCACAGGTGCCGGATCCGGCCGCAGTCAACGCCTACAGTTTTTCCTGGGAAGGATTACACGTGTACGCTTTCCCGCCTAAAACCCGCATGGTTTCGTCTGCACGCCTGGCACATCTGCAGAAAGTCCCATGAGCCAAGGGCTATTCAGCTAGAGCGGCCAAGGCTATTGTTTCAGCCCACCGTCCATCTACATGGTGACTGTATGATGATAAATGGTGCACGTTCCAGGCATTCTGTTCAGACAAACACCAGGATCCTGGCTGAGTTCCATCTGTACTTGCGCAGCACCTGTCAGTTGAAAGGCTCTACCATCTCCACATACCTGGTCGCCATCAACTCCGTTCTTGCCAACTCGGATGATCGGAGAATGACGAAAATTCCCAAACTTCAGGACAGGCTGCGATCGTTCTGTCTTGAAGACCAGAAAGCCAAGTTCAGACCGCCTGCGTGGGATCTCAATGTGGTCTTAAACGCTCTTCGGACGGCTCCCTTCAAACCATTCCACTCGTCTTGCTCCTACGACCTAAGGAAGAAGACCGTGTTTCTACTGGTTTTGGCTGCTGCCGCTCGGGTCAGTGAGCTCCACGCCCTTGACGTCTCCTGTGTTCCGTGCGAACGCGGTAATCAGGGCACTGTTCATCATGCTGGGATGGGACTTCCTCATAAAGACTCAACTCCCAGGACAGCCTGATCGATCATTCATTATCCCCTCCCCCCTCGTCCATTGTGGGTGCCGAGGATGAGGAGGAGCGTTTATTATGCCCAGTAAGGGCACTGAAGGTTTTCTACGACGATCTAAAGCCTGCCGCAAGGAAACACCTTTTTCTGCCGGTCTCCCCCTCGTTGCAGTCATTGGTCAGCCGGAATACTTTTTCCCTGTGGCTCCAGGCAGTCATCCTCCAAGCTTATAAAGCAGCCGGTTTGGACTCTCCCCACAAGGCTATCAACCCACACATGATCAGGGCAATTGCATTTACAATGGCTCTTCATAGTATAACTGTTCAATCCAGTCGCTCATGGCAGCCTCTTCTGACACCGCCTTCACCAACCACTACCTCCGTGATGTAGCCTTGGAAGATGTCGCTGGTGTTCACAGTTTCGGTCCCTGGTTGTTGCCCAACAGATGTTGCCCATCACCGATGCCACTGATTCTCCGATACCCTGAGTGGGGCCTGTCGACCTCTCTGGTGTTTATCACCCCAGACAAGAGGGCTCTTTTGCCTTCCACATTCGCTCTAGTTTTTGGCTACCCACCTCATTCTGTTTATGTCACCTAATCAGGTGTTACTTTTTGCATCAACTCTCGTTTCCTGACGACAGGAATGGTAGTTGATGTTGACACCGACGCCAATGCCACTGATTCTCCGATATCCCGTGCAGGGCCCGTCGACCTCTCCGGTGTTCCTCACTTCCAGGCTAGAGGGCTCTCCTGTGTTCTGCATTCGCTCTTGGGAATGGTCGTAGATATTGACACCGACGCCAACGCCGCTGATTCATCTATACCCCGAGCAGGGCCCGTCGAACTCTCTGGTGTTTATCACCTCAGATTAGAGGGCTCTACTGTGTTTTGCTTTTGCTCTTTAGTAAGTTCTAGTGTTTGGCTACCCGCCTCATTCTATTTCGGTAGCCTATTTGGGGTTTTCCTTTTTGCATCGACTGAAGACAGGAATGGTTGTAGTTGTTCCAGTCATCACTTGTATGTCATGCAGATTCATCGGACCTTGACAAGAGTTTATTATGGATAAGTTAAAAAATTTAGTAAAATCTAAATATTTTTTACATTTGTATACTTATCCTGCATTAAGAAGTCTAAGTGCCCTCCCTTCACTACACTGCCTCCCCACGAAGTTTCAGATGTTATGTTTAAAGCAGTTATGTGTTTTTATGTGACGTCATGACTTCCGGGTCACGTGCCGACTGTGCGAGGGTGCTGCTTCTTGTACTGGTTGGGACAACTTTCTTCAGCAGCTGGATCACACACAGTTCGTCTCTCTGTCAAAAGACAGCAGTAAATGCAATACGGAGTAATGCAGGATAAGTATACAAATGTAAAAAATATTTAGATTTTACTAAGTTTCCACCCTTGCTGAACTTGGGTGGAATTTCATGTCTCGAGTGTAGCCCAACCAGTAGCTATAACGAGTTATGTCCCTTTTATGTTCCTCTTATTGACCAATCAGATTCTACGTCTCATATTATGCATTTGCTACAAACAAAATGGCGGCACCCAGTCAAGACGATGTGTTCGATAATCTAGATCTAAATTGTGATAAAACGGCATCAAATCATTTGAGCACCATGTTTATAAATATGAAATGATTTGAAAAATATCTGTCAATACCCAGTTGACGGTACACATGTTTTGCAAATCCCGCAGTTGACCGAAAACTACACATTTAAATCCATGTTGTTTACGAACCAGATGTCAAGTTCATTACGCGATTTTGATTGGATTATGCATAGACTCGTTAGTCCAGCCAAACTCCAGTAAAACTCCAGAATTCCAGCCTAGTTGGGCAAGGGTGGAAACTGGACTTTCACAGATGCCTCTACAGATGTTGATGTGGTTTACTGTGCTGTGCATCACTGGGCTTTTCTCCCACATTAAGCAGACACGCCATGATGAAACTGAAATATTGTTCAAAATGGCGTTTCACCCAACAAACTAACTTGTCATGCTCATTGCTATTTATCTTCCAGAACAAACGCAAGCTTTATGCCTTGGTGTGTGAAACCCTGAAGTTCTGGCAGATACTGAGTCTGTTACTGAAGAGGACAAAGATTCCCCGGAAACTGACCAGCTATGAAGAGAAGCAGTACGTTTTCATCGTCCTGCTGTACGAGTTCCTCATTGGACAAGGACTTGACAAGGCTGGAATGATAGCGGTAAACTTAGCCAAAATAGTCAAGGAAGATTTTTTGTGTGTAAGATCCAAGATTGTGGTAAACAAGATTTAGTTCCTCTCCAGAAAAAGATCCACCAGAATTTTATAATGACGATGAAAGGTCCATAAGGGTCAGTGTGACATTTATAAGTAAGAAATAATTAAAATGAGCATGATAAATAAATGAGATACTGCCAACATTTTATGAGCCTTCTCTTTGTTATTTCAGAAACAGTTTTTGCGCTATAAGCTGGTGATAGAAAGGGAACATGGCCGCCTGCTGGCTGAGAAGCAAGTGTCCAGTCTGTCAGAGCTTATCCCAGAAGAAGCACACGGTACAGTCAGACATCACTGTGTTCTTTAACAGTCTGGAAATAACAAAAAGTCAGATTTTTTAGGGAGTAGTCATCACACACAGATAATTAAAATTTGATGGTGCAATGTCTGCATCATGGAAAACAGTGAATTCGTAACCACTCCCAACTCATAGACACAAGTTACAGTGGACTTGAATTGAATTTTATTGAAATTTTGTTCTCTTTGACAGGCTCTTTTGTGAATATAATATTTAAAAAATATGGAAAGTATTAGTTTTTCTTTTGCAGGATCCAATATTATTAATAAATAAATAAGAGCATTCAGTCAGTGGTGTGTAAATTGGATTAATTAATTAATTTGTTTGGCTCATGTTTATAGGATTGCAGAATTCTTTATAACGACTATTATATAAAAAAATATCTGGTATATCCAAGCCGTGAAGGACCATTGGTGAGTGAAGTATGGGATTACCCACAGATCCGAGGACCCGTGAAGATTCCGGGGTAGAATAGGTCTTCAGCAACCCATGCTTGCCGTAAAAGGCGACTATGCTTTAACGGGATAGGGTGGTCAGGCTCGCTGACTTGGTTGATGCATGTCATTGATCCCAATTGCGTGGATCGATGCTCATGATATTAATCACTGGATTGTCTGGTCCAGACTCTATTATTTACAGACCGCGTCATTTAGCCGGAATATTGCTGAGTGCGGCATAAAACAACAAACCAACCAACCAACAGATCCGAGCCGAGAAGGAGATTAATTAGAGCTTCCAAATCTATCACTGGCAGTATCATAATGCTTCAAGTATTTATTTATATTTAAAATCACAGATTTGAAATACATTTATTATTCAATATTTGTATGTAAGCAATTATTATTCAGTTCTATTTCTCAATTGTATTTGTTTTGTCTCCAAGTTCACCGTGAAATTTGTCCACAAGTTGGGAGTGGCTGCAGACTCCATGGCTACGATTTGGTTTGGTTGGGAATTCACCTACACTCCTGCATCATTACCGCGACCCTCAGTGATGCAGAGGCAGGGTCGACTCCGCAATACACGTTCATGTTGGAAGATGTTTTTGGTGTACTAGATTAGTGATGCGCCCATTCCATGTTGGGATTCCGGGTTAATATGGTCCCCAGTAAACTATGATGGTTATAAGAGGCGACGAAACAGATCAGGTGGTCAGACTCGGTGATATCTGTTAAGATCCGGGTCAGAATAAGTCTTCAGCAACCCATACTCTATGTAAAAGGCAACGGAGCTTGTGGTAAGAGGCGACTAACAGGACTTGGTTGATGCATGTCATCGTATCCTATTTGAGTGGATTGATGCTCATGCTGTCAATCGCTGGATTACCTGGTCCAGACTTGATTATTTACAGTTTGCCATCCTATTGCTGGAATATTGTGAGTGCAGCGTTAAACAACAACAAACAGACTCGGGGACTTGGTCCACTGTGTCATCGTAACCTGACAATGTTGATTGTTGCTCACAATATCGATCACTGGATTGTCAGGTCCAGACTGCCGTCATATAGCTGGAATATTGCTTTGTGTGGTGTTTGATTAACAAACAGACAAAAGGGCCCTCAGTTGATAACAAACCCAGGGATCCCTTCCCACTTAGTTGGCCCTGCGGGTATTTTCTGTGTTTCTCGTGAGGCAACTTGTCGGGTGGTCGGACTCACTGATTGGTTAACAGCAACTCATTATGTTCTGACGGCATGGATCATTGCTCATAATATATCAATATCACTGGTTTGTCTGGTCCAGACTGGATTATTTACAAACCCCCATATGACCCGTGAAGATCTGTATGAGAATTTCTCTTTAACAACTCATGGTTGTCATAAGAGGTGGCTAACAGGATTGGGGGGTCAGGCTCACTGACTTGGTTGATGCATGTCATCATATAGTCAGGCCAAAGACCAGGGTTCAATTCCATACATGGGTACAATGTGTGAAGCCCATTTTCTGGTGTCGTGATATTGCTAAAAGTGGCATAAAATCGCACACACTCACTCACTAATTTCTGTCTCCACATTTCTTTCAGCCATATCTTTGCCCAGATATGTCCGTGTGAACTTGCTGAGAACCACAGCACAGGAGGCAGCAGACACCTTCATGAAGGAGGGCTGGCGGCTTGTGAAGGGGACAAAGAAGTACGGGCATTCATCGTGTTTCACCTTCCCAAGTTGTCCATGACAGTGTTGACTAACCAAGGCCGTAGTTCACTTTTTTGGACAGGGGGGGGCAAATATTGGTACAAGTATCACTTGTCCCCAACTTGTATTTTCATGATTCAAATAAAACTGTTTTCTATAAAAATTCAGGGCAACTGACCCCCCCGGCTGGCTACGGCACTGCTAACTAAGATTTAAAACAGTTTGTTTGGTTGTTGGTGTAGGGAACATTGATGTCAAAATATCTTTTAGAATGGGATGTTCAAACAGGATTTAACCATGGTTTAAGGAAGTTGTTTTAACTTGTACCAAGCATCACCAGCTTGCACCGTGGTCCTATAAATGTATCTCTGCTGTAAAACTAATGGGAACACATATAATCTTGACATACCCACAGTTTGATGACGTCAGGCCCCCCAAAAGCAAGACATATGATACGTAACACAGGGATAAGTGATGTAGTATGGCAGAGCCCTAGATAAGCTTTTGATTCTTTGGGTATATTTAACCAGGGGTTTGATTTTGTTTAGGAGGAGGGTATTGAAATTTTTTTACCTACCTGTTTCTTCACATTTGGGTATTTAACTTAAAACCTGTTTCTTAACAATCGCTGTAAATCATTTAACACTATGTGAATAGTAGTATGTCATGCAATAATAGGTTGCTAAATCAAGACCTTTTACAAATAAGTCAGAATATCCATTTGTTCTTTCTAATCACAGCAATGATGACGCAGTGTCTGAGAACTAAGACGTTTTTAAAGGCGTGTTTTTAAAGTGGACAATTTCAACTAGTTATTGACTTGAAAATCATTTCGATGAAACTTGTAAAGTAATGGAAAAAGACAAAGTGTTTTGGATCGACCATCCTCGATTGTCCAGGTCTGTATCTTCATCTGTGATGATAAGTACCGAGGAACTCATCCAACGTTGCTAGAAATGTCTGTCCAATCAATTTACACTTGTAAGCAAGAGAAATTTTGTGCTGGGTGATGTTTTGGTGAAATAGGGTTTAACGTTGAGGTCAAGATTATTGCATTTATATGGCATCATGCATCAATTGTGTGTGTTTGTGTGCAGGTTTTACATAGCTTGCCCACTGAGGTACTGTGGCACAAGGGTAAAGGGCCAGTACATTGACCGTTCTAAAGCTTCGTTTTTTTATAACCCACAAGATTACTCTGCTCAGCTTATTCTGCGAGAGGAGTTTCTGCTCCAGTGACCACACCACAGGTGTAGGCTTACCAGGTGACCAGGCTTCTCCAGTGACCACACCACAGGTGTAGGCTTATCACGTGACCAGGCTGCTCCAGTGACCACACCACAGGTGTAGGCTTATCACGTGACCAGGCTGCTCCAGTGACCACACCACAGGTGTAGGCTTATCACATGACCAGACTTTTCTCGTTTGTAAACAAATGTGCTTTTTCTGAAATTAAATTTGGTGCACTTCACATACTGTGTTGCATATTTGTAAAGATATACTGCTACAACTGTGACACTGAGGGACATGACAGTATAGCCTTACACATCAACGTGACTGTATCGCAAGCTCTCTGTCGGGCGTGATGACAGCTCGTGGAGGTGTACAACCAATTTAAACAAAGTATAAATATGCAAATGGAAATAGTTTTCCATGTTTCAGGATATTTTCTCAATGCAAGTTAAATAGTTGATGCGACCAAGGCCTATATGTGTAAACTTGGCCTTGATAAACACTGGCTTCTAATCCAATAAAGGTAGCAATTAGTAATTCTCCGGTATGAAAAATCACGACTTTCTCTTCAATTTGCATTTGATGAAAACATAACCGAAGTGAGATAATCTGTTCAGTGTTTGCGTTGTTGGCTTCGCTGTGCAGAGCTCTATTCTTTTGGTTTGAGAATTATATTGTGCATGAACTAAAGGTGTAAAACAACACACATGGAAATTATTTCATGCGTGATTTAGAAACACACAGAACCATCAACGTACTGTCCTTTTAACATGGAGACTACACTCACACACAGTATGCTGACTTCCATGCTGACCACTTCCGGTTTTATCACCTAAATCCCGATGACTGCCTCTGACAAAATGTCTGTGTCCATGAATCAATGGTGCAATGTTACTGTCAGTGTTATCTTTAAGAGTTTGCTTTTATCTTCATCAATCACGTTATTTCAGCTTTGTCCATGACATGCAGAAGCTTGGTCAGCGAGAATTTCTACAAGATCCACATCTCCCAGATTTGCTGGTGTTCCCCCCGGGGACTGACTTCCACAAACACAGGCTGTGTACGACAGGGGAGATAATCCTGCAGGACAAGGTTAGATCATATTCATTTTAGAGTGAGGGTTGACACAGGCCTCCTGCGTATGTGATGCAATTTTTATCAAAATATTCATTATTATAAAGGCTAAAAAAAATAAGTGTCTTTGTTCTCAGGCAGCACCCGCATCATCATTAAGTCTGCCGCACATTTCGTTTTTATTTCCATTTTCAAAATAAAATAATTCTTAAAAACAGTGTGTTCCAATATTTCACATAGTTACTTCCCTTTACATGCACACAGTTTTGCTGCACATCTAGTGTTATGGTCATGGCGCCAGTAGGAGTTTCAATATGTTGGTTTATGTAAGGATGTCCTTTCCCAGGTTGATCGTCAAAACCGTTTATCTGGTTACATACTAATTTGAATAATCAAAGAAATATAAAAACCCACCGCCCAGCCGCACTATATTTTCAAAAGTCATCAACTGAGAACCAATTCTTTTACATTTTTAAGCCATATATATTGGTGAGTCATGTACCTATCAGTTTCAATCAACAGAATCATCAGTGATGGCATTTTAGGTTTTCAGTGCTGGTCGTAAGACACGACGAAATGGATCGGGAGGTCAGGCTTGTTTACTTGGTTCATTGCGTGTCTTTGTTGTTCACAATACTGATCACTTGATTGTCTGGTCCAGACTCGATTATTTACGGGTATACAGCTGGCATATTGCTTGGTGCAGTGTTAAGCAACAAACAAACAAACAACAGCTCATGACTATCTACATGACTATACATTAGGTCGTCATAAGCTGAAGAATGACCCAGGTGGACGTAGCTATCACTCACACTGTGACTACCTTATGCGTACATAGACTGAAATAGTCGTAGCATTAAGAACTTAAGTAGGAGGGATCCTGGTTAGAATACTGTAAATCTGGAATGGCATGCATGCACACATGCATAAACGCACGTCGCTTTATAAATCACATTCTCACCTTCTATTTCGGTTGCTGTTACATCAGTTGAACAGAGGTATGTGTTAGACATATCCAGTGTGAGGCTGTAAAACAAATGTCACATGATTATTTTCCTCCTCCAGGCTAGCTGTTTCCCCGCCCACGTCTTGAGTCCACCAGAGGGCAGTGTGGTGATTGACAGCTGCGCTGCCCCCGGCAACAAGACCAGCCATGTCGCCAGTCTACTCCGAAACTCAGGGTTTGTGTGTTATGTTTGATAATCATTCTGTTTTCTGATGGTGTTATTGAGTAAATAACTGAAAATTTCATATGGAACTGACTGTGACAGGATAAATCATATCTATAAAATATTATGACTCTTCTCACAGTGAGATAATATCTCATCCTTAAACGTATACATATACATATTGTGTTGGATACATTTCTTGGCCAAGGTCAAGAAAAGGCAAAAGTTAATTTCATGTGACTTAAACATGTTGTCATTCTGTGTCACAGTTTCTTTTAAATGTTCTCAACTAATTCTAAATTGAATCTGTGGTAGTCTGGTTGTTGTACTGTTCATCGATGACAGTTTTATTCACTCAAAATATATTTGTTATTATTGTTTAACTGCTCGTCACGAAAAAGCTGAAATATTGCAAATTTTAACTCACTCACTCACTTAGCCACAGTTCAAATTTTAGATAATGATTATTGAACTGTTACTTACATAATTTCACAGATGTGAAATAATCAACTTTAAACCGAACAATTTTTTTTCTAGGAAAGTATTTGCCTTTGACAAAGACCGGCGGCGTCTGAAGACAATGTCTCAGCTGCTGGAGGTGGCCGGAGTCACCAACACGGAGCAGACGTGTCAGGACTTCCTGTCTGTCGACCCTCTGGAGGAGAAGTATGCTGCAGTCGAGTACATGCTGGTGGATCCTTCATGTAGTGGATCTGGTGAGAATTCAGGGAATGTTGTTTAGTTTGTTTGTTTATATTTGTCTGTTGTTTATTGCTGCAGTCAGCAATATTCCAGGTGTTTGATGGCCGCCTGTGAATGAGAATCTGGACCAGACAGACCAGTGATTGTGATGTTGTTCAGTGACACAGCTGGTAGATCTTTCTTCATGTTTTGGTTCACAGATTATTTTGGAAAATCCTCATAGAAAGGGCAGTAGTTGGAAGGTTTAATGAAAAAGATGTTTCAGATTTTCGTTTTTGTTCTTCAAAATGTTCTCTGAATTGGTGTCCATGTGTGCTGTTGTTCAAATCTCACATTCACACAATCCCTTTGCCAGCACCATAATCTCAGCAGTTACTGTCCAAGATCACCCTGACTTGGTTGTCGTCCCATATCAAACATGCTGTCAACTTAGCATTACAACTATTTCTAGCTTACCAGTTCTACGACATCCCTGGATACCTTTAACATAAGACAAAATGACTTGGGCAGGCAGGCTACAGACAGTTTGTACGGATGGGGCTGAACTCACATGCAGATTACGGGGGCAGAAGAGGTCGCTAACAACCACATCTCCCCAAGGCAAGGGAAATAACTGACTATAAAAGTCCAGTTTCCATCCTTGCTGAACTTGGCTGGAATGATGGAGTTATATTTTGGCTGGACCAACGAGTCTATGCATAGTTCAATCAAAATCGTGTAACGAATTTGACATCCTGTTTGTAAACTGCCGTGCAGATTTAGGTCGATTGCAGGATTTGCAAAGCATGTGTGCTGCCAACTTTGCGTCAGCAAAGAGTTTTCAAATCTTTTCATGTTTTTAATCAAGGTGATCACCTGATTTAATGCACTTTGTGAAGTGAGATCACACGTTTTATCACAATGTAGATTTTGAAGGACGATTAGATTGTCTTGACTGGGCGCCGATGTTTTGTTAGAAGCAAATGCAAGTGATATAAGAGGTGGAGCCGGATTGGTCAATAGAAGTTACGTAACTGGTAATAGCCACTGGTGGCGCTACGACCCCTGCCACAGAAATTCCATCCTCAGGAAGTTGTAACCACCATGGGACTTAATTGTTCAGTGACTTTGCTGATACCATGTCATAGTGTGGATCATTGCTCTTAAATTTAATTTCAGTAGATTTTTGTGCTATTAATTAGACAAATATTAGCTGAACTTTTAGTAAAGAACAGGTTGTTCAGGGATTTATCAAGATTTGCTTCAAGGCTGATTTCTGGCCCCGAATCTGCAGCAAATGTCAGTCAAAATTCCAAAATTGGATTTAAACATTTCCCATTTCATGCCGTTGTAGTTTCCACCAATATGATGAGTTTGTAGATGTGACTTGAATTTCACTAACAAGAGGACCACTATAGAATTAAATTAGTTTAACATTATTGCATTGAAAGCAGTGTTAAAAATCAATTCTGAAAATACCTCTGAATTTAGGAAAATAAGAAACGAATCCCAATTTTGAAAACAATAATTCTATTTCCCATTTGCCGCTTAGTTTGGAATCCGAGATAAATGCCTGATGACACTGTGCTTGGGGTTTGGACGTGTGGTTAAAGTTTCAGACTGCATTCCATGTATGCAAGGAAAAACATAACACAATTTCTATTTCCTTTCAGGAATCGTTGGAAGACTTAATCACTTATCTGATGACGACAACTCTACAGCGGCTCGACTGAAGAGCTTGTCAAATTTCCAAGCCACCATTTTGAAACATGCCCTGTCCTTTCCCAGAGTGAAGAGGGTGGTCTATTCAACCTGCTCAATACATGCACAGGAAAATGAGGAGGTCGTGGAAGAAGTTATCCAAAAGGTTGGTGAGGACTTCAAACTGAAACTGGTCTTCACTGATTGGTCGAACCGAGGGGTGAAAGGTTATGAGCATGCTCCGATGTGTCTGAGGATGTCACCTGAGGACAATTTGACGAATGGTTTCTTTGTGGCTTGTTTTGAAAGGAGGAGGTTTCAAGGGAATGGTTCACATGGTGAAAAGGAAGGTGTTGGATGTTCAGAAAGTAGACTTACTTTGAATAATGGCGATGAAAGTACCAGAACTTTTACAAGAAAGGAAAAAAAAAGACTTAAGAAAAAGGCAAAAAAGGCACAGAAAAATCTGTTACTCAGCTCAGGTGTAACTGAGTTTGAAAGGGATGATAAAGATGAGGGTGAGGACGTTGATAACTGTGCAAGTAAGGATGACAGGAAAATGAAAATAATCCCCAAATCGGAAGATTTAGACTCCTCATACCTAGCTACTGAAACTGAAGAGGTGTTAAGGGTAGATAACTCTCTGCCTTGTGCCACTCCAGTCAAAACTGTGTTTTGTGGTGGCCAGAAGCACATGGGAAAAGCATCAGTTGAGAGTGAAAGAGTCCGAATGTTTCGGAAACGAAGTATTGAATTCCTGGATGTCAGCAACCTTTCCTGTTGTGTACTGCAATGTACCCCTTCCGGAGAGGCAGGGAAGCGGGCAAAGCAATTGTCTAATGTCGTTGGCTTCGGTTCCATGGTTAGGAACGCAGAATTAACCGAGAAAACTTTTGGTGCCCATGGGGACGCCAGTAGACACGAGTTGGTGACAGGTGTCAAGAGCCATTCATCCACAGAAAAGCGGAAACTGAAGAAGTTAAGAAGAAAGAAAAAACAAAGCGAGGGATTCAGCTTTTCAGGATAGTTGTTAGAATGAAATGGTGTGTTACATTTTACTGCATCAGTTTGATGTGGGATGTTTAGATTTTAGTAAAACAATTATAATCTAATTACTGTTGTTTTTTGTTGTTCTTGAATATGTCACTTTGTGTAGTTTATTGGTGACTGAGAGTGGCATGTGTAGTAAAAGAATCAGTGGTCAAGGTGGGATATTAATTAGAGACAGAAGTTTTCTTCGACCACTGCAACATACAACTTATTTCTCTGAAAGGAGAGTCTGAACAACTGATTTTCTCCGCACATATTTTTTGTGGTCATCCAACATGTCCAGTAACAGTTCTCAGCAAAACCTCAGATAGTTTCTTTCTTTCCATGTATTGTTGGAAACACTTTTTTTATAAAACATGTCCAAGGCCTCCTCTGGTATATGCAGTGGTCAAGCACTAAAAACTAACTATGCATGGTTCAACACAAGATTGGAAACACTGAGCTTGTGAGTCTCACAGTCATACCCCAGTACCAAAGTCCTGTGGGTAAGTCGGGGACGGGTAGCTCGGGTACTCAGGTCGGGTGGGTACTGAGTTTGACCTGGGTACCCACAGGACTACCCGTACCCGTGGTTAGTCAAGTGATATATTGTTTAATGGCAAAATAATCTAGAACTATATGGTTACTCCACAAGTCACTAATGTTCACATTTCTTTCTGACTATCCACGCATTCCACGACTTTATATGTTTGAATAAAGATAAAACTTCAGTCACTTTAGTGTATGCATGACCAGTTCGTTTTATATGAGTGTCTTAATACCTTTTGCCAGTCCATGGTCAAACTATTGCCAATCAGACATTTGGACCTATCTCTGAGACCTCCAGCAGGTACCTGGGTCAGGTAATAGCCGGGTGGGTACCTAGGTAGGGCGGGGTAATAGCGGGGTGGATACTCGGGTAGGGCAGGTAATAGCGGGGTGGGTACCTGGGTAGGGCGGGTAATAGCGGGGTGGGTACCTGGGTAGGGCCGGGTAATAACAGGGTGGGTACCTGGATAGGGTCGTGTAATAGCGGGGTGGGTACATGGGTTGGGTCGGGTAATAGCTTGATGGGTACCTGGATAGGGTCGTGTAATAGCCGGGTGGGTACCTGGATAGGGTCGGGTAATAGCGGGGTGGGTACTCGGGTAGGGTTGGGTAATAGCCGGGTAGGTACCTGGATAGGGTCGGGTAATAGCGGGGTGGGTACTAGGGTAGGGTTGGGTAATAGCCGGGTAGGTACCTGGGTAGGGTCGGGTAATAGCGGGGTGGGTACCTGGGTAGGAAATTTGCACTCGTCCAAGCCCTAGGGCAAGTAAATGGGAAACGTTTGTATTGTCAATTAATGCAATGTGTTATCCTTTCGTTCAACCTAAAATGAGTCGTATTACATGGAGATGATGGTTAAAAGTGTGTCCTTTTGACACCTTTAATTAAGTCCTGTGTTTGGCTTTTACATTTCTCCCCCAGGAAGAGGGGGCAATTATTGTATGTTGTTGCAATTTGGTTTGCAGGCCAGTGCTAAGATTGGCGTAAGTGGCAAGACGAAGCGATACCACAAGTTGCCCATTATGCCTGTACATCATGTGTGTACATCATTGCAACAGTTTTTTGTTCTGCCTTTGGAAAAAGTATTTCATCAGTTGGAACACACAGATTGTCTTTTCAATATTGATTTTGGCGTTGTGCTGATGTCTTGGGTCACGCTTATCTTGTTCCGGTGCCGTGCCTTAACTGACAAAATAACATGGGGCATGGGCCATGGAGATGAGCTATCCTTGGAAAGATGTCACCAAAATTTTCCAAGAAACTTTATCTTTTTCTCACATGTTTATAATGATATGCATACACACGAAATGGCCTTTACCATAGTGCTATGAGGGAAACATTCACCCATTTCTGTGTAGCGAGGTCTGCCTGTCAAGAGGGTAGGGAACAGGCCTCTAGCATATCGCTTCGAAGGAAGTGCCACTCTCATGGAGATGTATGGTTCATGTTTAAAATAACTCTCAACGTTTCAATTTTATCATATCTGCATGTCTCCATGTGCAGATCTACTTCTATAAAATAATATTACAACATTGTAGCTATTACTTTGAAAAGACAAATTATGAAACAAAATTAATAACTTTACCTCTATAGATAAATCAATGTCAACAGTATCATGTATACCACTATGATTGTGTCAATTTAATACCCCCATGTTCCTTGGAACCAATAAGTCATTGCTGGGAAAACATATCTCTGGTGTTGTTTTCATGATATGCTTGTCCTCCACTTTTATCTTCCATAAACGACCGCCTCCGTAGTCTAGTGGTAGAGCGTCCCCCCGGAGAGCGGAAGGTCCGGGGTTCGATCCCCGGCCGCGTCATACCAAAAGACGTTAAAGGATGGTACTTGTTGTTACCCTGTCTCGCGCTCGACGTTAAGGGGCTAAAACAAGGACTGGTCGGCTTGGAGTCAGTATACTCTGTCTGAGTGGGGTATTCATGTTAAACTGCGGCATGGTATCTCAGTGAGCTAGCACTATAAATCGGCATCAGTCCGGACTAGTACAAGCAGCCACACATACACGTGCATGCACGTCGCTATATAAGTACAATAATCTTGGACGCGATTTCACCTCACCTCGTACATAAATATTTAAACCGAAATGTGCCATATGCTCATTACGGATACTGAAGGTACATTGTACCACATGCAAATGCCAGATATGTTTTTCGTGTGGAACAATTTCATCAGTCACAGTTGAGGCCTCCTGCGTTCTTGCAACAGCAAATGAATGAAAGCAAAATGCAATTGTCGCAATTACAACCAACAATAGTTCTATGTATAATATCAGGCAGTTACCTTGTTCGAGGAATGTATCGGTAATTGTAACATAAAAGTAGGTATGTTCTCTGCTCTGATTGGTTAAAAGTGTTGACGAATGAGCATAACATCACCGAATTTGTTTGGCCTCACAACCGTGTATGTATACATTAATTAATGGAACTATTTTTACTTTTGAAATCATCAACATGGAGGAACAGATGGAAATTTTCCCTGATTTCCATATTGGAGATTTCTATGAAATATTGAGGGAATGGGACGACGAGACATTTTCTGAGATAATTCAAGACATTGAAGGTAAATGTTGTTGTTTTTTCATCCATAGGGGAGGGGCGAGGTGTTTTCATCAGTGAGCATGGGATTCAAACCTGAAAGAAGGATTCCACTCCAGCTAATATCCGGGTTTCATACACAATGCGAAAGTTTTGTTTGTTTGTTTGTTTGTTGTTTAACGCCGCACTCAGCAATATTCCAGCTATATGACGGCGGTCTGTAAATAATCTAGTCTGGACCAGACAATCCAGTGATTAATATCATGAGCATCGATCCACGCAATTGGGATCGATGACATGCATCAACCAAGTCAGCGAGCCTGACCACCCGATCCCTTTAGTCGCCTTTTACGACAAGCAGAGTCACCTTTTACGGTAAGCATGGGTTGCTGAAGACCTATTCTACCCCGGAATCTTCACGGGTCCAATGCGAAAGAGAACAGGTATCACGAACCGATAAGACACGTGGTAACACTGTCGTCTCTCCTGACCCTCAGTACAGAGTTAGCTAACTGTTCATGACGGTTATGTACCTCGGACTTCAACGTCCCATCGATGCAATTGCATTGTCCACGATACTCAAAGGCAGGTTCTACCCGTAGAGATCCGGGTCAGACTAGATCCTCAGCAACCCATGCTTGCCACAAAGGCGACCATGCTTGTCGTAAGAGGTGACGAACGGGATCGGTTGGTCAGGTTCGCTGACTTGGTTGATGCATAACGTAGATCATGCTTATGATGTCAATCACTGGATTATCTGGTCCAGACTCGATTATTTACAGACCGCTATCATACAGCTGGAATGTTGACGAGTGCAGCATTAAACAACACAAACAAAGAAACAAACTATGTACAATGTATTGTGTTGGTATTGAATAAGTGTTTTGTTTGTTTTCAAAATGTGTTTGTCTTTTGTTCCCGGAGCATTTTGACACATTTCTGAGACATGTTGCATTGCGTCGAGATGTTTGTTGAAGAAGCACGACGGTTGGTTTTGGGGAGAATACTTGTTCGAGACCTAACAAAACCAACAATTGTGAAAGTGTTTTTAATTTTATTGCCAGCAATGGTAATACGTCCATCTGCCAGCATTAGGTTTTCTATCTCCTTGATTGAATCTTCATTGATGGAAGTTGAGGGACGTCCAGACCTTGGATCATCATCAAGGTTTGTTCTCCCAGCCTTTATCATAGCTTAGCTTCCTAACATGTAACAGTGGAACAGCTAGGACACTTCTCCCATACACTTGTAACATGCGGTCATGGATGTCTTGGGGAATACTTTAATCTGAAGTGAAAAACTTGATGACTGATCGGTTATGTTCTTTTCCATTTCTGTGTCCATTTGGACCCCTATCACGTTCAACGGGCTGACACTAATATACAAACGGACTCAACAGACTCAAGTACACTTGCTACTCAAACAATTTACTGCATTGACTTGTTCATTTTTTTCTGGCCAATAGTTGAAAGTTAGTCAGGCTTAGAACTTTTTGACCAGCCCTCGTATGAATAGTGCTTGAGTGTAATGAGTGTTGAATGTAATATTACGCTGTTATGCAGAAGGACCACCTGAGTACTTGCACGAAATCATCTGTTAAATGTGCATTGATATTGTTTGCTTCCGGTAGGTGTGATGCTAATTGATTTAACACCGAGACAACGCATTGTTTTCCCTTGCTTTTTAAGCACTGATTAAATAGATGACATCATGATATATATTACTGACTGGCGATGGATTGTCATGTGATATAATGAGATTTAGCGCAGTTAATCATTTAGAATCTATCGTCCATATTAGGTACATCTTTTTCCGTGTTGTGTCACGATATCGAATGAACTGAGTTCAACAGGGCTCCCACCCATCGCTGACATAAATGAAACACTGGATCTAGGCAAGCACCTCGCATTAATAGGGGCTTGTTGGTTTTGACTTACAGACGTGACACCATAAACGCTGAAGTGACTCCACTTGCCTTTGCAGGAGCATCATGCACTCAGAAACCGAGAGGCTCAGAGAACTGGTCTGTTGATAGTAAATGTATCACACAGCCGTTGTGAATAAAGTATGGTAATGAAAAGAAAATTACTTATTTTTCAAGTTTGCTTATATCATGGAATGCGTGTTCATTGTCTGCCTGTCTCATCTTTTCCTCAGAAACCAATGTACCATTTTATCCAAAAATGTAATAAATCTATGTATTTAGCAAACTGGCCCACGCCATATTTTCCGATTGTTGCCGTATTTTATTGAATCTTTGCACGATGGCCATTAATTCCTTCCAAATGCATTCATCGTTGTTTAAATACCAGCAACTCATAAATAGCGGGAGAAGTGGAGCTGAACCAACACCAACTTATTCACACCAATGATGACATCTGAAATTGTTTAAGCGGTTCGAACCTTTTTTTCAATGTTGCCAGCAGGGCATGTTCCATTTTATTTGAACAACTTCTTTTGATATGGCATATAACCCAGAGAGTATAAACATTGTGTGAATTCTAAAGACAACACTTCATTTAAGCTAAGAGTCACCAGATAATAGATGTTCATTAAAGTGTATGGTTACATTTCCTAAAACAGTATGACTGTTTCTATCACCAAACGTGGTATAAAACTTCTATAAAGCCTTGGTCATAAGACAAAGGTCAAGTTGATAAGGAAACTATGGTAGAGTAATGTCACATTCTCTTTCTCAGATACTGCTGACTGAAATTCTCTGGTAAATCATATGGATGTTTTTCACCTAGGGTTTGTTATGAACTGCAACATATTTCAAAGCGTATTCTTAGTGAAGCAACTGGGGAAATGTATGACCTTGTGCCTGTAACTGTTAATGTAACGGCTGTGCATTAAGGCAATGTTTTATATACATTATTACATGTTTCATCCAAATTGTTGCTTAGAAACATTGTTGAAGTATACTTAATATATAGTTATGAGATACTGTCACATGAATATGTTAAAGATTCGTCAATATGTCCTCAATTTATATCTATATTTAGAGTGACAGACACTTAACATGACTGCTGACTTTATAACCAGGTGAGCTACAATGGAGGGACACTTGTATCTGAGAATATCACAATGATCGTGCTAACACTTGTGTAGAAGGGGGCACATGTGGACAGGTCGTATAAGGCGCTGCGATTCGCTGTGCAGATTTTCGTGCCTCAGGCACGCCAGAAACCTATGATTGTGGGTTCGAATTCCGGTTCGCTCCGATTATGTTTCTAGGTTTGTCAGCACCATACCCGTGCTCGTGGGTTTACCGAAGTGGTAAACGTCAGAGACCTGCATCACTTCGGGCTTTACTCCCACATTAAGCTGACACGCCGCTATGTAACTTGAATATTGTTAAAAGCGGCGTTAAACCCAACTCACTCACTCACTCACTCACTCACTTGTGTAGAAGGTAACCCTTGCCAAATGCGGTTATGAGGGTAAAAGAATATTAAATCATATCCTCGATTGTCCTTACAAAAAGTGAAATATTGGTCCACGGTATGTATCCTTACAGCATGGAGTTGTAATACACTGGGTAATCAAGGCTTTACAATTTGATTTTTAAACAGCTCATTTTTGAATATTCATGTGCCATATTCTCTCGTTGGTGAACCATGTCTTGGAGTAGTTCAATCTGTTGTTAACATGGGTTCATGCGGCATTATCTACAAAATGATAAAAACAAAATAATATATCCACAGACATAAACTATACCCAAAACTAATTCAACCTGACACGTAAAAAAGATTATTTTTTACTGTTTTATCTGTAGGGGAGAGGCAAGGTGTTTTCATCAGTGACCAGGAGATACCAATCTGAAAGACAGATGTGAAGGGTTCTAATCCCGTTAATATCCAGGTTTCATAAACAATGCGAAAGAGGCCAGGTACGGACGAGGTGAAAAGCCATGTAGGAACACTGTCGTTTTTCCTGATCATCAGCACAGAGTGCGTCAACCGTTGGTGGCGGCGATGAACACAGACTTCAACGTCCTGTGGATCCAATGGCGTTCTTGACAAAAGTCAAAGGTACGTTCACCAATCCGCCCAAGAGAACTTGCCCCTGTTGTCACAGGTCTGGCTGCAGCACACACTCCGGCACATTCATCCCAGAGCTCTAATGCTCTGATTCAACGGACCGCCTCCGTGGTCTAGTGGTAGAGCGTCCGCCCGGAGAGCGGAAGGTCCAGGGTTCGATCCCGGGCCGCGTCATACAAAAAGACGTTAAAAGATGGTACTTGTTGTTACCCTGTCTGGCGCTCGGCATTAAGGGGCTAAAACAAGGACTGGTCGGCTCGGAGTCAGTATACTGTGTCTGAGTGGGGTATTCATGTTAAACTGCGGCATGGTATCTCAGTGAACTAGCACTATAAATCGGCATCAGTCCGGACTAGTACAAGCAGCCACACACACACATACACGTGCATGCACGTCGCTATATAAGTGCAATAATCTTGGACGCGACGTTAAACCCAATTTCACCTCACCTCACCTGATTCAACGATCTGTTGTGAACTGTCTGTAAACATTAAACTGGTAAGGTCATCTCGGAACCGGTGATGAGAGGTTGTGGTAGGGTTATAGTGATCTTGGATTGGGGAAGACACACTTGACACATTGTGTTAACAATATTTCGCAGATGATGATGCAGTCAACGTCCCGTTACCTTCGTAGTGTTGCTCTGGCACCGTTAGGACGTCGAGTAGCGCTGGGAACGGCCGAACACATGGTGAGCAGACCCACACGCTGGATGTCATAAGCCAGTCAATTCAGTTAGTGAAATTATGCTTTTTCTAAAGACAAGAACGTGTTGTAGAGATAATCTTTTACACATGTGTTGTTTGGAAACAACAAGATTTCCACTGTGATCACGAAACCAGTATTCTAACAAATCAAAATTATATTTATGCCGAATAAATTAAGCTCAGCAACTGTATGTTATGCATATTTGTGTGGAATGTTGTTTATTTGGGTGATATGAAAAGTTCGGCCATGTTAATTCACAGGGATATAATGCGAAGATTTGGTGGGTAGGGCATCGTTTTTGGTATTTATTCACATGTTTCAGGTGCCCATTAGAAAATACCATTCTAAACGTAAACGTGTGCATTACCTGCTGTTGTTTGTACATTGTTGTTGTAAGACTTAATTATCCTCCTTCATGCAACGGGCGGTCGGGTAGCCTAGTGGTTAAAGCGTTCGCTCGTCACGCCGAAGACCCGGGTTCGATTCCAGACATGGGTACAATGTGTGAAGCCCATTTCTGGTGTCCCCCAGCGTGATATTGCAAAAAGCGGCGTAAAACCATACTCACTCATTCATTCACTCACTCACTCACTTGTTCATGCACCTATGAATTATGTAGATATTGAGAGTTTTATTCACGAATGTGTTTGTCCTTTTCTTCCTGAGCACTGTGGGGGCGGTCTGGTAGCCTGGTGGTTATAGCGTTCGCTGGTCACGCCGAAGACCCGGGTTTGATTCCCGACATGGGTACAATGTCTGAAGCCTATTTCTGGTGTTCCCTGCCGTGATATTGCTGGAATACTGCTAAAAGAGGCGTAAAACCATACTCACCAAATCTGGAGCACTGTGACACTTTTTCTGGAACATTATGAATCAAATCGTAATATTTTTTCAAGAAGCGCTACATAGCTCAGTGTGTGCTGGTTCGCTACATATTGAGGAACTATTGTCCCGAAGATAAATTCATTTTGAACTTCTGGTAATGAACAGTTATGACAAACATCTGACATTTCCGCCAAACACAGGCTCACAAAAGTTCAGTCCACACCTATCACGTTCTATAATTCAAAACTTCCATAACCAAGTTTATGCTCATAAAATGCGTTCTGATCTCACAGGAATACCGACACCATTACCTAATGTTTGTTTTGGGGAGAATATTTGCATGTACAGTGCTTGAGTGAAAGTAGTGGTGTATGTAATGCAGAATAATGCCCCACTTGCATGAACTCATCTGTTAAGCGTGTGCATTAGTATTGTTTGCTTCTGGTTGGAGCGGTGTGGATATAGCACCGAGACAACGCATTGTTTCCTCCTGATTTTTAAACATTGATCGCATAGATGACAATACATGTTGTTTCTCATCATGGTATATATTACTGACTGGCGATGGATTGTCATGTGACGCAATGAGATTTAGTGCAGTTAATCATTTAGAATCTAGCGTCCATATTAGGTTCATCTCTTTTCCGTTTGTCATGCATCTATAAAATCGCATCTAACACAGCGTGCAACTCATGTATTCAACAGACAAAATGAAAGGAACGACATGGGGATTATGTATTGCGGTTACTATGATCTATGTGTTTGTTGCCGACTGTCGAGCAAAATCAAACGAGACCCTTCTACGTGAAGGCTTTTTGAATGGATATGACGTTAACATCAGACCAAATTCTAACAAGTCGTCAAAAACGACTGTCCGCATTGGAGTTGGTATTTCACACATTGGGCGCCTTGATGAGAAGGCACAAACATTAATTTTAATCGGATTTGTAAGCATTGGTTGGAGGGATGATTTCCTTCAGTGGAATGGTGAACTAGGACCGTCATCAATGAGGATTCCAGCTGGAAAGATATGGACACCTGAGGTTGTGATCATCAATTCCTTGGATAATGTGGATCCTCTAGGATCGAGTGATTCCAGACTCAAAATTACAAGTTCTGGCAATGTGGTCTGGATAGTTGGCATATCGACGACAGTCACGTGTGACGTTGACGTCACTTCATTTCCTTTTGACTCGCAAACATGTCACTTGTCGTTGCTTGATTTGGGATTTTTGGAGACTGGTGTAGAATTAACAAATGATTCAAGTGAAATAGATCTTGCTTTTCTGAAAAAGAAGGGAAGCAGTGAATGGAAGATTTTAGGTAGTACAGTAGTCACAACCAGGCATCCAGCTACTTACAATAGGTCCTTGCCACTGGTATTTGCCTATATTCATCTACAAAGAAGGTACATGTTCCATGTCGTCACAAGCATCCTGCCTGTGGTTTGTCTTTCTACCCTGAACCTGGTTGTGTTCCGGATTCCACCAGAAAGTGGCGAGAAGATATCAGTGTCTGTTTCCATCCTTCTGTCCTATGGAATCTATGCCACCATAGCCTCGACGACGCTCCCGTCGAACTCGGAATCCCCCTGTCTCTTCAGCATCTATTTAGCCATCCTCATCAGCATCAGCTCTGTCAGCGTCATCGCAACTCACGTTGTTGTCGTCCTGCATTACAAGGTCGGGTCGTGTGACTGGAAAATGTGCAATCACTGGTTGTCCTTCACTACAAAAGCAACCAGCGAAGTGGAGCCGTACTGCGATGACAGGGAGCGTTCCAAAACTGAGAAGTCCCTTCTGTGGAAGAACGTTGCAATCTTTCTCGACCGAATTTTCTTTGCAGTCTTTTTCCTTGTGACACTCCTGGTCACAATGACCGTGTTCATCATGATGGCACAATATCGTTGATGCTATTGGAAGATGTTCAATAACTTTTGCTGTGTGTAGCCGTCCCTGAATTGTATTATCGACCATTCTTTGCTTGAATATAAGGATGTGACCATCCCCTATTGGTGGTTCGAATATACAGCACATGAGACATATGGCGATGTTGGTCACAGCCTTTTTCCAATACACAAGAAAAATTGAAGTGGCGATATTACAGATTTTAGTTAAGCAGTTTATTGCTCGTTCTCACTGTATCGGGTTTGGAAAAATGGCGGCTTTAGTATGTAATCTAAATTGACGAAAGGGAAGTAGAAACACTTCAACGACTTCTTCATTGTCAGATTGTGTGTTGTGTACTATATATGGTTCCCCCACCTTGCTGACTTAAAGGAAATATTGGATCAAAACAAGCACCTGGTTGTCTGACTGGTTGTGACTTTATGATGGGACACGATAACGCCTGATGTGAATTGTTCCTGCTTTGGCAGCAGAATCAGAACACCACTCAGAAAACCAAAAGGCTCAGAGGACTGGTATGTTGGTAGGATATGTAGGACAACACCGTTGTTCCGAACAAATCATGGCATTGAAAAGAATAAAAACTTCTTTTGCAAGTGATCTTATATCATGAAATGCTTCTTCATTGTCCGTCATCGGCTGGAAACACATTTTCCTAAGACATTATTGAAACAATGACGCCATATTTAATTTTTTTCAAGCTGTACAGAATGAAACTTAATGCAGGTGTAGTTAGTAGTGTGAACCAAGCCACTTGTTTCGTTTTGTGCTCTATTTTATCTTTGCACGTTGGCCATTAATTCCCTCAAAATGCATTCCTCGCTTTGTACACACTATCAACTTAGAAATAACTGGAGAACTGAAGCTGAACCAACATATCTTATTCTCACCAATGTGGACATCTGAATTTGTTTAAGAGGTTCGATTCTAGTTTCAATATGGCCAGCACGGTATGTTCAGTTTTATTTGAGCCAACTTCTTTTCAACATTGTTAAAACGTTAAATTGTTGAAGTATGGCTAATATAGTTACGTTATGCTGTTATATAATGATGTTTAGAATTGTCCGCTTTGTCCTTAAATATATATCTATATAGAAAATGCTAACAGAAACTATATCGTGACATGGAGGGACACGTTTCTTCTCAAAATATCCCAATTTAAGCTTGTGGAGATGATAAACTTTGCCAAATGCCGTGATAAAGGTTTAAAAAACATTTAATAACATCCTCGATTGCCCTAATAAATAGAATGGAAATTTGATACACTGGACAATCTAGGATGTAATTTACCATTCCACTTATAACAGTTTTGACTTACACGGTGAGCTACAGTGCTTTACGGCATTTGTCACATACACGGGTGGATTACACAAGCACGCGCGCACGTGGGCGAGTGATTCTTGTCAACCTACAGCTGTTTGTTTGGAACTAATTCAAGAATAAGAAAGGCATCACTTAAAGCAAAGTTTATATGTTGTGTTATTATAGGTAAACGTTTTAAAGTGACATATTCTCTCAACATGCATTCGCGTTATGGCGAATATGCGATTGTTTTAGTCTGACCGTGTGGCAACATGTCTGAAATATGTCGTACTGGATTAAAACGGTATCGAATATGTACGAAAATGTTATGGTGCACTATGTATTACCCCATACGATAACATTGTATTCACGACTCACGTAGTAAAGAATATTACACTGATACCTATTCATGTGCCACATTCTGGTTTTGTTGTTAAACATGCCTTGTAGCAGTTCAGTGAAGTCTATTGTTAACAATGACTTTTGCGAAATTATCTACGAAATGCCCCAAACAAAATATCATTTATTAGCCCCAGAGACGTAAACAATACCAACAAAAATGAAAAGCTTACACTTAAAAAGGAATGATTAATGTTTTGCCTAGAGGGGAGGGACAATGTGTTTTCATCAATGAGCAGGAGATTCCAATCGGAAAGATATGAAGGATTCCACTCCCGTTAATATCCGGGTTTCGTAAAACCTCTGTCACACTCTACCGCGTTTCCACGGAGTTGACACGGCGTTGTCAATTTTCTGAGAGCGTCGTGGGATCGCAGATAAATTCTGAAAAAAGTTGCACTTTTATCTAAAACTTTCTCAAGATGGAGATGTCACGGCGTTTCTACGTGCTACCGCGTTCCCACAGAGCCACACGGCGCGTATACTGCGCTGACGGCGTGCCCAAAACGTTCGTTTGCGTGCGCGAAGTGCATACAAACACCATCAGGCATGAGCCGATGATAGTGACCATACTGCAGCCTCCTGCCGACGTCCAGCCACTGCCGTACCCAGAGCCTCCTGCGCCTTGGGGCCTTCCCCCGTCTCCGTCCCTGAATGAGGTGTACAGCGTTGCATCCTGGACCTGCTGGACATGCATGCAGGCGAGGAGTAGCCCGGGTTGCTGGGCGCGGTAGAAGCCCCGTGGGAGCGCAATGATCGCCGTGGCAGCTCCGTGTTGTCGCTGTCTGAGCGCAACTAAATAAATAACACTCCGTGTAGGCGCCGTAGAATCGCCATTAGGACGCGGTAGAGACGCAATGACATCACTATGGACTCCGTGAGGTCTCCGTGCAATCGCCGCCGACTACCACAGCGTCCGTACTGCGATCATGTGCGTCCTTGGTGCTCCTGTGGCGCTGTAGGACACCTTACTGCGCTGGTGCGGCGACCCTACGGCGTTCCACCTGCGCGCATGTCAGAACGCAGAGCAACGGCGCGTACTTTGTGCATGCACACAGTGCGCACCGTCGCATGGCGTTCTGGGCGACCCCACCGCGTCAAATGGAGATGCCACTGCGCGCACCTCGGCGTTCCGCATTTTTCATTGACGCCGCGGGATCGCCGTGAGGACGCAGCCCTGGTGTGACAGCTGATTAACCTATGCTTAAGAGCACAGGTACCCACGAGGCGATAAGGCAACATAGCAACACTGTCGTGTTACCTGAACATCAGTACAGAGTGCGTCAACCGTTCATAGCGGCTATACAACACGGACTTCAACGTCCTATCGATCCAATGGCGTTGTTGACAATAGGTTTATACCGATCCTTGGCTGGGAAAGCGACATTTGACACAACAATACTTCAAAGATGATGCAACATTCAATGTCTCGTCACCTATATAGTGTTGCTCAGGTACCGTTAAGGCGTTTAGCGTTGGCAACAGGTCGACACACGGTGAGCATACCTGCAACCTGAACGATTTTAGTGAGTTCAGTAACTCAAATTATGTTTTTTTGTCTGAAGACAAGATCGTGTTGTACAATGAGGCGGCTTACACACACGTTGTTTGGGGACGTGATTTCCACTGTCAACGTGATCCATTGACCTGGGCCATGGGGTATGTAGCGATGCCATGGTGCTCGCTATGTCAACCTTAAACACATGCACATGGAACACATTTCACATAAATCTCCTTAGCACGTTTTATGTTTTTGCAAAGGAAAATATAAATTCAATCGCTATGAAATATATACTATTTAATTGTGGTTGAGTATATTATGAACACAATTATTGTGCCACGGCAGCCATCAAGTTGTCCGACGCAGGCGTTGGTGACCAAGGACGTATGGCTGTCTCTAGACACAGGCATGAGTAATCCTGATTTCAAAACAACATGTACACTTGTTGCTAAGGGTTGGGCGTTTAGCTGCCTCTGGACATGCATGAGTTGCTAGGTGTTGGGCGTTTAGCTGCCTCTAGACACATGCTTGAGTTGCTAGGTGTTGGGCGTTTAGCTGTCTCTAGACACAGGCTTGAGTTGCTAGGTGTTGGGCGTTTAGCTGCCTCTGGACAGGCATGAGTTGCTAGGTGTTGGGCGTTTAGCTGCCTCTAGACACAGGGATGAGTTGCTAGGTATTGGGCGTTTAGCTGCCTCTAGACACAGGCTTGAGTTGCTAGGTGTTGGGCGTTTAGCCACCTCTGGACACAGGCATGAGATGCTAGGTGTTGGGCGTTTAGCTGCCTCTGTACACAGGCATGAGTTGCTAGGTGTTGGGCGTTTAGCTGCCTCTGGACACAGGCATGAGATGCTAGGTGTTGGGCGTTTAGCCACCTCTGTACACAGGCTTGAGATGCTAGGTGTTGGGCGTTTAGCTGCCTCTGTACACAGGCATGAGTTGCTAGGTGTTGGGCGTTTAGCCACCTCTGTACACAGGCTTGAGTTGCTAGGTGTTGGGCGTTTAGCCACCTCTGTACACAGGCATGAGATGCTAGGTGTTGGGCGTTTAGCCACCTCTGTACACAGGCATGAGTTGCTAGGTGTTGGGCGTTTAGCCACCTCTGTACACAGGCATGAGATGCTAGGTGTTGGGCGTTTAGCCACCTCTGTACACAGGCATGAGATGCTAGGTGTTGGGCGTTTAGCTGTCTCTGGACACAGGCATGAGATGCTAGGTGTTGGGCGTTTAGCTGTCTCTGGACACAGGCATGAGTTGCTAGGTGTTGGGCGTTTAGCCACCTCTGTACACAGGCATGAGATGCTAGGTGTTGGGCGTTTAGCCACCTCTGTACACAGGCTTGAGTTGCTAGGTGTTGGGCGTTTAGCTGCCTCTGTACACAGGCATGAGTTGCTAGGTGTTGGGCGTTTAGCCACCTCTGTACACAGGCATGAGATGCTAGGTGTTGGGCGTTTAGCTGCCTCTGGACAGGCATGAGTTGCTAGGTGTTGGGCGTTTAGCCACCTCTGTACACAGGCTTGAGATGCTAGGTGTTGGGCGTTTAGCTGTCTCTAGACACAGGCTTGAGTTGCTAGGTGTTGGGCGTTTAGCTGCCTCTGGACACAGGCATGAGATGCTAGGTGTTGGGCGTTTAGCTGCCTCTAGACACAGGCTTGAGATGCTAGGTGTTGGGCGTTTAGCTGCCTCTGGACACAGGCATGAGATGCTAGGTGTTGGGCGTTTAGCTGCCTCTAGACACAGGCTTGAGATGCTAGGTGTTGGGCGTTTAGCTGCCTCTGGACACAGGCATGAGATGCTAGGTGTTGGGCGTTTAGCTGTCTCTAGACACAGGCTTGAGATGCTAGGTGTTTGGCGTTAAGCTGCCTCGGGACACAGGCATGAGATGCTAGGTGTTGGGCGTTTAGCCACCTCTGTACACAGGCTTGAGATGCTAGGTGTTGGGCGTTTAGCTGTCTCTGGACACAGGCATGAGTTGCTAGGTGTTGGGCGTTTAGCCACCTCTGTACACAGGCTTGAGTTGCTAGGTGTTGGGCGTTTAGCTGCCTCTGGACACAGGCATGAGTTGCTAGGTGTTGGGCGTTTAGCCACCTCTGTACACAGGCATGAGTTGCTAGGTGTTGGGCGTTTAGCCACCTCTGTACACAGGCTTGAGTTGCTAGGTGTTGGGCGTTTAGCTGCCTCTGGACACAGGCATGAGTTGCTAGGTGTTGGGCGTTTAGCCACCTCTGGACACAGGCATGAGTTGCTAGGTGTTGGGCGTTTAGCCACCTCTGGACACAGGCATGAGTTGCTAGGTGTTGGGCGTTTAGCCACCTCTGTACACAGGCTTGAGATGCTAGGTGTTGGGCGTTTAGCTGTCTCTAGACACAGGCTTGAGTTGCTAGGTGTTGGGCGTTTAGCTGCCTCTGGACAGGCATGAGTTGCTAGGTGTTGGGCGTTTAGCCACCTCTGTACACAGGCTTGAGATGCTAGGTGTTGGGCGTTTAGCTGTCTCTAGACACAGGCTTGAGTTGCTAGGTGTTGGGCGTTTAGCTGCCTCTGGACACAGGCATGAGATGCTAGGTGTTGGGCGTTTAGCTGCCTCTAGACACAGGCTTGAGATGCTAGGTGTTGGGCGTTTAGCTGCCTCTGGACACAGGCATGAGATGCTAGGTGTTGGGCGTTTAGCTGCCTCTAGACACAGGCTTGAGATGCTAGGTGTTGGGCGTTTAGCTGCCTCTGGACACAGGCATGAGATGCTAGGTGTTGGGCGTTTAGCTGTCTCTAGACACAGGCTTGAGATGCTAGGTGTTGGGCGTTTAGCTGCCTCTGGACACAGGCATGAGATGCTAGGTGTTGGGCGTTTAGCCACCTCTGTACACAGGCTTGAGATGCTAGGTGTTGGGCGTTTAGCTGTCTCTAGACACAGGCTTGAGTTGCTAGGTGTTGGGCGTTTAACCACCTCTGTACACAGGCTTGAGATGCTAGGTGTTGGGCGTTTAGCTGCCTCTGGACACAGGCTTGAGATGCTAGGTGTTGGGCGTTTAGCCACCTCTGTACACAGGCTTGAGATGCTAGGTGTTGGGCGTTTAGCTGCCTCTAGACACAGGCTTGAGTTGCTAGGTGTTGGGCGTTTAGCCACCTCTGTACACATGCTTGAGTTGCTAGGTGTTGGGCGTTTAGCTGCCTCTAGACACAGGCTTGAGTTGCTAGGTGTTGGGCGTTTAGCCACCTCTGTACACAGGCATGAGATGCTAGGTGTTGGGCGTTTAGCTGCCTCTGGACAGGCATGAGTTGCTAGGTGTTGGGCGTTTAGCCACCTCTGTACACAGGCATGAGTTGCTAGGTGTTGGGCGTTTAGCTGCCTCTGTACACAGGCATGAGTTGCTAGGTGTTGGGCGTTTAGCTGCCTCTAGACACAGGCTTGAGTTGCTAGGTGTTGGGCGTTTAGCTGTCTCTAGACACATGCTTGAGTTGCTAGGTGTTGGGCGTTTAGCTGTCTCTAGACACAGGCTTGAGTTGCTAGGTGTTGGGCGTTTAGCTGTATCTAGACACATGCTTGAGTTGCTAGGTGTTGGGCGTTTAGCTGTCTCTAGACACATGCTTGAGTTGCTAGGTGTTGGGCGTTTAGCTGCCTCTAGACACATGCTTGAGTTGCTAGGTGTTGGGCGTTTAGCTGTCTCTAGACACATGCTTGAGTTGCTAGGTGTTGGGCGTTTAGCTGCCTCTAGACACAGGCTTGAGTTGCTAGGTGTTGGGCGTTTAGCTGTCTCTAGACACATACTTGAGTTGCTAGGACATGGGGCGTTTAGCTGCCTCTAGACACAGGCTTGAGTTGCTAGGTGTTGGGCGTTTAGCTGTCTCTAGACACATGCTTGAGTTGCTAGGTGTTGGGCGTTTAGCTGTCTCTAGACACAGGCTTGAGTTGCTAGGTGTTGGGCGTTTAGCTGCCTCTGGACAGGCATGAGTTGCTAGGTGTTGGGCGTTTAGCTGCCTCTAGACACATGCTTGAGTTGCTAGGTGTTGGGCGTTTAGCTGTCTCTAGACACAGGCTTGAGTTGCTAGGTGTTGCGCGTTTAGCTGCCTCTGGACAGGCATGAGTTGCTAGGTGTTGGGCGTTTAGCTGCCTCTAGACACAGGCTTGAGTTGCTAGGTGTTGGGCGTTTAGCTGCCTCTGGACACAGGGATGAGTTGCTAGGTATTGGGCGTTTAGCTGCCTCTAGACACAGGCTTGAGATGCTAGGTGTTGGGCGTTTAGCTGCCTCTAGACACATGCTTGAGTTGCTAGGTGTTGGGCGTTTAGCTGTCTCTAGACACATGCTTGAGTTGCTAGGTGTTGGGCGTTTAGCTGCCTCTGGACACAGGGATGAGTTGCTAGGTATTGGGCGTTTAGCTGCCTCTAGACACAGGCATGAGATGCTAGGTGTTGGGCGTTTAGCCACCTCTGTACACAGGCATGAGATGCTAGGTGTTGGGCGTTTAGCTGTCTCTAGACACATGCTTGAGTTGCTAGGTGTTGGGCGTTTAGCTGCCTCTGTACACAGGCATGAGTTGCTAGGTGTTGGGCGTTTAGCCACCTCTGTACACAGGCATGAGATGCTAGGTGTTGGGCGTTTAGCTGCCTCTGGACAGGCATGAGTTGCTAGGTGTTGGGCGTTTAGCCACCTCTGTACACAGGCTTGAGATGCTAGGTGTTGGGCGTTTAGCTGTCTCTAGACACAGGCTTGAGTTGCTAGGTGTTGGGCGTTTAGCTGCCTCTGGACACAGGCATGAGATGCTAGGTGTTGGGCGTTTAGCTGCCTCTAGACACAGGCTTGAGATGCTAGGTGTTGGGCGTTTAGCTGCCTCTGGACACAGGCATGAGATGCTAGGTGTTGGGCGTTTAGCTGCCTCTGGACAGGCTTGAGTTGCTAGGTGTTGGGCGTTTAGCCACCTCTGTACACAGGCATGAGATGCTAGGTGTTGGGCGTTTAGCTGCCTCTGGACAGGCATGAGTTGCTAGGTGTTGGGCGTTTAGCTGCCTCTGTACACAGGCATGAGTTGCTAGGTGTTGGGCGTTTAGCTGCCTCTAGACACAGGCTTGAGTTGCTAGGTGTTGGGCGTTTAGCTGTCTCTAGACACATGCTTGAGTTGCTAGGTGTTGGGCGTTTAGCTGTCTCTAGACACAGGCTTGAGTTGCTAGGTGTTGGGCGTTTAGCTGTCTCTAGACACATGCTTGAGTTGCTAGGTGTTGGGCGTTTAGCTGTCTCTAGACACATGCTTGAGTTGCTAGGTGTTGGGCGTTTAGCTGCCTCTAGACACATGCTTGAGTTGCTAGGTGTTGGGCGTTTAGCTGTCTCTAGACACATGCTTGAGTTGCTAGGTGTTGGGCGTTTAGCTGCCTCTAGACACAGGCTTGAGTTGCTAGGTGTTGGGCGTTTAGCTGTCTCTAGACACATACTTGAGTTGCTAGGACATGGGGCGTTTAGCTGCCTCTAGACACAGGCTTGAGTTGCTAGGTGTTGGGCGTTTAGCTGTCTCTAGACACATGCTTGAGTTGCTAGGTGTTGGGCGTTTAGCTGTCTCTAGACACAGGCTTGAGTTGCTAGGTGTTGGGCGTTTAGCTGCCTCTGGACAGGCATGAGTTGCTAGGTGTTGGGCGTTTAGCTGCCTCTAGACACATGCTTGAGTTGCTAGGTGTTGGGCGTTTAGCTGTCTCTAGACACAGGCTTGAGTTGCTAGGTGTTGCGCGTTTAGCTGCCTCTGGACAGGCATGAGTTGCTAGGTGTTGGGCGTTTAGCTGCCTCTAGACACAGGCTTGAGTTGCTAGGTGTTGGGCGTTTAGCTGCCTCTGGACACAGGGATGAGTTGCTAGGTATTGGGCGTTTAGCTGCCTCTAGACACATGCTTGAGATGCTAGGTGTTGGGCGTTTAGCTGCCTCTAGACACATGCTTGAGTTGCTAGGTGTTGGGCGTTTAGCTGTCTCTAGACACATGCTTGAGTTGCTAGGTGTTGGGCGTTTCACTGCCTCTGGACACAGGGATGAGTTGCTAGGTATTGGGCGTTTAGCTGCCTCTAGACACAGGCATGAGATGCTAGGTGTTGGGCGTTTAGCCACCTCTGTACACAGGCATGAGATGCTAGGTGTTGGGCGTTTAGCTGTCTCTAGACACATGCTTGAGTTGCTAGGTGTTGGGCGTTTAGCTGCCTCTGTACACAGGCATGAGTTGCTAGGTGTTGGGCGTTTAGCCACCTCTGTACACAGGCATGAGATGCTAGGTGTTGGGCGTTTAGCTGCCTCTGGACAGGCATGAGTTGCTAGGTGTTGGGCGTTTAGCCACCTCTGTACACAGGCTTGAGATGCTAGGTGTTGGGCGTTTAGCTGTCTCTAGACACAGGCTTGAGTTGCTAGGTGTTGGGCGTTTAGCTGCCTCTGGACACAGGCATGAGATGCTAGGTGTTGGGCGTTTAGCTGCCTCTAGACACAGGCTTGAGATGCTAGGTGTTGGGCGTTTAGCTGCCTCTGGACACAGGCATGAGATGCTAGGTGTTGGGCGTTTAGCTGCCTCTAGACACAGGCTTGAGATGCTAGGTGTTGGGCGTTTAGCTGCCTCTGGACACAGGCATGAGATGCTAGGTGTTGGGCGTTTAGCTGTCTCTAGACACAGGCTTGAGATGCTAGGTGTTTGGCGTTAAGCTGCCTCGGGACACAGGCATGAGATGCTAGGTGTTGGGCGTTTAGCCACCTCTGTACACAGGCTTGAGATGCTAGGTGTTGGGCGTTTAGCTGTCTCTGGACACAGGCATGAGTTGCTAGGTGTTGGGCGTTTAGCCACCTCTGTACACAGGCTTGAGTTGCTAGGTGTTGGGCGTTTAGCTGCCTCTGGACACAGGCATGAGTTGCTAGGTGTTGGGCGTTTAGCCACCTCTGTACACAGGCATGAGTTGCTAGGTGTTGGGCGTTTAGCCACCTCTGTACACAGGCTTGAGTTGCTAGGTGTTGGGCGTTTAGCTGCCTCTGGACACAGGCATGAGTTGCTAGGTGTTGGGCGTTTAGCCACCTCTGGACACAGGCATGAGTTGCTAGGTGTTGGGCGTTTAGCCACCTCTGGACACAGGCATGAGTTGCTAGGTGTTGGGCGTTTAGCCACCTCTGTACACAGGCTTGAGATGCTAGGTGTTGGGCGTTTAGCTGTCTCTAGACACAGGCTTGAGTTGCTAGGTGTTGGGCGTTTAGCTGCCTCTGGACAGGCATGAGTTGCTAGGTGTTGGGCGTTTAGCCACCTCTGTACACAGGCTTGAGATGCTAGGTGTTGGGCGTTTAGCTGTCTCTAGACACAGGCTTGAGTTGCTAGGTGTTGGGCGTTTAGCTGCCTCTGGACACAGGCATGAGATGCTAGGTGTTGGGCGTTTAGCTGCCTCTAGACACAGGCTTGAGATGCTAGGTGTTGGGCGTTTAGCTGCCTCTGGACACAGGCATGAGATGCTAGGTGTTGGGCGTTTAGCTGCCTCTAGACACAGGCTTGAGATGCTAGGTGTTGGGCGTTTAGCTGCCTCTGGACACAGGCATGAGATGCTAGGTGTTGGGCGTTTAGCTGTCTCTAGACACAGGCTTGAGATGCTAGGTGTTGGGCGTTTAGCTGCCTCTGGACACAGGCATGAGATGCTAGGTGTTGGGCGTTTAGCCACCTCTGTACACAGGCTTGAGATGCTAGGTGTTGGGCGTTTAGCTGTCTCTAGACACAGGCTTGAGTTGCTAGGTGTTGGGCGTTTAGCCACCTCTGTACACAGGCTTGAGATGCTAGGTGTTGGGCGTTTAGCTGTCTCTAGACACAGGCTTGAGATGCTAGGTGTTGGGCGTTTAGCTGCCTCTGGACACAGGCTTGAGATGCTAGGTGTTGGGCGTTTAGCCACCTCTGTACACAGGCTTGAGATGCTAGGTGTTGGGCGTTTAGCTGCCTCTAGACACAGGCTTGAGTTGCTAGGTGTTGGGCGTTTAGCCACCTCTGTACACATGCTTGAGTTGCTAGGTGTTGGGCGTTTAGCTGCCTCTAGACACAGGCTTGAGTTGCTAGGTGTTGGGCGTTTAGCCACCTCTGTACACAGGCATGAGATGCTAGGTGTTGGGCGTTTAGCTGCCTCTGGACAGGCATGAGTTGCTAGGTGTTGGGCGTTTAGCCACCTCTGTACACAGGCATGAGTTGCTAGGTGTTGGGCGTTTAGCTGCCTCTGTACACAGGCATGAGTTGCTAGGTGTTGGGCGTTTAGCTGCCTCTAGACACAGGCTTGAGTTGCTAGGTGTTGGGCGTTTAGCTGTCTCTAGACACATGCTTGAGTTGCTAGGTGTTGGGCGTTTAGCTGTCTCTAGACACAGGCTTGAGTTGCTAGGTGTTGGGCGTTTAGCTGTCTCTAGACACATGCTTGAGTTGCTAGGTGTTGGGCGTTTAGCTGTCTCTAGACACATGCTTGAGTTGCTAGGTGTTGGGCGTTTAGCTGCCTCTAGACACATGCTTGAGTTGCTAGGTGTTGGGCGTTTAGCTGTCTCTAGACACATGCTTGAGTTGCTAGGTGTTGGGCGTTTAGCTGCCTCTAGACACAGGCTTGAGTTGCTAGGTGTTGGGCGTTTAGCTGTCTCTAGACACATACTTGAGTTGCTAGGACATGGGGCGTTTAGCTGCCTCTAGACACAGGCTTGAGTTGCTAGGTGTTGGGCGTTTAGCTGTCTCTAGACACATGCTTGAGTTGCTAGGTGTTGGGCGTTTAGCTGTCTCTAGACACAGGCTTGAGTTGCTAGGTGTTGGGCGTTTAGCTGCCTCTGGACAGGCATGAGTTGCTAGGTGTTGGGCGTTTAGCTGCCTCTAGACACATGCTTGAGTTGCTAGGTGTTGGGCGTTTAGCTGTCTCTAGACACAGGCTTGAGTTGCTAGGTGTTGCGCGTTTAGCTGCCTCTGGACAGGCATGAGTTGCTAGGTGTTGGGCGTTTAGCTGCCTCTAGACACAGGCTTGAGTTGCTAGGTGTTGGGCGTTTAGCTGCCTCTGGACACAGGGATGAGTTGCTAGGTATTGGGCGTTTAGCTGCCTCTAGACACAGGCTTGAGATGCTAGGTGTTGGGCGTTTAGCTGCCTCTAGACACATGCTTGAGTTGCTAGGTGTTGGGCGTTTAGCTGTCTCTAGACACATGCTTGAGTTGCTAGGTGTTGGGCGTTTAGCTGCCTCTGGACACAGGGATGAGTTGCTAGGTATTGGGCGTTTAGCTGCCTCTAGACACAGGCATGAGATGCTAGGTGTTGGGCGTTTAGCCACCTCTGTACACAGGCATGAGATGCTAGGTGTTGGGCGTTTAGCTGTCTCTAGACACAGGCTTGAGTTGCTAGGTGTTGGGCGTTTAGCTGCCTCTAGACACATGCTTGAGTTGCTAGGTGTTGGGCGTTTAGCTGCCTCTAGACACATGCTTGAGTTGCTAGGTGTTGGGCGTTTAGCTGTCTCTAGACACAGGCTTGAGTTGCTAGGTGTTGGGCGTTTAGCTGTCTCTAGACACATGCTTGAGTTGCTAGGTGTTGGGCGTTTAGCTGTCTCTAGACACAGGCTTGAGTTGCTAGGTGTTGGGCGTTTAGCTGCCTCTGGACAGGCATGAGTTGCTAGGTGTTGGGCGTTTAGCTGTCTCTAGACACAGGCTTGAGTTGCTAGGTGTTGGGCGTTTAGCTGCCTCTGGACAGGCATGAGTTGCTAGGTGTTGGGCGTTTAGCTGCCTCTAGACACATGCTTGAGTTGCTAGGTGTTGGGCGTTTAGCTGTCTCTAGACACATGCTTGAGTTGCTAGGTGTTGGGCGTTTAGCTGCCTCTAGACACAGGCTTGAGTTGCTAGGTGTTGGGCGTTTAGCTGTCTCTAGACACAGGCTTGAGTTGCTAGGTGTTGGGCGTTTAGCTGTCTCTAGACACAGGGATGAGTTGCTAGGTGTTGGGCGTTTAGCTGCCTCTAGACACAGGCATGAGTTGCTAGGTGTTGGGCGTTTAGCTCCCTTTAGACACAGGCATGAGTTGCTAGGTGTTGGGCGTTTAGCTGTCTCTAGACACAGGGATGAGCAATCCTTGAAGAATTTTATAACCACACGTACACCTGTTGCTGAGAGTTGGGCATTTAGCAACATACTGCAGTAAAACAAAACGACGATGTTGCTCATCGTTCGCTATGTTCGTCCCACGGCGACGCCATATCACGTCCCAGGGCGTCGATTCATCCCGGTCACCGTATCATGTTGTGCAACACACTCGGAAAGCTCGGTTTTTCATGGCTTGCAGTTCTGACATGCCCAATATATATACTCGTAATACGTGGCATCATTTTACATTTCTCTAGGAGTCACACAACAGCTTTGTTATTTTTCAAAGAATTTACTTGGTGTTTTAGAACGCTAGAAAGGTACATTTAGCCAAGGCTTGAATACCATGCACATAACGAGATGTTAAGAACTAGACCAACTTTCTGAAGTGTGTACAATGTAATACAGTAAACTGCGGTTAAAACGAACTCAAAGGGACCACTTATGTTAGTTCGTTATAAACGTAGTTCATTACAGACATATATACGACATATATACGGCAAATGGACGGGACCAAAACAGTTCTTTATATCCGTTAGTTCGTTATAAGCGTGGTCGCTATACACGTAGTTTACTGTAGTCAGGAAGAAGATGGTGGCTTAAATCTCACAAATGCAGCAAGATGATATTCATTTCATGCAGTGGGAACACCGCATAATGGACATAATCGGTTATTTGGGGGAATATTCTACCTTCAGAAAACATTAAATCAAGAGATGAGTGAGTGAGTTGGGTTTTAACGCCACTTTTAACAGTATTCAAGTTATATCACGGCGTGTCAGCTTAATGTGAGAGGAAAGCCCGAAGTGATGCAGGTCTCAGACGTTTACAACTTGACGAAACCGAGATTGAGCAATTCTACATGGTCTTAATATGCTTATAAGGATATAAACTGGAATAAATACCTAATTTCTCTAAATACAACAAATAATGTCTTGTTGGACCCAAACATGTCCCAGACCAAATCTAAATAGCATTTTCTTAAAACTCAAAGCCCAAGATGTTTGAGGCAGAATATTTTGCTTGGAGAAACAAATAAGTAAGCGTTGAGTGAACAATCAGTTTACTTCCAGTATATTCCAAGTTACCATGACGACCCTTCCACTAGCAGATCATCATTCAAAAAAAAGTCAGCATAGTGTGTGTTAAGCATGGAACTCGATTCAATATTGTTCAAGAATTCAAGAAATAACGCATAACTTGTTATAAAAAAAAACATTTGTGAGTGTAAGGGTCCTAATTATTATTTCCAGTCATTGACATTGAATTTTTACATGAATAGATATATTGAGACAATCACGATATCTGTTTGTGTTTAAGCTACTTGTCAAATTATGACCTTAGTTTTAGTCTTCTAAGTCTTCCCATTCTAGGAGACAACTTTCTCGGCAAGCTTATCAGGCTGGTCGTCACGTGGAACTGTGGACCCCCCTTGTCCTTCCCACAGCAGTAACCTCCCCTTCTCATGCGTTTCAGGTGTACAGGTTTTCATGGTGTCTTCTAAAGCTTTGCCCCGTGTTTCGTCGAGTCCCAGTGTAGCAAGCACAGTAACGCACACCACGATTCCCAGAGCAATGAATGGAACCATTAGATCCTTACTTCCACCCTGAAAATGATACGAGTTCAAAAATAAATATTTGTAAAATATATTTTCAAAATATTGCATTCATTTCAACAACCACGTAAAACATATATCCATAGTTTTACAGTTCATACACAAACAAACACCATGCTTATATGTACAGCGATTATGTTTGAAGAATGTAGTGTAGGTATGCCCATGCTGCACCATTTCACAGACACAACATGAGGAGAAGATGCAGAAAACTGCCCTAATGATCCTTACCAGATGCCATTTTATTGTTAAGTGCAGTTGTCTCTTATTTGGTTTTGCAAGACTTATATTACACGGTGCTTTAACAACATGGTCTATTAATTGCACTCAAAACAAATATCTTTATTAGTTTACAAGTACAATAACGAAAAAAATAACCATGCTTCATATTGAGTTTTAATATCATTTATTCTGCAATTAAATAACGCATCTTTCACCATTCGGATGCTTGCGTGTTTTTTTGGAGCAAGCTACTCATACACTTGGTTTCTTAATGTGTACAGCACACAATGATTGTTTTGCTATCAAGTGCTCATAAAAATACTTTTCCTTTAAGCGTAAATAACACGTACGCAATGCGACAGCTTTCCGAAAATCATGTATCCATAGGTATGCTGCAAACAGATATGGCGCAAAACGAAGTTGCCAGACTTTTTAATGATCATCGAAAAAGAATATCACTTCTTTGGAGACGTTATCTACAACGTCTCTCATGACGTGCCACTGTCCGGTCGTCCGAATGTGACGTCACGTCTACAAGACAACCAAATATTATCGTATCTACGGATTCGATGCAAGGGTGCAAGGGCCAAAGGGCGTCCAGGAGAACGTTTTGGCGACGCTTGCGTTATTCAACGTCGTCAGTTTGGGGGTGGATGTGGAATGGTATGGGGTGGCATCACAACTCATTGGAAAACACTACTCATCATTGTCAATGGAAATGTGAACGACGTACGCTACCGGGACGACATCGTTCGAGATCATGTTCTATCCTTTGTCCAAATGCAGGCACGAGACGTCACGTTGCAGCAGGACAATGCCACCCCACACGTTGCACGTGTTGCAACAAACTTTTTGTACCAGCATAACATTACTGTGCTGCCATAGCCAGGGGGATTCTCCATATCTCTCCCCAAAGGAACATGTCTGGGATGAGATGGAACGACGCCTATGGCAGGACCAGAACCTGACGGTATTGCTGTCAGTTGGGTCAATCTTTGGTTGGCATTAGGAACAATATCCGCCAGATTGTTCACAATCAGCTGTTGCCTTCAGTGCGCCGCCGCCGCCTCGCCTTTATCGACCCAAATGGTGGTTTTTGATATGGCCTTTGTTAGTTGAGCCAATACACCTCATACACCCCCTCTCTGTTACGGCGGGTCGCTCTGTCTCCTCATACCAGATATGGGTTCTGACACTTAAGTTATTATAGTAAACATTGAACAGACGACCAACTATTATGTTGTTATTTAATAACGTTTACTTCACTTAATATGAAACACTGTTATGTTTTCCGTTAGTTTTTATTAGAAACGTGCAAAGGTTCAGTTACAGAATACAGCAAAACATCTGTTTCACAAAGTAATCATATATACTAGTAACTACCGAATATGTTCTCAACTCCTAAGGAACTAAGATCTAAAGTTAGTTAATTTGGACCAATTATGCAACAATGTACAAAGAGAAACACTGAATAAAAATCGGATAACAGGGCCATTCCTTCACCAAACGCTTCTACTCTTTCGTGAAGCAGAGATGAAGATCCTCAGATTATTACTTCACTCCATTCTCATAACAAGTTCCCTGTTACCATCACATGACAAATATTGATATACTTGCAATTTCTACCGCCTCAGTGGTCTAGAGGTAGAGCGTCCGGAAGGTCCGGGGTTTGATCCCCGGCCGCGTCATACCAAAAGACGTTAAAAGATGGTACTTGTTGTTACCCTGTCTGGCGCTCGGCATTAAGGGGCTAAAACAAGGACTGGTCGGCTCGGAGTCAGTATACTGTGTCTGAGTGAGGTATTCATGTTAAACTGCGGCATGGTATCTCAGTGAGCTAGCACAAAAAATCGGCATCAGTCCGGACTAGTACAAGCAGCCACACACACACGTGCATGCACGTCACAATATAAGTGCAATAATCTTGGACGCGACGTTAAACCCAATTTCACCTCACCTCACTTGCAATTTCTTAAACAAGTAATACAGCATGTTTTACAAAACTGGCAGCTGACGTGAAAGGTGGCTCCTTTTTTCTTGACATTTCGGCTCACTGGGATTAGGATTTTGGGAGTGGGTGTTCTTAATATGTGCAGACACCTAGATATGATAACGTCGTCCATGTATGTCCTCACGAATATTAATTTCCAAGGAGGGACTCACCAGAGACAGAACTAGACCTGCAAGTATACCACCAATTCTTGCACCCGAATTCATGGCAGCGTATCCCAAATTCCTTAAACACATTAATCAAATAATGGTTATTTAGATACAACTGATATCATGACTGTGCGATACAATGTGGTAAACTGGGATTGATCCCCGAGAGCGCCTTGCGCTGGGAAATATCAGATATCTTGGTATCTCTGAGAGCAATAGAGGTGGCATCCTCAAGTTTTGTTTTGTTTGTTTGTTGTTTAACGCTGCACTCACCAATATTCCAGCTATATGACGGCGGTCTGTAAATAAATGAGTCATGACAATCCAGTGATTGACATCATGAGCATCGATCCACGCAATTGGGATACGATGACATGCATACACCAAGTCAGCGAGCCTGACCACCCGATCCCATAAGTCGCCTCTTACGACAAGCATAGTCGACTTTTACGGCAAGCATGGGTTGCTGAAGACCTATTCTACCCCGGATCTTCACGGGTTTCACTCTCAAGTGGCTTACGTGACATAAATCTCGAGTATGTTCGGTTTTGACGTTAGTTGTGACGACAAGTGATGGGTAGAAATCGTATCCCTGTAGTGCGGCTTTGGGCAACAAACGAACACTTAACTTTTCGTGCAAATTGTTTGAGTGGCGGGTGCTACTGTTAGAGCAGGACATGCTTTCCCGTTTCTAATACACGAAAAGCGTGAATTTGGCACGGTAGTCAACATAAACACTGAGCCCAATAACATGCACAGCGATGTCTGTTTCAAGTCAGACTGTTTGATTCACCGATGGTCTCATTACCTGATCACAGTTGGATACTGCTCAACACACAACGCCTGCACCACCAGCCACCCCAACAGGGTTGTACACTTGGCTGTTAGTGCGCATGCGTTGATGTAGTTCCCTTTGTCTTCCACCGGAGCTATGAGACAAAACAGTAAATGGTGGCTTTAGGTGATGCTGATGTGTTCAATATTACAAAAACCTTTATGACAAAATAACATGTATAAATATATACAAACGCGAAACTCGAGCCCCTAAATGTCGCATTTAGTGCCGTACGAAAGGTACGAAAGGTATATCCAATGGGAACGTTAAATGTATTTGTGATTGCCTAACATTAACAAGGTGTCAGCAAATGTCCGTTGTCGCTGTCAGTGTACTGCTGTGTTGCAGCATAGCTATGTCTCATTTGATTCAGTGGTAATACCCCTTTAAATACATGTATCAAAGGTACAAATAAACTCACCTAATCGTGTCGATATGGCTAAACCAAAGCATCCTGCGGCAGTCAGAAGAAACGCGAAGGCAGCACAGACCCGCCTTCCAAACCTGGAAATAGATCCAGGAATGCATTCAAGTGTAGACTGGGTCAGGAAACATATCCAGGAATGCATTTAAGTGTAGACTGGGTCAGGAAACATATCCAGGAATGCATTCAAGTGTAGATTGGGTCGGGAAACATATCCAGGAATGCATTCAAGTGTAGACTGGGTCAGGAAACAAATCCAGGAATGCATTTAAGTGTAGACTGGGTCAGGAAACATATCCAGGAATGCATTTAAGTATAGACTGGGTCGGGAAACATATCCAGGCTTGCATTTAAGTGTAGACTGGGTCAGGAATCATATCCAGGAATGCATTCAAGTGTAGATTGGGTCGGGAAACATATCCAGGAATGCATTCAAGTGTAGACTGGGCCAGGAAACATATCCAGGAATGCATTTAAGTGTAGACTCGGTCAGGAAACACATGTACAGGGACTGTCAGAGTCTGGACAAATAATACGACAAAGGGGGCACGGACGGTCCAGTCGTCTAAGGCGCCTCAATTCGTTTTGCAGAGTTGCGTTCCTTAGGTAGGCCTGAAACCTGTGATCCTGGGTTTGAATCCAGATTCGACCAAATGAGGTTTTGCTTGGTTTGTTACCCCCGTCGTATATCCGTGCACGTGGGTTTCCAAAATGTCTCAAACGTCCCTCCCACATACAGCTGGACACGCCCTGATGACACGGCAATACTGTTCAAGCGACGTTAGACAACACCCACACCGACATGACATGAATGACACATTATAGATTACAACGCGCACGTTATAGCCTAGTTTAGAAAATGTCAAGGGTGTGGATAAACTCGTTTGTGCACAATGTATTTTCTCTGTGCTTGCATAATAAAACGAATTACAGATACATCGTGGTCAAACGCCCTAAAATATCAACTAGTTTTTTTCAGTGAAACTATTACCCAAACAGAAAGTATATTAGCATATTAACCATTATCAGTTTGTTAATAACAGCCGTTTGGATAATTCGTAAGATTTTCCATTGTTAAACGTATCGAAGATACAGCCATGAAACAAACCCCGAGATGTAGACTCACAGAGAGGTGACGACAATGATACACGGCGTTATTGGCAACTCCGTCAGTGCCATCAGGAGCATGTTGAGGTAGAAATCACCAGACAGATTCTTCAAGCCGAAGCTGATGGCATAGTACACTATTGAGCAAGAAAACCTGTGAAAGGAAATTGAATTTAGAATATTACCATGAAATATATTTCTGATCAGTCATTCAGGGATTTCAAATGACATTAACCACATCACTGAAACAGTTTATTTTACCGCTGTATCACTGTGGAAATTAATATTTATATTTTTCTCAATCGCTGTTGGTCGGCTGAACAATTATTGGTCAGAGTTTATCATTGCATTGCAGAATTGTGTTTACTACACTATTCAAAGAACGCGTGGTAATACATTTCGTGCAGAAAAAAGAAAGCGACTACAACAGTGTATTTCATGGTTTGATTTGTCGCCTTTCTATATCCGATTGTGAGGTAATATATACTACTCAAAAGAAGTTAAGGATCACCTGATTCTTTCATATTACAAAAGTTAATCTCTCGTGCCATGACAGATTAACATTACAAATATGAAAGAATCGGGTGATCCTTAACTTCTTTTGAGTAGTATATTTTGCTTCACAATGAGTGACGATACGTCATACCACTGACGTGCGGTATTGAACTAAACCCTACAAATACTAGCTTCAGGAGTGTCCATTCCATGTTGCATTACGAACTACACTTACGGTGCCTCTCAAATACGAGCAAATTATGATTGAAATAAAATAACTCAGCTTTGGGAAATTTCTGAATATTACCAAAAAATGCATTTTCGATTTCCATTGTATAAAGTGAGTATTTCTGATAGTGTATAGATCTGCCTACCAGATATAACACGAAAATATTGTTTTCCTTGCGAGCTTCTTTGTCTTCAGCAGATCTATATAAGTGTAGGATTTGGCTTTGTCCCCCTCCGCCTTCTCCTCCTCAGCTATCAGCTCCAGGATGGACGTGTCCGGAACTGGCTTCTTGTTGTAGGCCGCCATCTTGTTGATGACACGCCTCGCCTCCTCCACGCGGCCTTTCACAGCCAGCCAACGCAGGGATTCTGGCACAAAGCTTGAGAAAATAAAGCCATGTGTTTGGTAAAGCTTTCGAGCGTAATCATAACAGCGTCCACAAGCAAATCCCAGTGGGGTTTTCGATGTGAAGAAAAAAACAGTGCTATATAGAACCCGCATCACACTTGTCAAGTGATGATGTGATGTGACAATACATGGTGGTTCTTGTACTGTTTTTAGAATGGTATCGTTGACAGGCTTTAAGCTGATATGCAATCTTTGGTACGTATTTGCAATATCCTAGATCTTGTAAGTCGCTTCGTTCAATGGCTCAATAGCTGATTAGGTGAGGTGAAATGGGGTTTAACGTGCTTCCAAGGTTATTGCACTTATATAGCGACGTGCTTACACGTGTGTGAGTGAGTGTGTGTGTGTGCGTGCGTGCGTGCGTGCGTGCGTGCGTGCGTGCGTGCGTGCGTGCGTGTGTGTGTGTGTGTGTGTGTGTGTGTGTGTGTGTTTGTGTCTGCTTGTACTAGTCCGGACTGATGCCGAATTATAGCCCACTGAGATACCATGCCGCAGTGTAACATGAATACCCCACTCAGACACAGTATACTGACTCCGAGCCGACCAGTCCTTGTTTTAACCCCTTAATGCCGAGCGCCAGACAGGGTAACAACAAGTACCATATTTTAACGTCTTTGGTATGACGCGGCCGGGGATCGGCCGGCGGACGCTTTACCACTAGACCACGGAGGCAGTCAATAGCATATTACAATATGTTTGAGATGTTTGTGACAAAACGTTCTTTTGACCAGTGTTCAAAGTTTACAAATTTAAAAAAACAAATGTTTGAGAGAGCAAGATCAGTTTTGAGAGTGTTTTACGATTTTACTTGATTTGAATATGAACATTTAATAATACTTACAACCATGTAAAGAGGATTGGGAATGTTAAAGCTGCCGTTGCCAGATGGAGCCATTTCCAGTTGTGGAGCAATTTAGCTAAGAGGCTAAACATCATGATGGACACTGACCATGTTGGAAGGGACGATATCAACGCCCGCCATTTCTTCCCAACAAACTCTATTTGGTAGAGGTATGTTGTACTTAATATAAAGCTGCAGGCAATGCCAAGGACCGCTCGTAAAACTGTAAACATGACCCAGGAAACAGAAAACGCGGAAGCTGTATTTCCCAGGAAAATTAAAAGTAATCCACTGTAGAAAACCTTCTTCCGGCCATATGCGTCTGCACAATAGCCAGCAATCACAGTACCAACCAGCACACCGACCATTTGGATAGATATTATTGCGTTGCTGACCCAGCTCATCTGGCAGACCAAGTTCCACTGAAATAAAGAAAAGGTGCAAGCGCATGTCCTGATGCCCTGATAGTTTGGCAATATCATGATTGTGTGCCGGAATGATGCACAGTTATGTTATGTAATATTCAATACTGTTTTTGTCCGATGGTGGTGACCAATTAAACAGTAGTGTAACTAGGGCTTCTGCATGTTTACCTTCTACAGCTCCGCCTTTCTTGATATTGACAGCGGATGTGAGTAGGCTATGCATTCTTTCTATCATGTTTCTATTTACATCCTACACGTTTAAGAGTGTGTGAGTTGGGCACGCCTATGGTCGTGGGTTCGAATCCCGGTTCGCCATGATTATGTTTTAGGTGTGTCAGCACCATACCAGTGGGTTCACATCAATGGTAAACATCCGAGACCACATCACATGAAGCTGACACCCAATGATATAACTGGAATACTGTTTAAAGCGGCATCAAATCCAACTCACTCACTCACTATTGTCTTGGGTTTCTCATTTTGATAGATTTATTAGGAAAGCCCTGGAAACCAGATTCCACATATTTACCTCTGTGACAGCCGTCTCCATTTCATCACTGAACTTCCTCTCACATGTTCCGTTCCATAAGCAATTTTGATAACTTCCGTTCGCATAGCTCACGTTCCACTGGCTGGGCAGTAGATGTTGTGAAGTACACCACCAATCAGGCTCCACGCCAGCAAATGCCATCATCAACATGGTAGGACCAAGTACTAATACTGCTAACGATAATGTCGGAATCAGTATCATTTGGTAAATACCAAAGCTTCCAAGATCATCAATGAGTGTTTCCAAATGCATGTCTTCCAAGTGTTGAGCGGCTGGTGTTCTATCTCAGCAGGTGGTCTCTATAAGGAACCATGCATGAAAGAATAAGAATTGTAATTATGTAATTTAAATTATCAGGGGATGGTCTCTTTTCCATGTCTTTGTTCCACAATACGTATCTAGGCCTTGTTACATAGAGCGATCTTAGTGCCACGGCTGGTTTTTAGTAAGTCCATGGTAATGTTTGGGGGAGGTAAGGTGAAATGGGGTTTAACGTCGCGTCCAAGATTATTGCATTTATGTATTACGTGTGTGTGTGTGTGTGTGTGTGTGTGTGTGTGTGTGTGTGTCTGTCTCTCTGTGTGTCTGTGTGTGTGTGTGTGTGTCTGTGTGTGTGTGTCTGTCTGTGTGTGTGTCTGTGTGTGTGTGTGTGTGTGTGTGTGTGTGTGTGTCTGTGTGTGTGTGTGTGTACGAACTAATGCCGATTTTATAGTGCAAGCACACTGAGATACCATGCCGCAGTTTAACATGAATACCCCACAAAGACACAGTATACTGACTCCGAGCCGACCAGTCCCTGTTTTAGCCCCTTAATGTCAAGTACCAGAGGGAGAGAGTGATTGGGTGGTTGCATGTGTGTTTGGTGATATTGTGCCAGGGAGGCCATCGCCGTTTTACTATCACCATGAACGTGCCACCCTGTCGCAGAAAGATGGCACACCAGCCGTTACTCATGAGTCGTGTTTCATTGATAACTGGGCATCAGTTTTGCAATACCTACGGCACTGTGACATACACCATCGACATGCAATCAGGAGACACCCAATGTGGACTTCCCTGTACACGGGCACCGCCAGGACCAACCTGTCACCCAGGCCACCTGACTCCAGAAGACACACTGGCCTTGCAAACCCATTTAAATGTGGGGACAGACAATATCAATATGTTCGGGGAAACTTGCACAACGAACCTGAGCTTTTGATACCTGTACACGTCACCCTACCATTTTATGGTTCTGATTTGAGGTCGGTACTATATCATAGACATCGATTTTTGTGATTTGTTTTCAATATTACGTTGTTCAGTGCGCACAGTCTCACGAGTTGAAAATAGTTTTAAATATTTATCCATTCGAGTTGATATATTTGATATCAAAAGACACTCGGGTGACATTCCGTTTGTAACAGTAATAGCCAGTGTCTTAAGCGCACAAAGTGTAGTTAACCAGCTTCAGCAAGATAGATGAGTGACGCCATTTGATTGTGACGTCAATGTAAGCGGCATCTCCCGTGGAAGGCAGGTTTGGATTGACTAGGGGCGCGTTGCAAGCCACGAATAGCTTCAAGTAAGCAAATTAATCGCTCATCCCTGGGTCTGCAACAGCTGGAAGCGCTTGCGCACTCTTCCAATATGGCGGCGCAACTACCGCTTGGTTGCCTTGCCTAATGAACAACGTTAAAGAAGAGGCTCGATGACGAACTGATGAAGTTTATGACTACTTTGAAGATGAGGAGCAGACTGAGGATGATGGGGTGTTAACTGCCTTTGCTTATTTCCCAGTTCATCCAGTCAAGAATGTTCTTGTTCCGCTGTCGCCATTTTGATTTGAGAAGAGAGCGGCCTCAGCCAGCGATAGGTACGATTGCAAGCGGCTGAAAGTTGTGAGGCGAATCGCTGTACATCGCTTGCAAGCGATTTGCACTTTGCAACAGACCCTAGGACAGTTGTTCGTGGAATGAAGTCCTAACGTTACGACAACATGAATGTCAATGGAATTAGTACCGTATCATTTGTTTTATTGTTCTTGGATAGATGTACAGATGATGCTATCGGGAAGCAATCGATGAACAACACGATCAATTTACTCATAGGAATATTTCTATGTGGTTAATTATTCCTGGGAATTTCACTAAATAATGAAACTGTTCATTCACTACTGGTAGGTTATTAGCGTCGACTGTGCGAATGTTTCGACTTCTTGAAGGGACTTAAATATCCACACATAATGGCGAATAATAGCTGATGTAAAAAGGCATTGGGAATGCATCTCAACATGACCAGCCATCAAATTCTTCGAACAGTCAACATACATGTATTACAATTGGCAATTCATGCAATACTGCATCCGTAAATCATAAGTTGTGAATCTTTGTAGCTAACTAGTAATTGGCTGTTTTTCACAGTCTTTCAGAAGAGAAAGATGATTACCTAAGATCCTTATTTTTGAGACATGGATTGAAGAGGAGTAATATGTAAAACTGTGTTCAACTGCGAATCTATACTCTTGTAGGCAAGTAGGGGATTGTAAACTATAATGTTATTACCCAGTGTTTGAACAAAGATAAGTGTTGACGAGATGCAAGGACGTTAATGTCAGTAAAACATAACACCAAAACAAATCCGATAGTTTGCACGAGTCTCACGCTGTAGCGCCCGCAGTTGCGCCAAACACGTGCATGGGGTGTCATTCTTCATTTTGACACGTTCACGGAAGGTTGATAATTCTCCGTAGACCATTATTTCTGCCACTCGTATTGGTTTTGTGTATCAAACAGTTATGATTTACTTGTTTCATTCATTTTAGTATGAACTAGCGATGCGAGCTATTTGCATATTGGAAACTGACAGACCTCAGCTTGCAGTGGCCAATACGTGGCCGTACGTTCAATGTCTCACAGTCTGCGATTAGCAGACTAGGGTAATGTACCGACAAACTTAAAATGTTGACGATCGAACCCGTTCAAGGCGCCCAGGTCAACGGCAAGAGTACGGGATCGATTGATCCGAAATCAAGCTCAAACGGCGAATCGAATTGTCGCAAACCTTTATCAGGCTTCTTGAATACGAGTTACGGGTCAGACGATTAGAAATCGTTTACATGCAGCTCATCGCCATGCTCGACGGCCACGTGTTGTGTCGACCCTTACGCTTCCTCATAACTCCGACAGACGCCAATGGTGTACATGACGTCGAAACTGGGGCAATCGTGGCTGGTCACGTGTCATGTTTTCAGACGTGTCCCAGTTCCTTTTGCACCTCCTTGATAGGCGTGGTCGTGTCAGGCGACGTCGAATTGAACGTCAAGCAACCCGAGACCTCTTGACAGATTTGGCGGTGGATTGGTTATGGTGTGGGGTGGCGTCACAATGACTGAGCAAACCCCACTCTATATTGGGCAAGGAAGGGTCACTGGACAGTACTATCGGGACATCGTACAGACACTCTTTGTTGTCCTGTTTGCAAGGCGTTTTGGTCTTTCAGGACAACAACGCCCATTCTCACCGTGCACAAGTCGCCAATGCTAACCTCGGGCAGAACAACCTCCATAGAATATCATGGCCAGCAACAAACCCAGATATTTCCCCCACTGAATACGTCAGGAACATGATGGGGAGACGGGTACGTCAACGTCATAGGCTGCCAATCACGTGGGCTGAACTTCACCAGGGGCTGCGAGAGGTGTGGGACATTCATACGCAGTATGCCTCGTCGAGTGAATGAATGTTTGACAAATCGAGGCGGTATTAAGCACTGCGGATCCATAATTGTCAACTTTGAAATCTCCCATTTTACCCTAATCGTCCTTCCAAGATCTTTGGCGGTCATAGCATCTACTATCATACTTTACTACCGGTTGTAATGTGTTTACAATTCGTTCATTACAATCATGCAACTATGACTAGAAACTCATATATATTACAATTGCAGACATTTTTAGTTATTTCCAAGTATCCCCTACTTGTTTTGAAGGTTATAGAAGTATACTGACAGCGATCTAATCATAGCTGTGGTGCGCAACAATAGCAATGATACTCTACTCACATTGTCTCCAGGAACTACAAGGTACATGCAATGGAAGGTTCGTTGATGGTACGTTGGGAGTACGTTGACGGTTCTTTGAAGGTACGTTGAAGGGTCGTTATACGTTTCTTTTGGTAAAAAAGGATGATACTACTGAAACAACGAATGTGGTTGAAAAACTTCTCCCGTCACAGAGAATAAATGGTGATCTGCATAAAATATGCAAGCGCATGATATGAGAGCATTAAAACAGCACCTGGGAGCTTCCTCACTCACGTTCCGTTGTGTGTAAGAAGGCCAAGTAACCAATTACATTTTAAAGTCCACGCCGCAATTATAAGAATACAGATGATAATAATAATACTCTTATGATGCATATTAGTTTTACACAATATTTAGGATAGCCACACCATTGAGCATGCTAATGGCCTTACATTATTATCCCAGATGCTTTGCATTCTCAGTTCCCTTGGAACAGAAGTCACCTGTTAGGTTTTGCAACGGCAGCTTTGGCATTTCAATACCTCTTTTTCTGGTTGTAATAATAGTAATTAAAACAAAAGGCGATGGGAAGCTTATTGGTTAAAAGGTTCGCTCGTCACGCTGAATGCATCGGTTCGGATCCCACATGGGCAGTGTTCGAAATAGACATCGGACCTTAGGCCCGAGGCCGACACATTTGTTCTCGGGCTGAGAAACAGGGTCAAGATTTAAAGTACTCTGCTCGTTAACTCTTTCAACTCGGAAACACCGTAGCCACGCCAAAATAATAAATATTTTCATGAACCTACCTGTCATCTCATTCATTTATTACATCTGTCGCTTTATCACAAAGTCTGAAAATACGTATTTCATTTCAATTTATCATATTTCATTAATAGATTTAAAACTGTGAACTATTTCCTGCAAAAATAATCTGGGATGTCAAAAAACAGTATAAAGACTTTTTAAGCAAAATCGTAAATAAATTGCATAAAGTAATAAATAAAATCAACAAATATATTTCTAAAAATTCTCAAACTTACATCTAAGTTTCTATTTCCATCTATTTGTGCGATCGTGTAATAACGCGATTGAACCAAAGAATTTCGTCTTAATCTGAAATACATGTATACCATACACGAGGACGGTAGCCATTGCTGTAATTTGATTGTCTGTCTTAGGTAGTGAGATTAATTTTAACCATTCACGATCCTTATAGTTGATTAAGACAAAAACGTAATTAGAAACCATTTTCTATCCAATAAAATCGTATGTTACAACTACGAATATACTCCTGGCGAGGTTACAGTAATAGTATTGATGTTCAGAGATTTCTAACGACACCAAAAATCGAACGACTCTTTGCACGTGTTATTTATACAATGCTTCGAAAGCGGAGGTATTTCCCAGTTTTTTCTAATGTCACTGAGCGGAAAGCTACTATTGGCGGGAAATATGTGACGATGGATCGTACTTAAAAAGAATTAATCATCATTCTCCAATTACTTTAACAATGAAAGTAAAGGCGAAATAAGTTAGTGGATAGCTCTATCATGAAATCTTAAAATTGCCGAAAATCGTAATAAATTTTCGCTTCCTTGGTGCTTAATCTGGACGTTATGAATATCTTAGCTGAAATCTTTAATAAAAACGAACTTAATTAAGTTGTAAATGCATTATTTAAATAATTTGAAAAAAATAACTTTAAAATTTATAAACATTAGGATTAGACCTTTCAAATGGTGTATGACATGTAGTATGTAGAGTATGTGTATGAGATGTTTTACAAGCTGATAATTTCCTTGATAAATGTAGGTTTCATCGATCACCACAGAGTCTCTGGGAACTCGGTGTGACAAAAGTAAAGCTTCTGGTTGACTGGTTGTGTCTTGTAATTTACATTGCATGAGTATGTCTCTCTGTTTCAGCTAAAATGTTTGGGCCAATTGTTTTTTCCACTGGGCCAACACTTTTTAAAATGTGTTGAAAAGTTTTCTCTGCTAAGTATCAGACACTGGTCATTTCACTTCTTGACATCTTCCTTCTAAATTAGGTTTATGTTCACCCACTGCACAATCACATAGACATTATGAATAGGCCTCACAAAATAAAGGGGCACAATATCTCCTTGTCAGAACTCTCAGCATGTCAGGTCCCCGTGGGGATTCCGGGTTAGAACTGGTCCCCACAACCTCGTACGAGGCGACCAAATGGATTAGATGGACAGGTGTGATGACTTAGTTGACAGCATTTCTCCACATCCCAACGGCGTGTATCATGGATTACAATATCGAGAAATGGTTGTATGATTCAGACTCGATTATTTACGAGTGCGGCGTTAAACAACAAACAAACATACATACAGCCCTTTGTATAGTCCCAGATGTAGCACAGTCCCAGATGTAGCACAGTCCCAGATGTAGCACAGTCCCAAATGTAGCACAGTCCCAAATGTAGCACAGTCCCAGATGTAGCACAGTCCCAGATGTAGCACAGTCCCAAATGTAGCACAGTCCCAGATGTAGCACAGTCCCAAATGTAGCACAGTCCCAAATGTAGCACAGTCCCAAATGTAGCACAGTCCCAGATGTAGCACAGTCCCAGATGTAGCACAGTCCCAAATGTAGCACAGTCCCAGTTGTAGCACAGTCCCAGATGTAGCACAGTCCCAGATGTAGCACAGTCCCAGATGTAGCACAGTCCCAAATGTAGCACAGTCCCAAATGTAGCACAGTCCCAAATGTAGCACAGTCCCAGACGTAGCACAGTCCCAAATGTAGCACAGTCCCAGATGTAGCACAGTCCCAGATGTAGCACAGTCCCAGATGTAGCACAGTCCCAGATGTAGCACAGTCCCAGATGTAGCACAGTCCCAGATCTAGCACAGTCCCAAATGTAGCACAGTCCCAAATGTAGCACAGTCCCAAATGTAGCACAGTCCCAAATGTAGCACAGTCCCAAATGTAGCACAGTCCCAAATGTAGCACAGTCCCAGATGTAGCACAGTCCCAGATGTAGCACAGTCCCAAATGTAGCACAGTCCCAGATGTAGCACAGTCCCAGATGTAGCACAGTCCCAAATGTAGCACAGTCCCAAATGTAGCACAGTCCCAAATTTAGCACAGTCCCAGATGTAGCACAGTCCCAAATGTAGCTGAGTCCCAAATGTAGCACAGTCCCAGATGTAGCACAGTCCCAGATGTAGCACAGTCCCAAATGTAGCACAGTCCCAAATGTAGCACAGTCCCAGATGTAGCACAGTCCCAAATGTAGCACAGTCCCAGATGTAGCACAGTCCCAAATGTAGCACAGTGCTTGACAGCATGTCACTGGATGTGGATGTCACGCGCCCTCGATGTACAATGACAGCGACAATTTGTAGTCTTGTGGGACAACAGTCCTTCAGGGAGCTTCCACGACGTTTTGTCTCGATATTCCCATGCAGATTAGCATAATATTGGCCATTAAAAGACAGAATAGTAGATAGTCCACCAACATGATTCCTTGGGGAGTCCCAGAAGACTGAAGCCACCACCTTGCCAGCGGTAGGAACACTCCAAGTTCTTCTATGGAGGAGACATTAGATGTTTCCACTGCTTTTGGTGCATTTAGTATCTGGCTGATAGTGCTAAACCCAAGACTTAACCATGGTGACACATCGCTCAACAAACACAGCTGGGTCTGCTTCCAAACGACGTAAATTCTCACGAGAGAAGATGAACCTGGAGCGTTTCTAATCAGGGGTTAGAAGTCTTGGAACCCAGTGTTCTGAAACCTTTGTCATGCCCAGTTCATTCCCTGCATGCTCACAGCTCTCTCATGAGAGATTAATGTATTTTATCAACGTTTTCTCAGCGATTGCAGTTGAAGGTCTGCCTGATCTTAAATCATCTCCGAGGCTCTCCCTCCCCTCTAGAACTCCGCTCCGGGGCTCACCCCCTGACACTGGGAAAGGAAGGAACATCATTCCCTGAAGGTGATACCATGGACGGCTGTTGGAGTTAGCCTTACCTGGTTTCAGTTGGACATTCTTGATGACAGCACATTTTGTACATTTTCATAGTCACTTTGATACCTCCAGAAACATACTGCTTGGGTGCATATATGGTTCAAATCCAGTGTTGTACTTGATACTCGAACACTTAAAAGTGAACAATATATACACAATTCGTAGTTTCCGTGGAAGAGCGGAATAAATACGATCCCCGACCGTTTCATACCAAAAGACGTTAAACGATGGTACCGTGCCTGGCGCTCGGCTTTAAGGGGTTAAAAGAAGGACTGGTCGTCTCGGAGTCAGTATATTGTGTCTGAGCGTGGTATTCATGTTAAACTGCGGCATGGTATCTCAGTGGGCTAGCACTATAAATCGGCATCAGTCCGGACTAGTACAAGCAGCCACACACACACACACACACACACACACACACACACACACACACACACACGTTTGTTTGTTTTCATGCTTCTGTTTAATAGTATGCTGGATTGTATATTCATATTCACCTTGTATCACTCCACTAAACTACTGCCTGGCAAAGATAGAAGAAACACACGTTGAAACAACATCGTCTCCGGAAAGGTATCTGCATTTATTTGAAATAGTGTATTGACGTTATTCATTGACAATGTACAAACGTCAATGTGTTAAGGACATTTACAAGAATCATTCAGCGAGTATCGCTATCACATTGAACATAATAAAGAGATAATAGTCCCAAATAAAGTATAGCAGTGTTCAGATAGAGAGAGTCAGTTCCTTTGAGTACCAGTACACATCCCACAATAAACACAACACAGACAAGAATGAGAACATAAATGAAATGTCAGATCTACGAAATGCATTACGCATGTTGTCAAAGTAAACAAAACCACTACGGTACAGTCTTCAATATTTTTTAGGGTTTACGTGTATTATCACATCACACCTTGAAGCCATGTGTATTAGCTGATTGTAATATATAAAATATATGAACGTTTGTGATTAAATCTTTCGTGGTGTCATCCAAAGTTTTGCCCTTTGTTTTCCTAAGTCGATGGTGGTGTCAAATAGTATTTGATGGTCTTTCCTCTACGTTTCTGAAGTAGGTTTCTTCTAAACTGTTTTACTTATTGACTCTTCGAAGCCATATTGAGGGGGAACAGTGATAAAGAGCAGTCCATGATAAAGTTTAAAACCAAATCTCAAGAAATAAGTTTCATGTGCAACCGAATGTACGAGAATGTAAAGACATTGGAGGTGGACATAGACATGCGGTCCTATATCCATCTCCAATGTCTTTACAATCTCGCACGGACTGAATCAGCAAGGAAATCATTTTCTGTTATCACGTGACTCTCCAGATGCTTTTTGTTGGAGGAGGTATCCTTTCTCAGTAGTTTCCTGTGTAAAAGGATTCATTGTGTCTTCCAAAGCTTTGCCACTTGTCTCTTCAAGTCCAAATGTAGCAACAGCTGCCAGAGAAACAAGGATTCCCAAAGCAATAAATGGCACCATGAGGTCTTTATGTCCACCCTGAAAAAATCAAATAGTGTATGAAAGAAGCATAAAATATCCGACTGAAACAATATACCCTCAATTTTTTTTAACATCGATAGGCGAATTGTCTCAGAAACACTTATTTATATACTGAACAACAAAAGTTCCTGTGACATTGAATAAGATTTAATGCAAAGTTATGTTTTTTACCAAATCTGAAACAATTTCGGTTTGCAACAGATAAAATACTCCTGTAAGTGTTCAAATGGTTTCATTTGTCATACTGACTTCAGAAAATGCGTGATTTCATAAAAAAAACATGAACATGCCAAAATGTCAATTTACAAATCAATAGCGTGTGTGTCCACCTCTGGTTGCGATGCAAGCAACGCATCTTCGTCTCATGGAATGGACCAGGCGGCGCACAAAGTCCTGTGGGATATCTGTCCATATCTGCTGGAGCATGTTTCGAAGTTCCTGGAGTGTCTGTGGAGCACGTGGTTGACGTCGAAGGTGCCGATCCATCTCATCCCACATGTGCTCGATTGGTGAGAGATCAGGGGAGCGAGCCGGCCAGAGGATGACATTCATGTTGTTTTGTTGAAGAGAATCCTGAACAAATCGAGCAATATGAGGCCGGGCGTTGTCATGCTGAAAGATAATGCCTTGGCCATGACGGTAAAAACGGTAGAACAACAGGGGCCGATGATCTTGTCGCGGTAGCGCTGTCCATTGAGATTTCCCTCTACCACTATCTTGCTGTAATCCCACCCCATACCATAACTCTGCCGCCCCCGAACCGATCTTCTTCCATGACACCATGATTGACGTAACGTTCACCTCGACGTCGGTACACTCGAATCCGTCAATCGCTGTGGCTGAGGCGAAAACGAGAATCGTCAGTGAATAGAACTTGTCCCCATTGCATGGCCGTCCAACGTAGACGCTGTCTGCAGCACTGTAGACGTGCTTGATGATGGTTTCCTGTCAAAATGGGATGTCTGGAGGGTCTTCCGGCGACAATCCCTGCACATCTGAGGCGGCGACGTACGGTTTGTGAAGATATTCGTCGAAGGCCAGGGATGCTTCTTGCAGTCACTGTTGCTGACTGGAATCGATTTCGTAGGTGTGTTGTTCGAATCTAGTTGTCTCGTCGATTATTGGTTACGCGTGGCCTGCCACTCCGAGGATGGTCTCTGACTTCATTCGTCTGTTGCCAACGTTGCCATAAACACCAAATGGTGTTTCTGTGGACGTTAAATTATCTTGCAACATCACGTTGACTCGATCCTGCTTCAAGCATACCAATGGCTCGCAGGCGCTCATTTTGGGACAGGCGTGGCATTTCGTAATGTTGAATAATTGCGTAATTTTGTTGTTTTTCTGAGTGGTTGTTGTCAGCACGATGCTAAACAATGCATATGGAATCCCGTTAACGCACATGTTTTCATACCCATTCTTGGGTAGTGTAATGCATGGGGCTTGCATAAAAGTCAACTTTTGCATGGAATGCATGCTTTTCTGTAGCAGTTGCGTTTTTGTGACTTGATTCCATACATGTACTACAATATTGAAAACCAAACTTTACTTGTTTGAAAAATACACTAAAATATTGGTGTCACAGGAACTTTTGTTGTTGAGTATATGTGACCTGAAGTAGAAACATTTCAGATTCAACAAAACAGGTGTCAGCTGATGTCTTCAATATGCATCAATATTTGGATTTTTTTGGGTGGTGAGACCAGATTCTTTTTTTCCAACAATATGAAGCAAAATAATTATTTTTAAGAAATTTCGGGGACAATTTTTTTCCCTCGATAAAATCCTATATAGTAGTATATTCGACTGATGGCATTTGGTTTTCGTTTAAAGATGCGGGAATTAGTGACATTTAAAATCCGACTTCCGACTGTTATGCCTTGATCAATGTTATGACCTTATGGTCTGTAGGCTGCCAGCAGAAGGTGGCCTCATCCATCCCATGCTTTGAGTAATACTAAAATATGAAAAAATCCTTTCATCTCCAATGGTTGTTTGGTTGGTATGTTGTTTAAAGCCGCGCTCAGCAATATCCCAGCTGTTTGACGGCGGTCTGTAAATAATCGAGTCTGGACCAGACAATCCAGTGATTAATATCATAAGCATCGATCCACGCAATTGGGATCGATGACATGCATCAACCAAGTCAGCGAGCCTGACCACCCGGTCCCGTTAGTCGCCTTTTACGACAAGCATAGTCGCATTTTTACAGCAAGCATGGGTTGCTGAAGACCTATTCTACCCCGGATCTTCACGGGTCCATCTCCAATGGATTTTTTCACTAATATAACCCCGGTACTCCTGATCCAACTCAAATTATCTGCAGAGTTTAATCGATATACCACGTGACCTGTATCTAGATACTCACAAGAGATAGAATTTGACCTGCAAGTATTCCACCGACTCTTGCACCCGAATTCTGAGCAGCAAAGGCCAGGTTTCTTGAGATACAAACATAATATTATGAATCTATTTTTTATTCAAATCAGATAGATAGATACACATCGATTTACTGAACTGCCTTTTGTACTTGAATATTTCTTTTTACATGAAAATTGTGGTATCTGTGATATGGAAAGAAACATGAAACTTTTTATAGATCAGGATTTCCTTATTGTTTGTTTCGTTTCCGGGTGGATGTAGGATGGAGTGAGTGAGTGAGTTGGGTTTACACCTCTTTCAACAGTATTCCAGTTATATCACGGCGTGTCAGCTTAATGTGGGAGGAAAGCCCGAAGTGATGTAGATGTCAGACGTTTACAACTTTGGGGAAACCCACGAACACGGGTGCGCTGCTGACCTAGAAACATGATCAAGGTGAATCGGGATTCGAATCCACGATAACAAGCTTCTGGAACGCCCAAGGGACGTAACTCCGGCCCGTCCTTGTCCGTAAGTTTCAGGGCGTCTTGGTTCTTCATTGGATATATACAGACGATATGTTTCCACAGGGGGAGATTATTAGGAAATTAGCTGTCCTTTTTAATGACTGGTTTGTTTCTTTGGATTTCTATATTTTCTTGGAGTTTCCTTTCTCGGATATATTGTGGATTTGTTGCTGGCTAGGGGTTCCGAAACTGCAAATTTCATGTCGAACTTAGCAACAGAGCTGTACTTTGTGCAACACGCTTTTGCAACAGAGTGTTCATTGATTATTGTGTCTGTGGGGCGTGACGTCTCTCCAATATAAGTGTATCCATTTGTCATCTCATTCACACTCAACCGAGTGGGACCTTTGCCATTGGACTGAAGGATGTTTCTAAGTGTCTGGTCTGAAATCTCTGGTATTGGGAATTTGGTGTGGGATACTGACAAGGCTATGTGATGGGGCAGATTTGGGCTTGCATCAATTTGGGTTTTGCTTGTCTTCCCAGTTTTATTTATCATTGTACATTAATCAGCATGGATATATATTAACACAGATACTCTGACTCGGTACTTCCCCTATGAATGCACAAGCAGTAGCCCTGAAACCTCGTTACAAAGTTAATTAAAAAAAAAGGTTATCCGTAAAATGGTTCATGTGTTCACATTCTTCAAGTTTCAAAATGGCTATGAAAGACATAAGATGTTTCTACTAACGCATAAAGTATCGTGTCGTTAATGGTTGTTGGAATATTAGATGTCAAGGTACGTAATGTTAATAAAACCAATGAGATAAACAAAAATCTCATTAAGGTAGGAATAGCCATGTGGGGAACAATCCTTACCCACAGAGATCTGTACTTTGTATACTTTGGAGGACCCGTACCAACCCGTACCAACCCGTACCTAATCAACAGAATGAATCGGACCTCCAAGCATATTCGTACTCAATGAAGGTTTAAAATGGTTTTAAAAAGTATTCGCTTCCATTGTTAGGTGTAGCAACAACCGGGCAATGATATTTGACACTGTAGATCTATGCTGTGGTGACCGTGATGTTATCTGAAAAATAGCTTCATTTCCGGGAACAGTGTTTTACCTGATGACCGCAGGGAATATTGTTAACCTGATGACCGCAGGGAACATTGTTTACCTTGTTATGAGAATCCATTATACATGTATATTTACTATACGTATATGTAGAATATATTTAATGTACTTTGTTATCATGAAATGTATATTCCTACCTTTTCATATATCATGTTGCTTGTGTACAGATTGCCAGTGATCAACACTGACCAATTACACACTTCACTTCACATTGTCTATATGTAAGCCCTGGTAAGCTCACAGCCAAGTTAAGGCTGATGTTATGCAATTGTGGCTTGGCTATTGCTCAACAGGTAGACAAAGTGGTCAGTTCCCAGGTCGGGTTGGAGGTGTTAACTGACATGCCATGTCGACAAGATTTTAAACTTTAATTGTGTATGCCATGTCGGCAATTTGTGAACTATGGTGTATTATGGATTACAGGAAACATTCACTGGATCTTGTTTGGAAATGATGTGATTTTTCATCATAAAGTAAGACTGTTTTTATTGTGATTGATACTTGCTTTTGCTGTTTGTAAATAATATGAATCTTGATTAGACTGCCAGTATTAAATTGTTTTTAAATTGTTGTGTGATCTCTCCTTCTTATGTATGAAAACGGTTTAGTGAATCCACACGTAACAACCTGATGGCCGCAGGGAACTTTTGTTTACATGATGACCGTACGGAACTTTTGTTTACCTGATGACTGTACGGAACTTTTGTTTACCTGATGACTGTACGGAACTTTTGTTTACCTGATGACTGTAGGGAACATTGTTTACTTGATGACCTTTGGGAACATTTGTTAACCTCATGACCGCAGGGAACATTGTTTACCTGATGACTTCAGGGAACATTGTTTACCTGATGACTGTAGGGAACATTGTTTACCTGATGACCAAACTGAACTTTTGTTTACCTGATGACCGCAGTAAACATTGTTTCCCTGATGACCGTTGGGAACTTTTGTTTACCTGATGACTGCAGGGAACATTGTCTTAACCTGATGACTGCAGGGAAAATTGTTAACCTGGTGACCGCAGGGAACTTTTGTTTACCTGATGGCCACAGGGAACATTGTTTACCTGATGACCACAGGGAACTTTTGTTAACCTGATGACCACAGGGAACATTGTTTACCTGATGGCCATAGGGAACTTTTGTTTACCTGATGACTGCAGGGAACATTGTTTTAACCTGATGACTGCAGGGAAAATTGTTAACCTGGTGACCGCAGGGAATATTGTTTACCTGATGACCATAGGGAACTTTTGTTTACCTGATGACTGTAGGGAACATTGTTAACCTGATGACATCAGGGAACATTGTTTACCTGATGACCACAGGGAACATTGTTTACCTGATGACCATAGGGAACTTTTGTTAACCTGATGGCCATAGGGAACTTTTGTTTACCTGATGACTGCAGGGAACATTGTTTTAACCTGATGACTGTAGGGAAAATTGTTAACCTGGTGCCCGCAGGGAATAGTGTTTACCTGATGACCATAGGGAACTTTTGTTAACCTGATGACCATAGGGAACTTTTGTTAACCTGATGACCACAGGGAACATTGTTTACCTGATGGCCATAGGGAACTTTTGTTTACCTGATGACTGCAGGGAACATTGTTTTAACCTGATGACTGTAGGGAAAATTGTTAACCTGGTGCCCGCAGGGAATAGTGTTTACCTGATGACCATAGGGAACTTTTGTTAACCTGATGACCATAGGGAACTTTTGTTAACCTGATGACCACAGGGAACATTGTTCACCTGATGGCCATAGGGAACTTTTGTTAACCTGATGACCATAGGGAATATTGTCTACCTGATGAGCATAGGGAACTTTTGTTAACCTGATGACCGCAGGGATTATTGTTTACCTGATGACTGTAGGGAACATTGTCTACCTGATGACTGTAGGGAACTTTTGTTTACCTGATGGCCGCAGGGAACATTGTTTACCTGATGGCCATAGGGAACTTTTGTTAACCTGATGACCGTAGGCAACTTTGTCTACCTGATGACTGTAGGGAACTTTTGTTTACCTGATGACCGTAGGGAACTTTTGTTTACCTGATGAGCAAAGGGAACTTTTGTTAACCTGATGACCGTAGGGAACATTGTTTACCTGATGACTGTAGGGAACTGTTCAGCACACAAAGTCATGGCAACCAACCACCCTACAGTTATTATAAATTTGCCAGTAAATGCGCATGCGTTGATGTAATTTCCTTTCTCATCAGCAGGTGCTGAAAATACATAAATCAAAGAAAAACATAAACTTATACAGTTAATGATTCCTGCATATAATTATTACAAGTTTTACGTACATTGCTAGGGTATTGTCCATCACTCACTCGCTTGAAGACGGTAGATGTATCTACTACTACTACTACTACTAATAATAATAATAATAATCCTACTACTACTACTATTACTACTACTAATCCTACTACTACTACTACTACTACTACTAATCCTAATCCTCCTCCTCCTACTACTACTATTACTACTACTACTACTACTACTACAATCACCATCACAACTGTTACTACTTATATCAGATATATGGAACAAGCTGATCGTACCTACACTTGCAGATGCAGCCAATCCAAAGCAAACAGCAGCAGTTAACAAAAAGCACGAAGCAACCCCAACCCGCCTTCCAAATCTGTAATGAAGAAATCAATGAGAACCCTGGCCATGAATGGCACTGTGATTCCTTTGACCAGACGATACACACTAAAGTGTGAGACATGTTGAGACGATGAATCCTTCATACATATACACAACTAACATCTTTAATGAGTGTTTGTTTGTTGTTTCACGCCGCACTCAGCAATATTCCAGCTGTAGGACGATGATCTGTAAATTATCGAATCTGGACCAGAAAATCCAGTGATTTACATCATGAGCATTGATCTACGTAATTGAGATACGATGACATGCATCAACCAAGTCAGCGAGCCTGTTAGTAACGACAGTACGAGTGTATGGTATATATCAGATATTGGAATGTGAATTATAAGACATGCACCTGCATATATGGGTAACATACAAGGACGCAATATGATTACGATGTTTTTTGTTGGCTACGAAATCCATTGGCCGCAAATCGGTCCAAAGATCCCATACAACATTGTGTGGGTAAATGTCCTTCCAGGCAGCGAGCCTGATCAGCCGAGGCCGTTCGTCGCCTCTTACGACAAGCATGGATTGTTGAAGACCAATTCTAACAAGGATCTTCACGGGTACAACTTTAATGAAGGTAACCTTCTATATGCATATTATATATATCGCCGCCAATGTTCTAAAGTATGCAGACCATTTCCAATCTCGGTCAAGTAAACTGTGCCTGAAACTCAAATTTTGTAGTGAGGTTTATCAGCAACTGCTAGGGTGATCAACATCAAAATATTTGTGTTAGAAAGAAAACAACCAGCTTGGCTTTAAATAATTCCAACATACGATGCCTCTTGCCCCTCTCCATATTACACATGCTGCCTCATCCCAACAAGCTAATCGGTTGGTTGTCGGTTGCATCAGTGACAAAAAATATTTCCCTATTTTGACCATAATTACGTTTCCGTGTTTTCTTTTGGTGAACAATTGACTCGCCTTTGCATGTGTTTTGGCGGATGCCACTTGTAGGGCAGAATAGGGACACCTTTTCGCGTACACCTAGTATCATGACTATTTGATAGTGATTCATAAACACATGCTTATGGTATAGTCGGAATCGTACAATCGACTTTTTTGCAGAGACTTTTATTTACTGATATCTGAACGTATATCCACAATACTGCGTTGTCTCCTGGAAACATCTTCAGGGCAAAACACTTGAAATCTCTAGAAACTACCCAACAGTAGCACACTCACACGGAGATGAGGAGGATGCAAGGCGTTGCCGGGAATTCAGTGAGGGCCATCAGAAGCATGTTGAAGTAAATGTCCCCCGAGAGATCCTTCAAGCCGAAGGTAATAGCATAATATACTACCGAACAGGCAAGCCTGTGGAAGAAAGCAATATAATTATACAACGTCAGCGACAGACAATAACCTGTGTCGATTATTAGCCGAAACAGATTCCATTGACCGTAAAGGCACAATGCAGGTGGAAACTGTATGAATGGTTCACTAAAATCCGTTGAGGACACAAGGTTTTAGCAAAAAGGGCAAGCATTTCCTGTCCTACCGGAAGCACGCGCCACTCACACAATTTGCCAAAATGTTAACATATTAGAACCAACAGCGGCTTATAGCCTTATAACCATATAACATTCTTTCAGTTATTGATCACCAGGGCATTAGTTTCGTTTACTGCTTGGGAGGAAGCAGGATTACACCATTCTAATGATCCAAGGGCAGTGAATGTCATTTGATGAACGTCAATAATGTCCATTAAGCGACAGCCTTATCACAATAAAGTTATGCTGTTCTGAATTGACATACTCTGTGCGTCTTACGTGCATAATGGGTGTAATGGTTGAAGCTTCCACTTAGTGATTAAAGCTTTCGCTCGTCACAGTGATGTTCTGGCTTCGATTCCCAACAAATTGTGTTTTACGATTCAACAGCAATAAAACAATTACCAGAATAAAGAAACAACACTTGGCCTGCCCCGAATATGAAATGGTCGAACACTTAGCTCTCAAGAAAGTATGAACGTGGCATCGGTCTCAAATAGAAGCCAACATTTCCTCAAGTTCAAGAGTATGGTAAACATAATTCTTTGACGTGGATGCTGTCGAATGCTATAAAGCCAGTATTTGTAACAAATGATTGACCTTAGTTTACATGTCACATGTTTCCAAAACAGGGAAGAACCCACTTGTATAATTTGCCAGATGACATCATGATTATTTGAAAGTATTTATGTACCCTGTTGCATAACAAATACCATTGGTGTTATCGGTGTTTGGGGCCGATCATTTGATATTCTGTGTGTGTGGGGCTTGGATTTTATCGAAAAAAATAAATTGTCCCAAATATACCTAAGGTTGACGTATACATACCCCACATCATGCAATCTGTTTTATACATTTACAACAAGTACTGCTTATCAAAGAACACACAAAGGTTTACTACACTGAGGAGCAATGAGGTCAAAACACCATAAGGGGATGTTGTTTTCTGAATACTGCAAGGGGTAGGTCTGCCTTACCATAGAAAACAAGAAATAACTGTTTTCGTTGCTTGTTCCTTTGTCTTCAGCAGATCCAGATAACTGTAGCACTTTGCTTTGTCCCCCTCCGCCTTTTCCCCTTCTGCAATCAGCTCCAAAATGGACGTGTCCGGCATTGGCTTCATGTTGAGTTCCGCCATCTTTCGGATGACTGTTCTCGCATCCTCGAGGCGACCCTTCACAACTAGCCAGCGAACAGATTCTGGCGCGAAACTAAAAACGGAAGCTGTATCTAATAATGCGAGATCAGTCTTACTGCATGCCAGGACAACAATTGTGAGTTTTGATATTGTAGATTGCTTACAGAATATAATGGTATTCCTAATCGCGATCTCCTTCTTGCACTTTAAATTCAAATGCAGATTGCCCTTTTTTGTTTGGACCACTTATACTTATGTAATTTTCATAGTCATCAAGCGAAATTATTCTGGCACAAAGTTAAGCATTTGTTTAATAAATAGTAACTGGTGACATAACCCCTGGTGTATATTAACCATAAGCCAATTGCGACACATGTCATAACTTTGAACACGTGTTTGCTCAAATATTCTTTTGAATTGAAAACGTAAAAAGTTAATAGTTTTTGCGTTTAATTACCATTACTTACAACCACGTAAAGAGGTATGGAAATGTCAAAGCCGCCGTTGCTAGATGAAGCCATTTCCAGTTGTGAAGCCATTTCGCGAGAAGACACAATATCACCATCCCCAGTGGCCACTCGGGAAGTGATGCTATGAAAACCCGCCACTTCGTACCAACAAATTCTATCTGGTACAGATATAAAGTACCCAATATGAGACCACACGCCATGCCAAGAAATGTTCTCACAACTGTAAACATGATCCAGGAAACGGAAAAAGCTGATACGATATTTCCAAGAAAGAGCCAAAGTAGTCCACTGTAGAAAACGTTCTTCCGGCCATATCTGTCTGCACAATAGCCAGCAATGATGCATCCGATAAGCACCCCGACCATCTGGATAGATATTATTGCATTGCTGACCCAACTCTTATCGCAGACTAAGTTCCACTGAAATCAGGAACAAGGATAATTGTATGATGTGGTGGGTACAAAGTGTAGTGTTGGTTTACATTTTAAATATAGCTGCAAGCAGCTAAAATGGGCTCCAAGTAACATATCTAACGCAGATTAAGTTCCACTGAAATCAGGGAAAGGGTTGTCTCGTTAAACTGTGGTAGTCACAAAATGAGTCAAGGTATGGCCATGCAGATGCATTTATTAACCAATCGCAATGAACTTTTCTATATTATGTGAGGTTATTATTGACTGAGATCACATAAACAATTTGTGACTATTGTCCTTTGAATTCCTTCAATAAGCATAGCTAGTGATTTAATTAAGGATGGGATGTATCTTCAAACATGACTGATTCAGGTCGGCCCGCCACAGTATATATGTTCTAATAGGTGCAAAAATATAAAAGGTGGTTTCAAAACATCACATTGGAATGGAATGGAGAGTCTTTTCCCCTTTTCCAGTCTAGGTCTAGACGTTGTATTTGTGTCAGGATTAAAACATTGGTTCTGTTTCATTAGGGCAATTAATGAGATATGTTAAAAGCTTTGAGTTGGCAAACCTTTCGTCACCAATGCTTCTAGTCGAAATCGTACAACGGATGGAAGTCATTCAATATGCTTTTCGTTCCTGTGGTGCACATTTACGGCTGTGTAAAGGAACTGGCTGTAAAGAGTGGAAGCCGGTTGTCGGCATACTGATCGTGGCTTTCGGATCACAGGCTCGCGTTAACTAAACGCCGTAGGCTTGCACGTCTTCAGTCTATTCCTCCACCTTAAATTGATACGTCTTAGTTTACATGTTACAAACATCATTTAACCCATCTCACTTTAATATCCATTCTCATTTTCAACCAAATAGACATGGGTGTAACGCCTGCACACATCTCCTGATATTGTGATCACCAAGAGTTTATAGAAATACTTTGAAGCCTTAATGCGCTAATTCCACTTTTCGATCTCGTATGTTTCCCTGTGACCTTCCAAAGGGTAAAGATTCTGTTTGTAATAAACGAAATTTCGTTAATTCTGACTTACCCATTCTCGTTTTCAAACAAATAGTTATGCATGCCATGATTACAAACGTCTTCTGATGTAATGAACCCCAGTAGTCCTTTTATCGGCTGTTCGTTATAACCGTAGTTCGCAAGTCCCACCTTTTAATCCCGTATTTACCACAACCAAGGGGTAATGATTCTGACCTACCTCTGAGACAACCGTAACCATGGCGTCGCTGAACTTCCTGTCACATGTTCCATCCCAAGAGCAATTCTGATAACTTCCGCTCAAATGACTCCTGTTCCATTGGCTGAGATTGATGTCATGTGATGTACACCACCAATCAGGTTCAACGCCAGCAAATGTCATCATCAGCATAGTGGGAACAACCACTATCTTTGAGTAGCCGAGTGTTATAGTCAGAATGATTTGGTAACGACCAAAGCCTCCTAGGCCTTCAAGAAGACCTTCTAAATTCATTATGTTACGCAGATACCTTCCTTGAAAATCGTTGTACTGGCGATAGATCTACATAGGGAAGAGAAACATGCTTTGGCAAATTACACACAATTATTATCGAGATCTGAAGAATAGAATTATTCGGAGACATTCTCCATAAATTTGTACATTTTACGACCCTTGTTGATGTTGTGTTGTTATTGTTTTACGGTTATTATCTCTCCAGACTGTGCAATAACACTAGTCATGACTCATTGTAATGGGAACAGTATGGACTCGATAATGACCCGTTGACCGTTACCGTTATTATTTTGTGCAAGTACTTGAATTGTTCCCAGACAATGCAGATATTGCCATTCAGTATTTGTCACACAATAGTATATTGTCTTCTTTTGCCATAACTTACATAATCTACCCATTTGCATCATGGCATCTCACTAGATGTTCAGAATCCGTGCTATGATTACCGGTCAAAACATCAGGTTTCGAGCATCATATCTGGACAACAACCATCGGACTCACCTATAGAAACCGAGAACAAATTATGTCCTTCGTGCATTTACTACATCAGTGAAACCCTCACAATCATCACATGTCAAGCATCTAATCACAGACAACACGAAGACGAATAAATACACGAGAAAAGCAATAATCTAAAATGTATTTGAAAACAACAGGCACCTGTTCTCGTCATTCACCAGCGACTACATTTGGAGACATAATGAATTTGGCACTGGAAACAAACCCAACCCTCATTTGGACTTGTCTTTAAATAATTCAAAGTTTTAGCATGAACTATTAAACGATTACGAGTTATGTTCTGGAACGAAACGTGACACCCTGTTTCTATGGGATTGCCTAAAAGTCGGGCCAAGAAAAGTCGGGCCGGGCCGGGCCGGGCCAGCGGGTAATACTAAAAATGGATTGCAGAAATATAAAACGAAACGTGCATATATAGGCAGATCTCAATTGTCCAGAAACGTATAGTTTTGCTCATTTAATTGAGTTTGAATCAAAATGCATCTTCAGCAATGTAATAAACTGATAATTATAGCTACATACCGAGAGTCCATAGAGTGTCCTGACTGTGTCTTTTCTTTGATGAGAAGGTTTCTCACCGACCTTAGCGTGTAGGGGTGTAATGTCCTGGGCAGGAATTGACGGTGTTTTGACTACTCTTCTTTCATAAATTAACGTGTTTGGCATCCCTAATTAACCTTTACTAATTCATGTTAAACCAACACAGGATGTTTGCTGCAAGTGGATATTCGCGAATGTCATAGGACTGACGACACGTGTTAATAAGTGTCAAAGCGCTTCTAAAATTACAACACATACTTTACATCTATAGCCTAGTATTATATCTACCTATATAACACTTTAGTGTCTCATATTGCATTCCTTCAATGCAGCTAAAAAAAATAGTACAAATATTTCACGTAACCGTAACAAAACAAATTCCAAATTGGCAGCAATTCACCCGAGGGGTAATAAGAGTAAACCCTAGAGAAACAGCGGAGGACCTAGAACTCTACACCCAAGAAGAAAAAACACAAATCAATATCCTCAACCCCAAATAGAAACGGCAAAACGGTCCCTGCCTCAATCGTTATTGTAAACTTCCAAGAAACTGCTTCCTTTCCTGACGCCCCTAAACACATCTTTTTCGGTGCCCACACTAAACTAGAAGTTAAACTATACATCAAACAGGTCAAACAATGTTCTAACTGCCTTAGATATAACCACACGGCCACCCAATGTACATTCAAAAAAACTAAATGTAATAAATGCGCCCAAACCGATTGCCCAGGCACTTGCTCTCCCTGGTGCATCCATTGCAAATGCATAAAACATACATCACTCTCAAACCAGTGCCCGCACAGACATGCCCTAACACAAAAGGCCAACAAACGCATAAACATAGATTCGGCCAAAACCCAAACAAGAAAATATGCACCACCTACATCCAAACCTCTCCTCCCCACACCACACCCAAACACCACACACCAACACCCGGATTCCCTCTGGGGCAACCACATAGAAACCGCACCCACCACATCCACAGATAACCTCACACAGCTACCTACAAACTCCCCCATACCACACACTCCCATAACATCAACACCCGCATGCAAAGCAAACAGCAAAACCACAGACACACAACGACCCTCAGCCAAACACTCTACAGCCCACAAGGCAACAACACTTCCCCACAAGCAAGCACAACAACAAAACACAAACACTGAGGAAACCACAGCTACACCCAACACGCAAGCACAAACTCAACCCTCCACACCACAAACACATCCACAAGCCTCCCCAATGGAAACTCAAACAATAAAAACCAACCTAAACGACGAAGACGAGTATTCTTCCACCGAGGAAATAAATGAAATAACCTTCTCAGCCCCTAAAGCAAACAAAAACTTCACGCGCAAAACTCCTCAATTAACTAGCACTAAAACTCTTAATAACCTCACACTACTCCTGGCCTACATGCATAAGCAAAGCTCACCAAATGCTAGTACTAAAGCTTTTCACTCAGTAGCGCAAAAACTAAAACTCACAACTCTCTCCTTTGAGTTATTTCTCCTCCAACTAAGGGAAGCTACCAATTAAACACAACCTAAAACTTAAAAAAACTAACAACCTCTCATCCCCAAAAATGGAAGGACTAAATATATTTCAGTGGAACGCCAACGGATTAGCCTCCCAAGGCCAGGAATTAAAAGCTAAATTCAAACGAGACAAAGGTTCACACATAGTCTGTATACAGGAAACTACATTCTCTACTTGATCTAAATTCACCCTACCAAACTATAACTCAATAAGAACTGACCGAGCCAAAACAAACCCAGGAAGAGCCGGGGGCGGCCTAATCATATACGTCAGGGAAGACTTAAACTACAAAGAACTAAAAAAACAAACACCAAACCTAGAAGCAAACGGTATCCAAATAACAAAAACACGTCCCATTTTAATTATGGAAACCCAAAAGTCCAGAAACTCTACTGTCTGTGCCCAGTCTCGGTCAAAGGTATTTACAAAATTAAACATGCTGTTTTCATGGGAACATACCAAGGAAGAAAAAATGAAAAATAAATTGTTCAAAAAATCAATATTTACCCTATGTCGCCCATGGGCCTGCCGATGGGCGAAGATTGGCCCATGGGTAGGCCCATGGGCAGGCCCATGGGCGAGAAAATGTATCTATACTTAAAACTCATGTTTTTCTTTCGCAAATAATTTTAACTTAATTCAACTTTTTTATAGCGATACTGAAATATTTCGCCCATGGGCGAGAAAAAAGGTTTGGCCCATGGGCGAGAATATTTTCCTTCGCTTAAAGCTCATGTTTTTGTTTCGCAAATACATATATGTATATCTTTCAAGTATCATGACACAAAACTTATGTCATTTTAACTTAATTCAACGATTTTATAGCGATATTGAAATATTTAGCCCATGGGCAAGAAAAAGGTTTGGCCCATGGGCGAGAATATGTTCCTTTACTTAAAACTCATGTTTTTGTTTCGCAAATACATAAATTTATTTCTTTCAAGTATCATGACACAAAACTTAACCCATTTTAACTTAATTCAACGATTTTATAGCGATATTGAAATATTTAGCCCATGGGCAAGAAAAAGGTTTGGTCCATGGGCGAGAATATGTTCCTTTACTTAAAACTCATGTTTTTGTTTCGCAAATACATAAATTTATTTATTTCAATTATCATGACACAAAATCTAACTCATTTTAACTTAATTCAACTAATTTATAGCGAAACTGAAATATTTCGCACATAGGCGAGAAAAAGGTTTGGCCCATTGGCAGGCCCATGGGCGAGAATATGTTCCTTTACTTAAAACTCATGTTTTTGTTTCGCAAATACATAAATTTATTTATTTCAAGTATCATGACACAAAATTTAACTCATTTTAACTTAATTCAACGATTTTATAGCGATATTGAAATATTTCGCGCATGGGCGAGAAAAAGAATATATTCCTTTGATCAACATTTTTAGTTTCGCAAATACATTAAGGGATTATAAGCATGACACATGATTCAACTCATTTTAACTTAATTCAACAAATTTTATAGCGATATATCAAAATATTTCGCCCATGGGCAAGAAAGAGGTTTTACCCATGGGCGAGAATATGTTCCTTTACTCAAAACTCATGTTTTTGTTTCGCAAATACATACATGTATATCTTTCAAGTATCATGACAGAAAACTTAACTCATTTTAACTTAATTCAACGATTTTATAGCGATATTGAAATATTTCGCCCATGGGCATGAAAAAGGTTTGACCCATGGGCGAGAATATGTTCCTTTACTTAAAACTCATGTTTTTGTTTCGCAAATACATAAATTTATTTATTTCAAGTATCATGACACAAAATGTAACTCATTTTAACTTAATTCAACGATTTTATAGCGATATTGAAATATTTCGTCCATGGGCGAGAAAAAGAATATATTCCTTTGATCAACATTTTTAGTTTCGCAAATACATTAAGGGATTATAAGCATGACACATGATTCAACTCATTTTAACTTAATTCAACTAATTTTATAGCGATATATTAAAATATTTCGCCCATCGGCGAGAAAGAGGTTTTACCCATGGGCGAAAATATTTTCCTTTACTCAAAACTCATGTTTTTGTTTCGCAAATACATATATGTATATCTTTCAAGTATCATGACACAAAACTTAACTCATTTTAACTTAATTCAACGATTTTATAGCGATATTGAAATATTTCGCCCATGGGCGAGAAAAAGGTTTGGCCCATGGGCGAGAATTATTCCTTTACTTAAAACTCATGTTTTTGTTTCGCAAATACATAAATTTATTTATTTCAAGTATCATGACACAAAATTTAACTCATTTTAACTTAATTCAACGATTTTATAGCGATATTGAAATATTTCGCGCATGGGCGAGAAAAAGAATATATTCCTTTGATCAACATTTTTAGTTTCGCAAATACATTAAGGGATTATAAGCATGACACATGATTCAACTCATTTTAACTTAATTCAACTAATTTTATAGCGATATATCAAAATATTTCGCCCATGGGCAAGAAAGAGGTTTTACCCATGGGCGAGAATATTTTCCTTTACTCAAAACTCATGTTTTTGTTTCGCAAATACATACATGTATATCTTTCAAGTATCATGACAGAAAACTTAACTCATTTTAACTTAATTCAACGATTTTATAGCGATATTGAAATATTTAGCCCATGGGCATGAAAAAGGTTTGGCCCATGGGCGAGAATATGTTCCTTTACTAAAAACTCATGTTTTTGTTTCGCAAATACATAAATTTATTTATTTCAAGTATCATGACACAAAATGTAACTCATTTTAACTTAATTCAACGATTTTATAGCGATATTGAAATATTTCGTCCATGGGCGAGAAAAAGAATATATTCCTTTGCTCTACATTTTTAGTTTCGCAAATACATTAAGGGATTATAAGCATGACACATGATTCAACTCATTTTAACTTAATTCAACTAATTTTATAGCGATATATCAAAATATTTCGCCTATCGGCGAGAAAGAGGTTTTACCCATGGGCGAGAATATTTTCCTTTACTCAAAACTCATGTTTTTGTTTCGCAAATACATATATGTATATCTTTCAAGTATCATGACACAAAACTTAACTCATTTTAACTTAATTCAACGATTTTATAGCGATATTGAAATATTTCGCCCATGGGCAAGAAAAAGGTTTGGCCCATGGGCGAGAATTAATCCTTTACTTAAAACTCATGTTTTTGTTTCGCAAATACATAAATTTATTTATTTCAAGTATCATGACACAAAATTTAACTCATTTTAACTTAATTCAACGATTTTATAGCGATATTGAAATATTTCGTCCATGGGCGAGAAAAAGAATATATTCCTTTGCTCAACATTTTTAGTTTCGCAAATACATTAAGGGATTATAAGCATGACACATGATTCAACTCATTTTAACTTAATTCAACTAATTTTATAGCGATATATTAAAATATTTCGCCCATGGGCAAGAAAGAGGTTTAACCCATGGGCGAGAATATTTTCCTTTGCTCAAAACCCATGTTTTTGTTTCGCAAATACATACATGTATATCTTTCAAGTATCATGACAGAAAACTTAACTCATTTTAACTTAATTCAACGATTTTATAGCGATATTGAAATATTTCGCCCATGGGCATGAAAAAGGTTTGGCCCATGGGCGAGAATATGTTCCTTTGCTTAAAACTCATGTTTTTGTTTCGCAAATACATAAATTTATTTATTTCAAGTATCATGACACAAAATGTAACTCATTTTAACTTAATTCAACGATTTTATAGCGATATTGAAATATTTCGTCCATGGGCGAGAAAAAGAATATATTCCTTTGATCAACATTTTTAGTTTCGCAAATACATTAAGGGATTATAAGCATGACACATGATTCAACTCATTTTAACTTAATTCAACAAATTTTATAGCGATATATCAAAATATTTCGCCCATGGGCAAGAAAGAGGTTTTACCCATGGGCGAAAATATTTTCCTTTACTCAAAACTCATGTTTTTGTTTCGCAAATACATATATGTATATCTTTCAAGTATCATGACACAAAACTTAACTCATTTTAACTTAATTCAACGATTTTATAGCGATATTGAAATATTTCGCCCATGGGCAAGAAAAAGGTTTGGCCCATGGGCGAGAATATGTTCCTTTACTTAAAACTCATGTTTTTGTTTCGCAAATACATAAATTTATTTATTTCATGTATCATGACACAAAATTTAACTCATTTTAACTTAATTCAACGATTTTATAGCGATATTGAAATATTTCGTCCATGGGCGAGAAAAAGAATATTTTCCTTTGCTCAACAGTTTTAGTTTCGCAAATACATTAAGGGATTATAAGCATGACACATGATTCAACTCATTTTAACTTAATTCAACTAATTTTTGGCGTTATTAAAATATTTCGCCCATGTTTTCGTCAGTCCCTTTAAAGAAATAACTAATTGTTTACAAAGTATATTGTATCATGTGAAACACACTTTGTATTATATCATCACATTACTATTTAAAAAGGGCCTTTGGTTGGGTGTTTCCTTTGCAGAAGTTTTACAAATTTCACCTTTTTTAAATATTGCAACGATCTTTAATGAACCCGGCCTTATCTCTCAAAACGTTTTGACAGTTTATCATACGAATTCATGCGCGTGTACACCAATTCATTGGCGTTATTTTCCAACGAATTAAAGTTTAGTTTGTTTCTTTTTCATTTCCCATTTTATGTCTCATTGATACATCACACTGGGAAATTAAGTGACACTAGATATGCAATATACAGGTACACACGCGCGTATTTTAATGGGGGAAAAACCCGATTCGTCTTTCATTGCATAACGTCTAGCTGAATATCTCACATTCTAACGAAATCTCGAAATAATTATTTCATTATATGCGGTGCGATGTTTACAGGCGATTGAGGAAAACCTGAGTGAATATTATGACACTAAAGCAACTTTTAAATGCATTGCCACTTGTGGTATGAAAATGGTAACAGTTCAGAAATAACAACAGCCTTCTTATGATAATTCTCATATTCTCATTAGTACGTTGTATCTAATTACAGTGTCGGCATTATTTTCAGATGATTCTAGAATACCTGCTCTCGGTCAATTACGATCTACCACACCACGTGTGAATAAACAGTTATGCAGGTGTTGAAGATACATCTGTGTGTTTAAAGTTGATTTTGACCGCCCGGGCCAAGTCGGACCCAACACATGCCAAACACTTCTGATAGAGACTATGTTGAGAATGTAGAGGGAAAAGGGCTTCACTTTGAGCCCCTTGTTTTCTATAGATTCTGCGATCTGTGGCATTATAAAGTGGTGTATAGGTAGATATAACACTAATCTATGAAGTGCTATCCTATAAATATAAACTCTATGCCGACAGATGGAAATTCGTATCACGATAGCTAGAAGTATTTGATACGTGTCAAATCTTACTTCGTTTAACGATTGCTCTTTGACATGTTATCTAGATCAGCGACGCTAACACATGGCTCCACTTTCTAGTTTTCAAGTGATTTACTCCGAATTACTTAATTATGGTGCACGTTTTGGGTTGGTGATTGTTCAGTAGTGTCATGTGTGTATGTTGCATCAATAATATGTAGATATGATCGCCGATAATGAAGTAATTAGCCAATAACACTTTGGCCCGTCCTGGCCCGGCCCGGCCCGACTTTTAGGCAATGCCCGTTTCTATCTTTCCCCTCAAAACTTGAAAGACAAAATATTAGGCGTCGTACGTCAGTGTCATAAAAATCTGAAAATTGTAGTTTGCTACATACCTTTGGTACAATGCCTTCGGTTGAGATTTATGTACACAGTTAGTCGAGTGTCACAGAAGACTCCGTTCAAAAGCTATCGTCTGTCCCAGCACATAGTCTGGAGAAGTTCGAATATCATGAGGTGCTTGATATGCACAAGATGAAATATGCACACCGGCTGTTGTGTGTGTCATTGGTATGAAAGACGACACCAATCTATTTCAGAATATATTTATTACAGTATGCAACTCTAAATGAGAGCCAAATTGAATTTTATCGGCATGTTCGGTTCGTTATGACCAAGTTTGGGCACAGATTTGAAAAACTTGTATGACAATTGGCGTTATGCAATATCAAGCACAGGTTGTACAGGCGAATAACGTGTGCTGCATGAGAGTATCGTGTGATGGAAGATGTACAGACGAATTACATGTGCTGCATGAGAGTATCGTGTAATGGAAGATTGTACAGACGAATTATGTGTGCTGCATGAGGGTATCGTGTAATGGAAGATTGTACAGACGAATTGCGTGTGCTGCATGAGCGTATTGTGTATTGGAAGATTGTTCAGACGAATTACGTGTGCTGCATGAGCGTATCGTGTAATGGAAGATTGTACAGACGAATTACGTGTGCTGCATGATGATATCGCGTAATGGAAGATTGTACAGACGAATTACGTGTGCTGCATGATGATATCGCGTAATGGAAGATTGTACAGACGAATTACGTGTGCTGCATGAGCGCATCGGGTATTGGAAGATTGTACAGACGAATTACGTGTGCTGCATGAGCGTATCGTGTAATGGAAGATTGTACAGACGAATAACGTGTGCTGCATGAGGGTATCGTGTGGTTGAAGATTGTACAGACGAATTACGTGTGCTGCATGAGAGTATCGTGTAATGGAAGATTGTACAGACGAATTACGTGTGCTGCATGATGGTATCGTGTGGTTGAAGATTGTACAGACGAATTACGTGTGCTGCATGAGCGAATCGTGTGATGGGTGATTGTACAGACGAATTACGTGTGCTGCATGAGAGTATCGTCTGATGGAAGATTGTACAGACGAATTACGTGTTCTGCATGAGCGTATCGTGTAATATTGTACAGACGAATTACGTATGCTGCATGAGCGTATCGTGTGGTTGAAGATTGTACAGACGAATTACGTGTGCTGCATGAGCGTATCGTGTGATGGATGATTGTACAGACGAATTACGTGTGCTGCATGAGCGTATCGTGTAATGGAAGATTGTACAGACGAATTACGTGTGCTGCATGAGGGTATTGTGTAATGGAAGATTGTACAGACGAATTACGTGTGCTGCATGATGGTATCGTGTGGTTGAAGATTGTACAGACGAATAACGTGTGCTGTATGAGCGTATCGTGTAATATTGTACAGACGAATAACGTGTGCTGCATGAGAGTATCGTGTGATGGAAGATTGTACAGACGAATAACGTGTGCTGCATGAGAGTATCGTGTAATGGAAGATTGTACAGACGAATTACGTGTGCTGCATGAGGGTATCGTGTGATGGAAGATTGTACAGACGAATTACGTGTTCTGCATGAGCGTATCGTGTAATATTGTACAGACGAATTACGTGTGCTGCATGATGGTATCGTGTGGTTGAAGATTGTACAGACGAATTACGTGTGCTGCATGAGCGTATCGTGTGATGGATGATTGTACAGACGAATTACGTGTGCTGCATGAGCGTATCGTGTAATGGAAGATTGTACAGACGAATTACGTGTGCTGCATGATGGTATCGTGTGGTTGAAGATTGTACAGACGAATAACGTGTGCTGTATGAGCGTATCGTGTAATATTGTACAGACGAATAACGTGTGCTGCATGAGAGCATCGTGTGATGGAAGATTGTACAGACGAATTACGTGTGCTGCATGAGGGTATTGTGTGATGGAAGATTGTACAGACGAATTACGTGGGCTGCATGAGGGTATCGTGTGATGGAAGATTGTACAGACGAATTACGTGTGCTGCATGAGGGTATCGTGTGATGGAAGATTGTACAGACGAATTACGTGTGCTGCATGAGGGTATCGTGTGATGGAAGATTGTACAGACGAATTACGTGTGCTGCATGAGGGTATCGTCTGATGGAAGATTGTACAGACGAATAACGTGTGCTGTATGAGCGTATCGTGTAATATTGTACAGACGAATAACGTGTGCTGCATGAGAGCATCGTGTGATGGAAGATTGTACAGACGAATTACGTGTGCTGCATGAGAGCATCGTGTGATGGAAGATTGTACAGACGAATTACGTGTGCTGCATGAGGGTATTGTGTGATGGAAGATTGTACAGACGAATTACGTGGGCTGCATGAGAGTATCGTGTGATGGAAGATTGTACAGACGAATAACGTGTGCTGCATCAGGGTATCGTGTGATGGAAGATTGTACAGACGAATAACGTGTGCTGCATCAGGGTATTGTGTGATGGAAGATTGTACAGACGAATTACGTGTGCTGCATGAGAGTATCGTGTAATGGAAGATTGTACAGACGAATAACGTGTGCTGCATCAGGGTATCGTGTGGTTGAAGATTGTACAGACGAATAACGTGTGCTGCATGAGAGCATCGTGTGATGGAAGATTGTACAGACGAATTACGTGTGCTGCATGAGCGTATCGTGTAATATTGTACAGACGAATAACGTGTGCTGCATGAGAGCATCGTGTGATGGAAGATTGTACAGACGAATTACGTGTGCTGCATGAGAGCATCGTGTGATGGAAGATTGTACAGACGAATTACGTGTGCTGCATGAGGGTATTGTGTGATGGAAGATTGTACAGACGAATTACGTGGGCTGCATGAGAGTATCGTGTGATGGAAGATTGTACAGACGAATAACGTGTGCTGCATGATGGTATCGTGTGATGGAAGATTGTACAGACGAATTACGTGTGCTGCATGAGAGTATCGTGTGATGGAAGATTGTACAGACGAATAACGTGTGCTGCATGATGGTATCGTGTGGTTGAAGATTGTACAGACGAATTACGTGTGCTGCATGCGGGTATTGTGTAATGGAAGATTGTACAGACGAATTACGTGTGCTGCATGATGGTATCGTGTGGTTGAAGATTGTACAGACGAATAACGTGTGCTGTATGAGCGTATCGTGTGGTTGAAGATTGTACAGACGAATAACGTGTGCTGCATGAGCGTATCGTGTGGTTGAAGATTGTACAGACGAATAACGTGTGCTGCATGAGCGTATCGTGTGATGGAAGATTGTACAGACGAATAACGTGTGCTGCATGAGAGTATCGTGTAATGGAAGATTGTACAGACGAATTACGTGTGCTGCATGAGCGTATCGTGTGGTTGAAGATTGTACAGACGAATAACGTGTGCTGCATGAGCGTATCGTGTGATGGAAGATTGTACAGACGAATTACGTGTGCTGCATGAGGGTATCGTCTGATGGAAGATTGTACAGACGAATTACGTGTTCTGCATGAGCGTATCGTGTAAAATTGTACAGACGAATTACGTGTGCTGCATGATGGTATCGTGTGGTTGATGATTGTACAGACGAATTACGTGTGCTGCATGAGCGTATCGTGTAATGGAAGATTGTACAGACGAATTACGTGTGCTGCATGAGGGTATTGTGTGATGGAAGATTGTACAGACAAATTACGTGTGCTGCATGAGGGTATTGTGTAATGGAAGATTGTACAGACGAATTACGTGTGCTGCATGATGGTATCGTGTGGTTGAAGATTGTACAGACGAATTACGTGTGCTGCATGAGTGTATCGTGTAATGGAAGATTGTACAGACGAATTACGTGTGCTGCATGAGAGTATCGTGTAATGGAAGATTGTACAGACGAATAACGTGTGCTGCATCAGGGTATCGTGTGGTTGAAGATTGTACAGACGAATTACGTGTGCTGCATGAGAGTATCGTGTAATGGAAGATTGTACAGACGAATAACGTGTGCTGCATCAGGGTATCGTGTGGTTGAAGATTGTACAGACGAATTACGTGTGCTGCATGAGCGTATCGTGTGGTTGAAGATTGTACAGACGAATTACGTGTGCTGCATGAGCGTATCGTGTAATGGAAGATTGTACAGACGAATTACGTGTGCTGCATGAGGGTATTGTGTAATGGAAGATTGTACAGACGAATTACGTGTGCTGTATGAGCGTATCGTGTAATTGAAGATTGTACAGACGAATTACGTGTGCTGCATGAGGGCGTAATGGTTAACCTTGGATTATGTAACAAATGCAAACTGATGTATGATTATGTTACATGGAGTGATCACAGCTGCCAATGAAACACTCATACATGCGATATTCATCTTTATAGACATATGGTCATAAACTAGTAGCTACAGGCACTCACGTAACAGATACTGCTCCGGCCAGGTTTAATTACGAGTGTGAAATCCAATATGAAACAACCGTTTACGTTACAAACTCAATTTTATGTACATGCAAGTCGATGTCTGAATAATAATACATGCGATCACATGACGGGGGTTGGTGGATGGTAAATCCCTACTCAACAGCTCTTTCTGCCAATTTAATGTGTATTATATATGTGATTTACTGGAAGATAACTGGCTAGTCACTCCAGACTTTATGTGGCCAAGTCAAGTTATAAGTATTTGTATATATTAGTTAGATATTTTAGATGTTTTATTTCAGCTTTTATCTTTACAGACAGTACACTGCAAACCCCTAGACTCATGTAAGCCCTCAATACAATAGTGAGTGAGTGAGTGAGTTGGGGTTAACGCCGCTTTTAACAGTATTCCAGTTATATCGCGGCGTGTCAGCTTAATGTAGGAGGAAAGCCCCAAGTGATGCAGGTCTCAGACGTTTACCACTTCGGTGAAACCCACGAGCACGGGTATTGTGCTGACAAACCTAGAAACATAATCGGGGCCAACCGGGATTCGAACCCACAATCATAGGTTTCTGGCGTGCCCAAGGGACGCAACTCTGCACAGCGAATCGCGGGGCCTTAGACTACTGGGCCACCCGTGCCCCCCTCAATACAATCAGCCTAGCCCTGCACGTATGTAATAACTAACTGAACAATGCCCATCTCACTGGATCAGGCCAGGTTCTGACCCATGCGGGTGCACTCGACACAAGTTTCTGTGGTCTTTCTGATTCAGTTTCTCTGGTCAGATGTTTGTTTAGTTTGTCTGTCGGGCAGATCTAGTGGGCAGTCTTACACATATGTTTGGGGATGTCGCTTGGATTATTTTCTGGAAAATCAGCCCCTCGCTGCCTCGGTGTATAATCAAACTGAGGTAGTGTTTAAAGTAAAGTATGTTCGTCAACCATCAGCGCAGTTCGCTGTATGTGAAATTGAGGTCATATAAATCAAAACTGTATCGTATAGCATCAATACAGAATGTTATCTTGTTAAATACGGTAAAACCAGGATAAACTTAACTAAACTAAATTACAATTTAAACATTTCCTAAACCTATAACTGTATGAATGCGGTGTGGAATAAGAAGGTATGTAAGTCATGGAATTGTGTGTAATCTCTAAGGAAGCTATATGTAAATCCTTTAAGATACCGTGTTTGCAAGTTGTGTCATATGCTTTTTCTAGATCGAAAAGATATGATGGTAATCTTAATGAATGCTTCTAAACCAACTAAATGAACCGCATTGTTTATTTTAAAGTATCAAACTTATGAAGTCTTTGAAAGGCATTTAGAAGTGATACACATAAGGAAGAGAATTTGTGGATGTCAACTTCTTTATTATGAGAAACACAACGTTTCGGAGTATATGCTTACTCCTTCATCAGGTGAAATGAAGGAATAAGCATAAAAGCAAAGGGCAAAGATTGTATCATATATGATATGCGATTGTGGTAAAAAGGCTGTGTTATTTATCATCAAGACTTCTTCTTAATGTTTGTGTCATATATAATGCTGGTGGGTATGTTCCAATACACATAGTATCAATCTCTAGTTATATATTTGAAAGTATGTGTATTAGTTGATTAAAATTATTCATATTAAAACGTCAATGTATTTAGGGCATTTACATTAACAATTCACAGTGTAGATTTACATGCGATGTTCAACAGTTCCTTAGCGTTTAATTTGACAATAGACCGAACATAGAAACTACGACAACTTAAATGTTCTCAGTTCTACCAAATATATTTATGTGAGAGTTCTTGTCAGATCTCGAATTGGAAACATGCAAACATGTGGACAGTTATTAAACCATTGATAGATTACTCTTATACTCGTTACTACTTAAAAACGTTATGGTTTATCATTTATATTCTGAAGCAAAGCGATCTGAATAATTGTAACACTGAGACTCCATAACCTCAACTTAGTAAGTATTAACTATGTTTACGGTGTCTTGCATTAGTAAGCGTTCATATTGGAATACATGCTTGCCGTAAAAGGTGACTATGCTTATCGTAAAAGGCGACTAACGGGATCGGATGGTCAGGCTCGCTGATTTGGTTAATGCATGTCATCGATCCCAATTGCGTGGATCGATGATCATGATATCAATCACTGGATTGTCTGGTCCAGACTCGATTACTTACAGACCGCCGTCACATAGCTTGAATATTGCTGAGTGCGGCGTGAAACAACAAACCAACCAACATCATATTGGAATATGTAAAACATGAAAACTGATGTATGATTATGTAATATGATCCCAGTTGCTTGAATACTTTCCCTACACCAATGAAACACTCATATATGCAATATTCATCTTCACAGACACCTGACTGACATAAAATATTATTTAGCTTTAGGCAATCATGTTACAAGTACTGTTCCAACCAGATCCCGTTTGAAATGCGTACGCCACATTGTGAACTACATTCTGTGTACATGTCAGCCAATGTAAAATGTCTGCGTGGAGATGATGTGAACACATAGTGGTGGCTGCTGTATGGTCCCCATGTACATAACAGCTGTTATTCCTCGTCACATACATCTATACATACGTAATTAGGGTGTGTGTGGCTAGTCTTGCTATACTTCACATTGATAATAAGTTTGAATGAGGGATCTGAAGTATTAACACACACACACACACACACAATAATTGTAAATAAATTTTAACCAAGCGAAAGGAAATAATGGCAAACACCTTTTAACCAGCACTTTTTCAAAAGCTTTTTTTTAAAGTAGGCATTTTTTATTAAGACCAGGAAAGCATCAACCCATACCACAGTCTACAACTTCATATAAAACAGCTCTAACTAGGGCCTCGTTCCACAAAGCGATCGTAGTGATAAGACTGTCGTAAGTCTAAGTTAAAGTATAGAAGTTAGGACCGTCTAAGAGATGCGATCACTTAGTGGAAAGGAGCCCAGGTTTATTTAAGAAATAAACGACGAGTGGGAGTTGTTTATCGTATCCGTATCGTATCGTATCGTATCGACATCCACAATAACTCATAGAGTGTCTATCCGTATCTCTCCATCATAGATGTTAACTGCCTCTGTAGCAAAGACAAGGCAACTTCTGATTGGATCAAAAACTCCCTATACAATATTAGCATACATCCTGGATACAAGTTCCGTGACAGTCCTGAGAAGAGATATACGGACATGAGACATGGCAGTGGATGAAGATCGGGACACTCGACACTCAATCAGCCGTTTGTCTACACAGGGGAAAGACCACACTGTCATCCCAGGCAGATAACTCTCGACACAAGGAGAAAGAGGATATATGGATGTGTTTAGGATGCAATGTTCGCAGTTACATATGATGGTCAATGTCAGGCAACATTAGCTACAGGAAGTTTCTTGCATGCTGCAACACTAGACAAGCCAGCTGATGTGTTGTATAACAACAGTGAGAAGAAACTGATGAAGATGACCGTGTCCAATAATGTAAGCACAGAGGTGACCACACTGGACGCATGGCTATACTGAATAAAGGCACCATTTACTACGATGGCTTTGATCAAACTATTCTAGGTGCAGTTAATTTGACCTATAACAATGCAAAAACTTTCCATTCAATAATCCTGACGTGGGTTGATCAGTTACATCTGTGTTTTATTCCCTGATTTCCACAATGGTTTTTCTGCAATGAAGTTGAAAAATACTCGATTCTGATTGGTCAAATGACAATTACCACCTCTAATTGAAACAGGTGATTTGACGACCGCATGACCGCGGAAGCTAAAATTTATAGAAAGAACTTCTTTCTCAATCATAGTTGGTGGGCAGATTGAAATTACATGAACAATTATAGGTTACAAAATGAAAAGGTTCGGTTATTCACAGTGTCAAAGCTATTTTTATGATATCAACTTTCTATTAGGAAATGTATTTTATTCAAATTATATCTGTGAGATTTATCCGCATACCAGTGATTCATATTTCGCACATGCGGCAAGCCACAATGTCACTCACTGTGAGCTAGAGACCGCTGATGTGAGTCTACCAAGCCGGACTGACACAGAGGAGCCCTCCCTCAGACAACCAGTGATTGGTGTGTTAACTTCACGTCACATGGTCGGCGTACATGGTCTGTTCGACTGTGAGAAAAGGGTCAGTGAGACAATTTGAGAACCTACCGGAATTTAATTATTTAAAAAAAAGGCGCAATCATCCATGGTTACAGCCGATACACCGCTGAGACCTGTGTTGTTGTAAAAGATATAAGAATTGGTCATCTTCAGTGTGTGATTGAATGAAGGCCTGAGTTGTATGTTCACGGATGTCAGAGGCAGCTACGTAGACTTCACTCTGCCTCCACCGACTAAAACCTTCAACCCAGAAGCTTTCTCTGTTTTTCAAGTTAGGAAACTATTTGACTTTGTATGTTAAGTTTTTCTGTTAACAATGACATAAAGAAGTTATATTCATTTTAGTGAGTGAGTGAGTGAGTTGGGTTTAACGCCGCTTTTAACAGTATTCCAGTCATATCACGGCGTGTCAGCTTAATGTGGGAGGAAAGCCCGAAGTGATGCAGGTCTTAGACGTTTACCACTTCGGTGAAACCCACGAGCACGGGTATGGTGCTGACAAACCTAGAAACATAATCGGGGCGAACCGGGATTCGAACCCACAATCATAGGTTTCTGGCGTGCCCAAGGGACGCAACTCTGCACAGCGAATCGCGGCGCCTTAGACGACTGGGCCACCCGTGCCCCCTATTCATTTTAGATATGTTGATGATATCGTAGATTTGTGAAATGTATCATTTGGTAAATAGCCAGTAGACAATACTCCCTCTCGGAGCATCATATTTACTGTATATATGTTATTGAACTACTTGCACGGCAATATCTCGAATATGAGCATATGCACCATACTTATAACAACGGTTTGCCTGCAATGTAGAATTCTTGTCAGAAGATAGTATAAATGGGAAGCGAGTGTGCTATATCTTAAGTGATTCTATTCCAAAAGATGTTTGTCATTTCCAGTTTTTATGTCAACTGTCCGTGCATGGCAGCGTGAAACGTTTGTACTATTTTATATCGATGTCCTACGTTGACATTGCTGCCCTAATGATGGTCACGTGTTGATATTTCAGGGTCTTGGTGGTGGTCAAGTGTTAACACTGTGGTGTCTTGATGGTCAAGTGTTAACATTGTGGTGTCTTGATAGTCAAGTGTTAACATTGTGGTGTCTTGATGGTCAAGTGTTAACATTGTCGTGTCTTGATGGTCAAGTGTTAACATTGTCGTGTCTTGATGGTCAAGTGTTAACATTGTGGTGTCTTGATGGTCAAGTGTTAACATTGTGGTGTCTTGATGGTCAAGTGTTAACACTGTGGTGTCTTGATGGTCAAGTGTTAATATTGTGGTGTCTTGATGGTCAAGTGTTAACATTGCGGTGTCTTGATGGTCAAGTGTTGATATTGTGGTGTCTTGATGGTCAAGTGTTAACATTGTGGTGTCTTGATGGTCAAGTGTTGATATTGTGGTGTCTTGATGGTCAAGTGTTAACATTGTCGTGTCTTGATGGTCAAGTGTTAACATTGTGGTTTCTTGATGGTCAAGTGTTGATATTGTGGTGTCTTGATGGTCAAGTGTTAACATTGTGGTGTCTTGATGGTCAAGTGTTAACATTGTGGTGTCTTGATTGTCAAGTGTTAACATTGCGGTGTCTTGATGGTCAAGTGTTGATATTGTGGTGTCTTGATGGTCAAGTGTTAACATTGTCGTGTCTTGATGGTCAAGTGTTAACATTGTGGTTTCTTGATGGTCAAGTGTTGATATTGTGGTGTCTTGATGGTCAAGTGTTAACATTGTGGTGTCTTGATGGTCAAGTGTTAACATTGTGGTGTCTTGATGGTCAAGTGTTAACATTGTGGTGTCTTGATGGTCAAGTGTTAATATTGTGGTGTCTTGATGGTCAAGTGTTAACATTGTGGTGTCTTGATGGTCAAGTGTTAACATTGTCGTGTCTTGGTGGTCAAGTGTTAACATTGTGGTGTCTTGATGGTCAAGTGTTATCATTGTGGTGTCTTGATGATCAAGTGTTAACATTGTGGTGTCTTGATGGTCAAGTGTTATCATTGTGGTGTCTTGATGGTCAAGTGTTAACATTGTGGTGTCTTGATGGTCGAGTGTTAACATTGTGGTGTCTTGATGGTCAAGTGTTAACATTGTGGTGTCTTGATGGTCAGTTGTTAACATTGTGGTGTCTTGATGGTCAAGTGTTAACATTGTGGTGTCTTGATGATGGTTAAGTGTTAACATTGTGGTGTCTTGATGGTCAAGTGTTAACATTGTGGTGTCTTGATGGTCAAGTGTTTACATTGTGGTGTCTTGATGGTCAAGTGTTAACATTGTGGTGTCTTGATGGTCAAGTGTTAACATTGTGGTGTCTTGATGGTCAAGTGTTAACATTGTTGTGTCTTGATGGTCAAGTGTTAACATTGTGGTGTCTTGATGGTCAAGTGTTAACATTGTCGTGTCTTGATGGTCAAGTGTTAATATTGTGGTGTCATGGTGGTCAAATGTTAACACTGTGTTGTCTTGATGGTCAAGTGTTAACATTGCGGTGTCTTGATTGTCAAGTGTTAACATTGTGGTGTCCTAATGGTGGTCAAGTGTTAACATTGCTGTGTCCTAATGGTGGTCAAGTCTGGTATTGTGGTGTCCTAAGGATGGTAAGTTGTTAACATTGTGGTGTCTTGATGGTCAAGTGTTGATATTGTGGTATCTTGAGGATGGTCAATTGTGAACATTGTGGTGTACTGATGGTCAATTGTTAACATTGTGGTGTCTTGATGGTCAAGTGTTAAGAGTGTGGTGTCTTAATGGTCAAGTGTTAACATTGTGGTGTCTTGAGGATGGTCAGTTGTTAACATTGTGGTGTCTTGAGGATGGTCAGTTGTTAACATTGTGGTGTCTTGAGGATGGTCAGTTGTTAACATTGTGGTGTCTTGAGGATGGTCAGTTGTTAACATTGTGGTGTCTTGATGGTCAAGTTTTAACATTGTGGTGTCTTAATGGTCAAGTTTTAACATTTCTGTGTCCTAGTGGTGGTCAAGTGTTAACATTGTGGTGTCTTGATGGTCAAGTGTTAACATTGTGGTGTCTTGATGGTCAAGTGTTAACATTGTGGTGTCTTGATGGTCAAGTGTTAACATTGTGGTGTCTTGATAGTCAAGTGTTAACATTGTGGTGTCTTGATGGTCAAGTGTTAACATTGTGGTGTCTTGATGGTCAAGTGTTAACATTGTGGTGTCTTGATGGTCAAGTGTTAACATTGTGGTGTCTTGATGGTTAACATTGCTGTGTCCTAGTTGTGGTCAAGTGTTTATATTGTGGTGTCTTAATGATGTAGCTATTGCGATTGTGTTTATAGTGGGGCGTCCAAATGATGTAGTCATTGTGTTCGTGGTCACGTCTTTCTTGTGAATCTAGTTTTGTTCTGTTCTGGTGATGTCCAGATTGGGATTTCACCCTATCATGTTCCCAACGAGATACAACTCTCCTTAATCTATATGTCGTCTCCTGCATTGATTCCTAACGGCTTCAGAAGCCTAATGATACTGACATTGTAACATTATTTTGCAGTCATTTTTCAAATGCGTTAAGTCAACCATTTTTGTCTTCTACACAATGTTCTGCTACTGCAGGTGTAATTAGGGTGTGATAAGACCGCTGTGTCAAGAGGGACTTGTGTTTTACTTCCAACAGGTGAGCTCCGCCTACTGCTACACCTGCAGAGTCGTGAAGATCAAAGGTCGGCCCTAGTGCATACCTGATTATACCTAAAATGGATAGCATATTATAGAACGGCCTTCTGGCATCTATGTGTAAAGTTTAGATACTCCTTTGCTTGGAGCAATGCAAAGATTCCTCTGGTTCTGTATAGGCTCTGTATTATAAAAGAAGATTCAAACCTGTAAACGTTTACAACAGACAAACATAGAGGAACGACAGCTTTTTAATTATAACAGTTCCGTGAACAGAAACGATTTAATCAATTAATTACTACAACAATCATCTCAGTTATGTAGTCCAGCAGGAATATCAGTTAAGTTACATGTGTTGCCTACACTTAATCGTGGTTACTCGTGGACAAAGGAAAATGGAAAATGATCAAGACCTTTTCTTGTTATGAATGACTTACTTTGTATACTTCAGTTTATATCTTTGTCTATCAGTCCAGGTTTAGCTATAACAGATCCATGGTAACCATAAATATCTTCTGATGTCACAGCCGTGAAACAATCTACAACTTTATCAGTTCTTCACAATTTGTTCGTCAACTTCATCTTTCCTGTTGTTAAATGAGCCCGAGCTGCTTGACACGAGGGGCGTCCCCTGGTCGCCCGATGTGTGTACACATCCATTTCGAGCAGATTTGGAAGTGGAGATCATCGTGTCTTCCAGTGCTTTCCCCCTGGTCTCTTCGAGTCCAATGGTAGCAAGCACAGTGAGAACCGCCAGAATTCCCAGAGCAACGAATGGCACCATAAGGTCCTTAGTTCCACCCTGAAACGTTTATTATTCTTTAAACAAATGTGGATTTCACTGAATCATAAAACAAGACATAATCTTTCGGCGAAGATTTCGAAGAGCACCACGCGAACGTTGCTCAAACGTTGTTTGATCAGGGTTACAATATTCAGGGCCTCAGCCAAGCCTCCAAAGTGTTTTGTGATAGACGCGTGGAGGACATTTCCAAATTCGACGCATCAGTGACAAAAATCATTATTTTAGTTCATAATTCGGCCAGAAAACAATCAGTATATTTTGTTCATTATTGACCCTAAAACGAATATTGCTTGTCATTTTAATATAGTGATGTGATATGAAATAGAAAAAATATGCACTTGCAACCTTTAAGAAAATCAGGGGACCCCATTGAGTGAAAGCAAATCATCTCACGGGCACCCTGATTATAATTATACAGCTGTGATAGAAATTTGAGTGAGTGAATGAGGATCGAACCCAGTCCTTCGGCATGACGCGCGAACGCTCTTAACCACTAGGCTACACCACCGCCCAATAAGGAAAGAGCCAGATGGAAAGAGAGAGACAGATGGAATACTGCACACACACGTACACACACACACACACTTTACTTTAAATGATTTGTTACCAGACACTGACCAGAGACAGAACCTGACCTGCGAATATACCACCGATTCTTGCAGCGGCACTCTGAGCAGCAGACGACAGGTTTCTGGAAGAACAAATGTATTATTTTATAACAAGCTGATACAACAATGTCAGCTAACATAACTTTTCGTAAAATAATAATAATGTCCTTTTTGACACTAATGTGATTGACAAGATTCGGGAAAAAAATGGCAAATATGCGGACCAGTGGATGCCCAGCTTCGGCACAAACACAGTATCTTAAGCGACATGATGGAGTGGCTCCATTAGTGTGTTACCGTCTTCGCCATGCTTGTGGTTTTGACACAGAGGTCCATCCGTGGTACGACCCAGAATATGTAGAGGGCGTCATGGAACATGATAAATAGAAAATTCTTTGGAATAGGCCCAGATACAGCCTCAGACCTAACCGGGCCAACAAACCTGATAGTGACCTTTTTGATGAATACAATGAAATCATTTATATCGTTGAATTTACTGTCCCCTTTGACACCAATGTGATTGATAATATACAGGAAAAACATGGCAAATATCCGGACCTCGCTTTCGAAATATCACGTTTGAATACCAAGTACCAAGTTGTCCGACTCCCCATTGTTCTCGGTGCCATAGGTTTGGTACCTCCCAATCTGTTGACTGACATTGGGAGAGTACTCGGATTTTCTACAGCCCTTCTGACAATCTGGGTAATGCAGGATGCTGCAGTGTTTGGGAGTCTTCACATTCTCCGAAAATGTTCTGGATGGGTTTGACTAGGCAGCCCTTACTGGGAGAAGTCCCATTCGCTGTGTGGGCTGTGTGTATAGGGGGCAAGGGCCCTGAGCTGATGATGAGCCTAACGAGCCTGACTGTGCCAGGATCACCCAAACCCTCTTTGCTGCATTTTATAATTTTAATCTGTACATAATAATAAGAATAAGAATAAGAATAAGAATAATTTTTCCTAGGCGCGGCTTTACATCCACTGTGGAATTCCTAATGACTGCTTTAAACAAGGGTGTTTTTAACCCGGTCTTGAAACTGTTCAGTGTTGGAGAGCATTTCATTTCATCTGGTAGAGTGTTCCATTTTACGACAGCAGAATGTTTTGAAAGAACAGTATCCACACGTCTTCAGGGCATGTACAAATTTAGCAGAGTGAGTGAATGAGCTGTGCAGAGTTACGTCCCTTGAGTACGCCAGAAACCTATGATTGTGGGTTCGAATCCCAGTTCGCCCCGATAATATTTCTAGGTTTGTCAGCTAGGCCACCCGTGATATCACATTACGAAGAGATCTCCAGGGGCCGTTCTTTTATGCACTGGTATGTCAAAGAGAAAACCTGAGCGTGTACTGGGAGCCAACGAAGAGACTCAGTATTGGTGTGCTGTGAGTTGATGTCAATGGCGCGATCCGTAAAGCAGTGCCGTGGACGCTTTGTCGCCTTTTGTGCCACTTGCTATTGAGTAAAACCTGTTCCACCATGGCCCCGCATATTAATTATAACCTTTTGAATTGTAAAATAAACACCACTCTGCAATGACGCAACTGCTTTTTACCCTTTCACTGCCTTGAGGATAGAACAATATCACGAAAAACGTCGAACCCGCGAACACCGCACCGAAGGCGAACGAATGTAGTCTTCCGTAACGGCGACATGGAGGACATTTTATGAAATAAACAATTAAATAAGTTAATAATTTATCCTTTCTGAACGGTGAAATGTGTGTTTTATGCAGAACGTTGTATGATATTCTATGCATTGTATATACGTGTGATTCGGTAGGTTTTCGTTCACAGAAACAAACAGATTAAAAAGAAATTATTCTTGTATTGATCAGGGCTATGTTTACGCATGAGTGGCCCATCATCATTTGCAAGTAATACTTAGGAGATAAATGTGCTCGAATTGGGCCTGTGTGAATTGTATACTTGCCCTGTAATATGTATTTCATAACCCGAGGGGCAAAAAGCGACGTGCACGCGAAAGGTTCAGGAAACATTCCACGTACATCACCGTAGGGCCAACTTACACAGTGTTCTCGCAGTTTTGCTTGGAGTTCTTGAATATCTTTCGAAATACGGTTAACAAGCATTGTGTTGAAACATTTTAGGTGCTTAGGTTCCTTGAATGATGGCCATTGACTTGCCTTTGCATGTGTTTGTGACACATGTTCGCGAACACCAGGTGTCATCACTATTTGATAGTAATTCATAAACACATGCTCATAAAAAAGTCGGGATCGTACAATCGACTTTGCTTTTGGCAGAGAATACGGAAAGGTTTTTTTATGAATACGGAAAGGGTTTTGTCGCTTTTATAGAATAGACCATTTGGACAATGTTGTCTTATCGTTGAGATGGTTATTTAGAGCCACACAAGACATCATGATACATGATTAACTCAATAAGAAAGTTCAAAGACAAAACGGAAGTAATTAATGGAAGGAAACTATGATAAACGGGATTGCAAAGTTTATCTAATTCGTGATGTGTGGGATCACTGATCCCCCTTGGAGATCTGGGGTACTGTTGGTCTTTAGCAACCCGTGCTTGCGGTAAATGGCAGCTATGCTTGTCGTAAGAGTCGACTAACGGGATCGGGTGGTCAGGCTCGCTGACTGGGTTGATGCATGTCATCGTATCCCAGTTGCGTGGATCGATGCTCATGATATCAATCACTGGATTGTCCTGACTGAATTATGTTCAAACAGCCGTCATATAGCTGAGTGTGTGTGTGTGTGTGTGTGTGTGTGTGTGTGTGTGTGTGTGTGTGTGTGGCTGCTTGTACTGGTCCGGACTGATGCCGATTTAAAGTGCTAGTTCACTGAGATATCATGCCGCAGTTTAACATGAATACCCCACAGCATACTGACTCCGAGCCGACCAGTCCTTGTTTTAGCAACTTAATGCCGAGCGCCAGACAGGGTAACAACAAGTACTATCTTTTAACGTCTTTTGGTATGACGCGGCCGGGGATCGAACCCCGTACCCCACCACCAGACCACGGAGGCGGTCTGTATATTACAGGAAATAATGTTTACCTGATAACTGTAGGGAACTGTTCTGCGCACAAAGTCATAGAAACTAGCCACCCAGACGAGATTGTAAATTTGGCTGCTATTGCGCATGCGTTGATGTAATTTCCTCTTTCATCAGCAGGTGCTAAACATACAGAAATGTTTGGTAAATAAACGCTTGGTGCACACAACAACTGAGCTGCTTGCCTTTTACATTTTAAAAGAGTAAACGACTAAACAGAACAGGCTAAAACCATACTTGCTGACATCGACCTGCTCCACTGTATTCTGCTTCAATTTTTACTATATTATCTACCCGTGCGTATCCAGTTACAATTGGTCTTCAGAAACCCATGCTTGTCGTAAGAGGCGACTAACGTTACTGGGTGATCAGGCTCGCTAACTAGGTTGATGCATGTCGTTGTATCCTAATTGCGTGGATCGATGCTCATGATATCAGTCACTGAATTGTCTGGTCCAGTGAGTGAGTGGGGATTGACTCGATTATTATTATTGTTATTTACTGACCGCCGTCATATACCTGGAACTTTGCGGCGTTAAACAACAAAGAAGCATGATTAATAACGGGTTTTTTCTATTATTATTATTTAGTTCGAAATGAAACAAACATTTTAAGATTTGTAGGTTATGAGCAGATAAACAAACCGACGTCAGTTTTGTTGGTTGACAGCTGTATAATACCTGCAACCTGCTAGCTCGTGTATCCGAAATCTTGAAAAGATTGTAATTATTTGCAGACTGCCTTAACTCAGCTGGAATATTGCTGGGTGCGGCTTTAAACAATAAGCAAACAAACAATTTTATCTAATAAATGCAACACAGCTGACTGTACCTAACCGTGTTGATATTGCCAGTCCAAAGCACAATGCAGCCGCCAAGAAGAATGGTAACGCAGCCCCAACTCGCCGTCCGAAACTGTGAACAGGATGAGCATGCACACATTTAGTGAGTGAGTGAGTGAATTGGGTTTAACGCCGCTTTGAACAATATGCCAACCTTATAATGTTGGAGTGAGTGAGTGAATTGGGTTTAACGCCGCTTTGAACAATATGCCAACCTTATAATGTTGGAGTGAGTGAGTGAATGAATTGGGTTTAACGCCGCTTTGAACAATATGCCAACCTTATAATGTTGGAGTGAGTGAGTGAGTGAATTGGGTTTAACGCCGCTTTGAACAATATGCCAACCTTATAATGTTGGAGTGAGTGAGTGAATTGGGTTTAACGCCGCTTTGAACAATATGCCAACCTGATAATGTTGGAGTGAGTGAGTGAGTGAATTGGGTTTAACGCCGCTTTGAACAATATGCCAACCTTATAATGTTGGAAGAGCCTTAAATGATGCAGGTCTCAGACCTTTACCACTTTGGTGATACCCACGAACATGGGAATGGTACTGATAAACCTAGAAACATAATGAGCAACGTTAAACCCAATTTCACCTCACCTCAAAACATGTAATTTCTGAGAAAAACGCACTAAGTTTAAGGGAACGAATAATTATTAGAATGCGCTCAAGAACAATGAAAAATGTAAAGATAGCAAAAAATGGTAAAAGTGTGCAATCAAACTTCGTTATAATAATCTTTTACAATAAAGGAAGATCTGTACGATATTAACCCGTTTTACATTAAGTGTTAACAGGTAAATGCTTACAAGAAAAGTACTTTTTACATTTAGGGTTGTAACACTATTTGTATTCTAATACAATTAATGGCATAACGGATGCACAACTACATAATTAAAATCGAGTTTATCAGACATATGATATCGATAGATTAACCATAAGCCTATTAGTTATCGTTGTCATCTGAATATATACCATACTTATTGAAGATTTAGGCATTGATATGGCAACTTGTTAACAGATGAATTCGATCAGTAGGTTTTAGAATCCTTCAAATATATTAATTTTAAAGCTGCGTTGATTATGGATTACATATTGTTTTGTGTATTACAATATCGCCCCATGTAAAGCAGTTGGCAAAACTTCCATCTTGAAAACTCACAAAGAGGTGATGAAGATCATGCAAGGAGTTATAGGCAACTCTGTGAGAGCCATTAATGTCAGGTTCATGTAGAAGTCACCAGACAGATTCTTCAGGCCGAAGGCTATACCATAGTATACTACAGCGCATCCAAACCTAGTGGCAAAAACACAAACCAATTACATCCACATGCTGTAACGTTGAATGCACTCACAGAAGTCAAGAAGTTACTGAGAGTTCTGAAATTGCATTGTGTAACATCAGTGAAAGACTTCTTCGCTAAAATGAAAGAAGCTACTTAAAGTATAATACCGATGACCTTTTAGACTAGAAATAATACAAGCAAACACTGAAATACATGCAGCGGAACCATTTCATATTTTTTATTCTGTACAAATCAAGAACAATTTACGTCTTTTCAGAAAAAAAATGTTTCTGATATACCCTCTTTACTATTACTTTAACTTCGACTTAACCAGCACAATTATATTATCAATGTCTACGAGTGATTATGGCAGGCAACTTTCAGACCAGGTGAACGTTCACACATGATCTGCGGCATCGTAGAGAAGGCAATATGCTTTAATAGAAATCAAATGGTAAATATGAATATAGAACCAGTCATAAAACACTGAATTATTTGCATGCAATTCCATTTACTTCCACGGCATTGCAAACCTGTCTCTCTCACAAGTCTTTCTGCATAAAAAGGAGGATGTTCAGGCCAAGCTTACCAGATAAAACATGAATAAAATGTTTTCTTGAAGAGTTTCTTTGTCCTCAGTAGATCCAGATAAGAGTAGTTCCTGGTTTGTTTCCCCTCCGCCTTCTCCTCCTCAGCTATCAGCTCCAGGATGGACGTGTCCGGAACTGGCTTCTTGTTGTAGGCCGCCATCTTGTTGATGACACTTTTCGCCTCCTCCAGACGTCCTTTCACAGTAAGCCAACGAAGCGATTCTGGTACAAAGCTACAAGATCACTTAATAACTTAAATACTTTGTTACACAGTGATTTTGGCTTGGTAATATGATCTCCATTAAATGTCATCAAGATGAGCCATCCCCAGCCCTCTCTGCATAAGGACCAGCACTGAGCCTGTTAATGGAATGTCAATTTGTAACGTGAAACTCCACAGTCTCTGCTCAGATCCGAGCACATTCTGACCACTGGAGGATATAGTATAAAGGCACGTTTCCACTTGTAACAATTTTTAATTGACAACATTAGAAAGATTATGTCCAATAAATGAATGACAAAACTTTGTTATAAGATATGATTATCTTCATGATTGTGAAAGACCACGTTTTTGTTCTTTAAATCTTATACTTACAACCATGTACAGAGGTATGGGATTGTCAAAGCTGCCACTGCGAGATGGATCCATTTCCAGTTGTGGAGCCATTTAGCTAAGATACTCAATATCAACATCCCTAGAGGCCAGTCAGGCAGTGCTGCAACAAAGGCCCGCCATTTGGTTCCAACAAATTCTATCTGGTACAGGTATACAGTTGCCAAGAGAAGACCACATCCCACGCCAAGAAATGCTCTCACGAATGTAAACATGATCCAGGAAACGGAAAAGGCTGATACGATGTTTCCAATGCAGGTCACAAATAATCCACCATAGAAGACCTTCTTCCGTCCGTATTTGTCTGCACAGTAGCCAGCGATTATTGCACCCACAAGCAAACCGGCCATTTGGACAGATATTATGGCATTGCTGACCCAACTCATTTCACAGACCAAATTCCACTGAAATAAAGCAAACCGAAACGTCGTTTAGTAAAGTATACAAGACAGCTTCACGATAAATCTCAACGAAGAATGAAAAACGAAGAGTGGTTTATTTCACGATAAAACATTGTTCTATCATGACGTCATTTCTGGATATTCGAACATGCGCTCACATCTTGATGACGTCATAAATTGGCGACGTTATTTTTGAGAGGGAAGTGTCGCGTGAGTTATTCCCCATAGATGTAACTGGGCAGCGCAGATGAAAAGTGGGAGAGATATGACAATCGGTATTGGGTGAAAAGGTGCGGATAATTGTCATAAACATTGTGAGAATACCAAACTTAACCTTGAAAAGGCTGTACAACATGTTGATATCTCATATAAAAAATAATCGACTCGTTGTCGTTGTCTATCGTACAATAAAACACTGCAGGGAGATTAAACCATGAGGGGCGCCACTCGTCGTTTATTTCTTAAATAGAACGGTTTTAAGATTAGGTGGGACTGATGACGTTTTGTTTCCACATTGATCGTGATTTGCATCCTATAAGTGTTGTAAAGTCCTAAACGATGCACTGTAAACAATGTTTGTGTTGTCATAATGAGAGAAACAACAAAGATAAGTTGGCTTGCCGTTTTACTCCTCTGTAAGTCACAAATATGAACAAAAAAATAGATTGCGTTTTCACATATTTAAGTGTAAGTGCAATAAACTGGGACTGTAACTATAACAACAAAATAATCCCCGATCGATAGAAGAATACATTTTTTCCTTAAGTTTGTAATATGAGATACAAAATTGAAAATCAAATGTTCTTTGAGAATTGAGTATTCACATGGTAATAATTCCACTTGCCTCAAAGTATTTTCTGTGAATATATGGAAAATCCTTCCTTGATTGGATTGAGGATTATGGTTAATGAAATAGAGACTTCAGGATGTAGAATCAAGCCAAAGGCTGACAGTACTGAAGCGTGGTTTTGGCAGAGCTGTGACATTATTGGATATGTCAGTTATACCAAGTTCTTTGACCAGATAATTAATGTAGTGATGGTCAGTGGAAACAACTACAAACAGACTTTGGATGAGAGCTGGTTGGGACATCGTGGATGTATTCGAATTCTGTTGTCACATTTCAGTTTGTGTATTCTACCAATGACAACATCATGCACTGACTAAATCCACTCTGACGTACATTTAACAGGTTCCTCTTTTTTACCGACCCATATTGGCATATGCTTCTGCAGCATCCCTAAAGATTGTACAGTTGTGGTCTCAGTTGGTCATGTGCTGTTCATTTTGAGCCAAATGTAAATAATATGGCATTGTCAATAATAGCGTCTCCTGTGATAAAATCATCTACAGGGAGGGAGTAGTATGGTGAGCCTTGGCAGCCACAAGTTACATCATGAGCTGCCAAATCCACCTTCTGCAGCAGGTCCCTACAATTGAACGCCTTTGAAGAAACGGTAGGAAAATGAAACTGTTGGTAGTTCCTGGAATGTGATACGTTTTGGGACATTTAGGGAATATAACTTTTTTCTGAGAAGGTTACTTGTGTTTAAAGCATCACTCTCCTTGGCTGCAAATTTCAAAATCTGAAGAATATTGAGCATACCTCTGTGACTGCCGTCTCCATGACATCACTGAACTTCCTCTCACATGTTCCGTTCCATAAGCAATTTTGATAGCTTCCGTTCAGTTGACTCGTGTTCCACTGGCTGAGTTCAGTGTCACCAGATGTACACCACCATGCAGGCTCCACACCAGCAAATGCCATCATCAACATCGTCTGAACAATTATTATCTTTGAACAGGCCAATGTCGGAATTAAGATTTTTTGGTAAAGACCAAATCCTCCGATATCTTCAATGAGACCTTCCAAATGCATGATGATCTTCAGTGCTATCTGTGATGGTCGTTGTATTGACTGAGTCTGATGTATCTGACATAGAAAAACCAAATACATCATAGCAACAGAATTTGAATTCATGGCAAGACAATGTCAGTCCAATTGTCATTAACCAAATAATATTGTATACTTGATATATACCAATAACCTTTTTCCTGACACTTAATGATTCAGTTTGGATCTATCAAAACGCCAGGCAATAAACTGATTGTAAACGGTCCATTATTATTATTATTAATGGTAGTAGAAGTATTATAAGTAGCAGTAGTAGTAGTAATAGTAGTATAAGTAATAGTAGTAGAATAAGTAGTAGTGGTAGTGGTAGTAGTAGTAGTAGTAGTAGTAGTAGTAGTAGAAGTAGTAGTATTATAAGTAGTAGTGGTAGTGGTAGTAGTAGCAGTAGTAGTGGTAGTAGTAGTAGTAGTAATAGTGGTGGTAGTAGTAGTAGTAGTAGTGGTTGTAGTAGTAGTGGTAGTAGTAGTAGCAGTTATAGTGGTAGTAGTAGTAGTAGTGGTAGTAGTAGTAGTAGTGGTAGTAGTAGCAGTAGTAGTAGTAGTAGTAGTGGTTGTAGTATTAATGGTAGTAGTATAAGTAGTAGTAGTAGTAATAGTGGTAGTAGTAGTAGCAGTAGTAGTAGTAGTATTATAAGTAGTAGTGGTAGTGGTAGTAGTAGTAGTAGTAGTAGTGGTAGTAGTAGTAGCAGTAGTAGCGGTAGTAGTAGTTGTAATACCGGTGGTAGTAGTAGTAGTGGTAGTGGTAGTGGTAGTAGTAGTATTAGTAGTAGTAGTAGTGGTAGTAGAAGTAGCAGTAGTAGTAGTAGTAGTAGTAGTAGTAGTGGTAGTGGTAGTGGTAGTAGTAGTAGCAGTAGTAGTAGTAGTAGTAGTAGTAGTAGTAGTAGTGGTAGTGGTAGTGGTAGTAGTAGTAGTAGTAGTAGTAGTAGTAGTGGTGATGGTGGTGGTGGCTGCACATTTGAATGAACAGGCAATTCTTGGGCCAAAATATCATAAAGAAACATGTATAGAAAAATAATTATACTAAACAACAAAAGTTCCTGTGACACCAATATTTCAGTGTATTTTTCAAACAAGTAAAGTTTGGTTTTCAATATTGTAGTACATGTATGGAATCAAGTCACAAAAACGCAACTGCTACAGGAAAGCATGCATTCCAAGGAAGCCCCATGCATTTCACTACCCAAGAATGGGTATAAAAACATGTACGTTAACGGCATTCCATATGCATTGTTTAGCATCTTGCTGAAAAAAAACACTCAGAAAAACAACAAAATTACGCAATTATTCAACATTACGAAATGCCACGCCTGTCCGAAAATGAGCGTCTGCGAGCCATTGGTATGCTTGAAGCAGGATCGAGTCAACGTGATGTTGCAAGATAATTTAACGTCCACAGAAACACCATTTGGTATTTATGGCAACGTTGGCAACAGACGAATGAAGTCAGAGACCATCCTCGGAGTGGCAGGCCACGCGTAACCAATAATCGACAAGACAACTGGATTCGACCAACACACCTACGAAATCGATTCCAGTCAGCAACAGTGACTACAAGAAGCATCCCTGGCCTTCGACGAATATCTTCGCAAACCGTACGCCGCCCCCTCAGATGTGCAGGGATTGTCGCCAGAAGACCCGCCAGACGTCCCATTTTGACAGGAAACCACCGCCAACCACGTCTACAGTGGTGCAGACAACGTCTATGCTGGACGGCAATGCAGCGGGGACAAGTTCTATTCAATGACGAGTCTCGTTTTCACCTCAGCCACCGCGATGGATGGATTCGAGTGTACCGACGTCGAGGTGAACGTTACGTCAATCATTGTGTCATGGAAGAAGATCGGTTCGGGGGCGGCAGCGTTATGGTATGGGGTGGGATTACAGCAAGACAGAGGACCTGTTTGATAGTCGTAGAGGGAAATCTCAATGAACAGCGCTACTGCGGCGAGATCATCGGCCCTGTTGTTCTATCGTTTTTGCGTCGTCGTGGCCCAGGCATTACCTTTCAACATGACAACGCCCGGCCTCATATTGCTCGACTTGTTCAGGATTCTCTTCAACAAAACAACGTGAATGTCATCTTCTGGCCGGTTCGCTCCCCTGATCTCTCACCAATCGAGCACATGTGGGATGAGATGGATCGGCACCTTCGACGTCAACCACGTGTTCCACAGACACTCCAGGAACTTCGAAACATGCTCCAGCAGATATGGACAGATATCCCACAGGACTTTGTGCACCGCCTGGTCCATTCCATGAGACGAAGATGCGTTGCTTGCATCGCAACCAGAGGTGGACACACACGCTATTGATTTATAAATTGACATTTTGGCATGTTCATGGGTTTTTTTTATGAAATCACGCATTTTCTGAAGTCAGTATGGCAAATGAAACCATTTGAACACTTACAGGAGTATTTTATCTGTTGCAGACCGAAATTGTTTCAGATTTGGTAAAAAACATATGTTTGCATTAAATCTTATTCAATGTCACAGGAACTTTTGTTGTTCAGTATATATTGAAGCACCCATAGTCATACAGAGATAACCCATAGTCATACAGAGATAACCTATAGTCATACAGAGATAACCAATAGTCATACAGAGATAACCCAGAGTCATACAGAGATAACTCATAGCCATACAGATATAACCCATAGTCATACAGATATAACCCATAGTCATACAGAGATAACCTATAGTCATACAGAGATAACCAATAGTCATACAGAGATAACCCATAGTCATACAGAGATAAGCCATAGTCATACAGAGATAACCCATAGTCATACAGAGATAACCCATAGTCATACAGAGATAACCCATAGTCATACAGAGATAACCTATAGTCATACAGATATAACCCAGAGTCATACAGAGATAACCCAGAGTCATACAGAGATAACCCATAGCCATACAGAGATAACCCAGAGTCATACAGAGATAACCCATAGTCATACAGATATAACCCATAGTCATACAGAGATAATCCAGAGTCATACAGAGATAACCCATAGTCATACAGATATAACCCAGAGTCATACAGATATAACCCATAGTCATACAGAGATAACCCAGAGTCATACAGAGATAATCCAGAGTCATACAGAGATAACCCAGAGTCATACAGAGATAACCCAGAGTCATACAGATATAACCCAGAGTCATACAGAGATAACCCAGAGTCATACAGATATAACCCAGAGTCATACAGAGATAACCCAGAGTCATACAGAGATAATCCAGAGTCATACAGAGATAACCCAGAGTCATACAGAGATAACCCAGAGTCATACAATAAACATCATGTAATCTGACACCGTTCAAACACAGTGTTGTATCTGCAAATGCCTAGTAGATACTCACTTCTTTTTAAAAGATATTTCCTTATAAATAAAAAAAAGAAGGTCGATGTTTCACAGAGAGTACTGCTCTCTTCAGCATACGATATAGATGTAGCACAGACTAGTTGGTAGCACGGAAGTGCTGTGTCACAGGATATGCCACATCACGATGTGACGTGCTTGTGATAAGATTAAATAATCTGAAAATGTCAAGTGTATCGTTACACAACAAAACGGCACTCTTTTTGTGAAAGCAGGTGCAACTGGTACTTTCTTACCTCTTTGGACTACATATCTTTCAGATATTCAATTATGATTCCATTATGATCAAAGTAGATCGATGTAACGCTGAAGGCTTCCCTCTGTTTAGGTAATGGAAACTACGTCAGCTATAGCACAGCTTAGTCAGATGTGCGAGGGACGTGTGTCACAGATTGATATAAGGAAGTCTTAATAATGTCCACAAAAACGCCCAGCTTCCTGATTCAATGTATGGCTTTGTGAGTTGTGTGGACAAAATGTCAGCCATAATGACACAACTGTAGCGCAATAATGTCAGCCATAATAACACAACTGTAGCGCAATAATGTCAGCCATAATGACACAACTGTAGCGCAATAATGTCAGTAATAATGACACAACTGTAGCGCAATAATGCCGGCCATAATGACACAACTGTAGCGCAATAATGTCAGCCATAATGACACAACTGTAGCGCAATAATGTCAGCCATAATGACACAACTGCAATTAAGCATGCAAAGTTAAAGCTCAAAGGAACCTTAATAGTAATTCTTCTCAAATAAACAGCCAGGGGTTAAATATTTGAATGGGGAAAGTCCCTTTAGGCGACCAAAGTGGTTTAGTCTTTTAGAATCACTTTGAACCAAAAGCTAGTGTAGTTTCGAATTGGCTGTAATGGGTTCTTTTTTGTGTAATGTTTATCGACAACATTCGCAACTTTTTTTTCTGAAAATGTGTTTGGCTGTTGATACATGACGGCCACAGTTAATCCACATCCAGAACTTGAATATTCTCTGTCGTGTGGCAGGAGTACTGCTGAGCGGAATAGGGCAACACATAACTTTATATGCCTATTGTGGGAGTGGCGGGTTCTACCTGTGGGGCAGGACTTGCTTACCTTTTTCGCGAGCACCTGGTGTCATCACTGATTTTCAGTGATCCATTCATTTTCATCGCTTTTTGCCTTTTACGCCCAATGTAATCGGTTTCGTCGGATAACCGAGACTGGGTATTCTCTAGCGTCAAGGGAAACGAAACTCCGTTGTTGGTTGGTTGGTTGGTTTGTTGTTTTACGCCACATTCAGCGATATTCCAGCTATATGACGGCGGTCTGTAAATAATAGAATCTGGACCAGACAATCCAGTAATAAATATCATGAGCATCGATCCACGCAATTGGGATCGATAACATGCTTCAACCAAGTCAGCGAGCCTGACCACCTGATCCCATTATTCGCCTCTTACGACAAGCATAGTCGCCTTTTACGGCAAGCATGGGTTGCTGAAGACCTATTCAACCCCGAATCTTCACGGGTCGAAACAACAGGGAATTCTATCACCCTAGATGGCGTCAATGGAGCAAAGATGATTTCTGACATAAAATGTGACATATGGCTTTTTGCACTGAATTGGTTTAAAATAATTATTTTTTGTATTATCAAATATTCGTACATAGATGATACGGCAGTCTGAATGTGTATCATACACGTGTCGGAATAGAAACATAAATCAGCTGCGTACTGCCAACAAAAAATAATGTAGCTGTCGTTGAGGTGAAAATTTACATTACCGTGGCGTTGCATCTGAACGCAACATCTAGTCATTTCCCATCCTGGAGGAACAGTTCGTGTTAAAGGCGTCATGTGAAGGGTGTGACCCTAACAGCTTACGATAGGCGGCAAAGATTACGTTGGGACGGGCTTTGCGATAATGGCGTTACACCATGTTTACAGATGATGAAGGTTTTCCCTCCAATTCACAGATGGCAGAAAAGGTTTTTGGCGACGTAGCGGCGATCGGTATGCCAGGGCAACAATTCTTGACTATGATCGGAATGGAGGAAGTAGTGTCATGGTAAAGGACGGTAGTGTCACACATGACAGGTAAACTGATTTGGTTATTGCGAATGGACATTTGACTGGCCAGCGATATGGTGACGCCTTTTACTTCCATTCGCTAGAATAATCGTTAGAAATATTGAACTGCAAGATGACAATGTCAGACCACATCATGCCCAGATCGTCACCGAGTATCCTTGCCGAGACGGCATACGAACATTGGACCATCTGTAGGATATTCTCGGGCGGATAGTGTATGCTAGCGACCCAGCGACCCATGCCGACGTGGTCCAGCTTGGGGTAATGGCAAGCAAGGCAACCAAACACAAGTGAATCAACAGTATGCCATCAAGGTGTCATGCATGTATCGCCCACATGGTGGACACACCGGATGTCGATCTACACGCCCGAAAACAGTTTTCCTCACTACATTTTCACAATCATCTCATCAGTTCCCTTATTTTACGTCGGTAGTATAGAAATCGGCAGAACAATTCCAACAATTGCATGTTTTGTACAGATGATGCGTTGATTTGATGCTTGAAATATATTATATATTATAATATATTAAAATAAATGAAAGTATGGTGGACAGGATTATTCGCAGTGTCATTACTAGTAGTAGAATGGACAGTCGGTAATTGCGTTACACCACTGTTGCATCACGACTTCGCTCAACCATGCATATATGTATGTACACGAAGGCACGTCGATGCGCATATGTACGATTACATATAAGGTGTTTGAAAAAAGGTGTTCACTAGCGCCCTGCATTTCGCAACCATCGATATTACAGTTTTCGGCCCCATCCATGACCAAAAGAAAACAAATAGTAAAGATGTCTCTTAAGCATATACGTTATACCAGCGTAAATGAACAACGAGTTGTCTCCATGATCCTTTACGATAACATGCTAAAATTGAACAAATGAAGATAACATCATGTGAATGAACTGGTTTATTAAACAAGATGATTCAAGAAAATTTGAAAATACCTACTGTTCATCAGCATTGATATACAAACAAATCTATGTTACACAAACCGTTGAGAGAGATACGCGACCTTACTGTAGTATCATGACACAGCAGCTCAGATCGCCTGATGAGCTGAATGAGCTGAATGCAGAGTATCGGGAGGACTCCAGGTTTCGAGTGTCAATAAACAACATGCTTCCTATCATAACAGATTGCTAGACAACCAGAATTACAGTGTTGGAGATTTCTTCCGTCGTTTCATTTCCGTAAATCTGCTTTTTAGAATCAAATTCTTTTTTTTATTTTCACAGTTACAAATATTTTGATCATGAAGGTGATCAAAACGTCTGTTCATCCAGATAGTTTTAAAATATATTAAACTCACCACCTTCCTGTTTTTAAAACTATATATTTCACACCAAAGCATTCACCAAATCTCATTATGAGCAGAGACTTTTAAATGACTTGTGATAATATGTTGGCTTTTTGTTGTTTAACAATACACTCCATATGCATATGACGTCAGCCCGTAGAAAATCGCGTCTGGACAATGCAACCTATCCTGTAAACATTGTCATCACTTTTTCTCGTATCACATGCTTTGAATTCAAACCAAACTAAACATTATTAGCCAGGTTGTTCTTAGAACGAGAAGCAATTTTGTCTCTGAACAAGTCCTTTTATTTAAGAATTGACTTAGAGATATAAACGGAAAAAGGTGTGCATATTGTGAAATCCGTATAACCCCATAAAATCAAAAACATATTGAAGTCTATTAATATATAACGTCAACAATAATAACTTCAGACTGCTTATTAAAACATTAACTCACACAAACATGTAGACAACAATACGAAATCAGTGACATCTGTCAGCGCTGTATACAAAACAAGCCTCACCCATTCTATTATCAACCATTCAAGGAGTCCGATAGTGGGCGTGTCATAAAATGTTTCGAAAGAAAAAGTTGTTTGTTTAGCCAATCAAATGCCTCGGATAGTCTTTTAGTTCCCTTTTTGTTTTAATATCCTCATTTTTCACCCAACCAGTCACTTTAATTATTCTTGTTTATGTGCTATTTCGTCGGGGGCACGGGTGTCCATGTCGTCTGAGGCATCGCAATTCGCTGTACGTCCCTTGGGTACACCAGAAACTTATGGTTATGGGTTCGAATCCCGGTTCGCCCCGATTATGTTTCTAGGTCTGTCTGCACCATACCCATGCTCGTGGGTTTCACGGAAGTGGTAAACGCCTGAGACCTGCATCACTTCGGGTTTTCTTCCAACATTAAGCTGACACGCCTCTTTGTTTCATTCACTCACTCTTTATTTCATCTCTGCATACACCATCCCTAACATCCATAAGCCCCGTCCCAATATCACTGACGTCCTGGTCATCTAGCGTGACATATCCATCTTTATCACCCTTGTCGAATTCGTGTCCATTGCTGTCAACATCGTTTGGTCCATTCTCTTGAATTATTACAGCTTCAGGGTTTAGTTCCATAAAACCATTCCTCGTGTGACCACAGTCAGAGACGCCTGCATCAGCATCAGCTTTGTCACAGGCATAATCGGTTTCGGATGACATGTTTACTTCTCGTTCATCTGAATCAGACAACATGACATATTTCTGGTTCTTGGCCAATTCACTACAACCGTTTTCTACAACACCCTTGCCACCCTCGCCAAGCATATGTGTATCGTTCCCTTCAGTAAATGACGCATCTGTGTCCTCGACTATACCATCAATATCCTTTCTGAGGGGGATCATCTCCTCTGGTTTGTCATTGGGCTTCTTCGTTATCTTTACCTCCATTGTGTCCTCCAGCGCACGACCGCTGGTTTCTTTCAGCAACAACGTCACAACGCCATTCATGAAGATCAAAACGCCCATGGCGGCAAACGGTGACATGAGGTCATCCTTGCCTCCCTGCATAAAGAAATATATATATGAATCCAGAGAATATTTAACATGTATAATGTATATTTGGGCGGCCCATGAGTTATGAGACTTTACTCATACCACGTTTGCATGAATTAGGGACTCTCATTTGATATTCCGGGGCTTGGATTTTCTCACCCAAAAGCATTGTTCCACATATTCTTTAAAAAAATAATTATGCTTCAAACCGTTGAAAGAAAAATTGCCTGCGACAAACATGACATTGTTGCAAGGTGTTTTTCTTATTTTCAAATTCTGGCGCATTGTCTTAAATAAAAATATATCTGGTTTTGTGGCAGTAGCTGAACAAATATATCTCGATACAAAATACCGTCTGAGAAATTACAAAAGTGCAGTCTTTAGACACTTATCTCTTTGGTGAAAAGCTTAACCAAGGATCATAATCAGGGTGAAACCCACAATCAGAGGATCCTGTTACGAAAATGTGTATGACTAAGAGTTGGTCATACTTACTTTAAGTTTTTAGCTTTATTTACAATGCTCTTAGCCTAAGGGGACTTTGTGAAAGGTGTAATAGTCAAATTGTTTATTTCTATTTTCAATCAATTATGACAGCTCAATTGGTTAAGGAGATATAAAATCTGTTTTTTACAATTTCCACAAATTATGTATTGCACACAACAACAGTATTATACAATATGAAATAATTGTAATGGTTATGATGTCTATTTTAATTTCCTGGTATTGAATGTTTCATTTTTGTTTCTAAAGTAATTGTGAGGCATTTTTATTCACTCATTTGAAAATTCATAAATAGGAATTTGTTTGTAAATGCATCTACGTAATTTCTACCATACATAGTAACTTCATTCTTCATAATTTAGGTTTTGTGGCTGATTTAGACTTGGCTTATGGAAATTTGGCCTAGACTTCAACTTTTGTTCATAAGTAGGAAAGGTATATGAAATATTAAGCTTCCTGATTATTTAGTGCAGTTAAGGTATTGTTTTTGCACATTTTATTGGACTATTATGTACTAAGTGCAATTTCCAGGTTTGTGTTATAATTTACCTTATTGTCAAATGCCTTTGTAAAGTAAACAGGCCCAACCTAGTATAATACTGCTGTATTATGAAGTAAATGTGTAACTTAAGGAAATTTAAAAGCAACATTCTCAATGAAATCCTTTCTATCTGTCACAGTTAATCTAATGTTTGTACATGAGAAACAAGAATAAGGAAAGATTTAAGAGTTAAGATTATTGTAATCAACAAAAGTGCCCTTCCCTTGGGCTATGGGCAAAGTTACGATCACCTTAGACTAAGGGGGCTCTGTATTAGCGGGCCCTGGACTACTAGTGTCCCCCCAAGGAACCATTCCTTACGACAATGTCTTCAGACTATGGGTTTGTTCGAACTGTACTGTATTGACAGACGCATGGATCAACGTACATGAAACAGATCCACTACATAAAGCAGATAAAGACTCTGAATTATAACATTTGAAGGGCCCATGAACTTCCATACCAGCGACAAAACTTGTGCTGCCAGTATCCCTCCAAGTCTGGCTACTGTGTTCTGCGACGCATAGGCAAGGTTCCTGAAAACAGACAGACAGAGAACAGACGTAAAAATGTCCATTCGGATCACACAAAAACAAATCAGTTCCTGGAAATATGCAATCAGTAGAATTGAGTGTTCATTCCCAACATGAACTATTACATAATCTTATTTTAATTCCACTATAACTATCGCGACACCATTCACAATATTGCCCATGTTATATACAAAAATATCATGTTTCAGGATACCCGCACTGGTCCAAATTACATTACTTACAGCTTTACTTATCCCTTCAATCTCACTTCTCCTAAAAGTATCAAGTCTGTCAGGTTCAACTGCAAACCAAATTTGGTACAAACATCAAGTCGAACGTGCACATATTTTGATGAAAAGGATTTTTTTTCTGTCACGGCTTCCAGACATTCATTTCATGATAAGTGGAGTGCAGTAACTGATCACTTTTGCGATTTGGTGTTGGGATTGGAGGTGTATTTCTACCTGATGACTGTTGGGTATTGCTCACTCGACAGTGCTTGCGAGAGGGCCCATGCTGATATAGTTAGAAACTTAGCCAGTTGTGCAAACGCGTTCTCCAGGGTGCCTTTCATGTGAGGAGGGGCTAGGTCCAACAGAAAGTGAAACATAAACCTACAATCTCTTCTCAAAATACAAAACATTAAAGTGTTTATAACGAATAACCAGTTGAATAAATAATAATCTCATCAAAATCGGATCTGTTACTCCGATGTGATGCCTCTTAAAATGAAGACTTGAGGACACCTCCACAGGAGGTCGCGTAAGTTAGGCGCTGAGCAAACACTGACCATAACATCTAAATGAAAGATGCGTGGCTTCTTTGGGCCACCATATGTCAGCTTTCTAAGACACCTAGCTCATTTGTTTACCACATCGATTCGGAATTTCTATTTGTACAAATAAAAAAAAACAAGATGCTCCCGGTTGCTTTGGGTGTGGATGCCATGGTGCTCAGAAACGACCGGGTGATTTTAATATCCACACAATATAATGACACGGTCTTTTATCTACATTCGATAGTTCGCTTGCGAGATACAGAAACAAGACAAAGGTCTGAATGTTTCGCTCGCTCGTACTGGGCATCTGAAAGACTCGACGTTACTCTGCTTATAAGAAAGTCTTCATGCAAGTATTGAATCAAAGTGAAATATCTCATTTTAATGAGAGTGAGTAAATTCACAGTCGCCGCGTATTAATACAACAGAATACCAGTTCTTCCTGTGATCAGTTGTCAGAACATTGTCATTGTGACAACGTGTCGACAGCAGAGCACAACATTCATGGCATTTCATCCTTCATTTCCAACCAATCTTGTGACCGTGTAGAACTTACCAAGACGGTTAGCCATTGCAACTCCACAACACGAGAAAGAAGATAGAAAGAACAAAATTGCACAGGACCATCTACGTCCAAATCTGAAATATTCATCATCAGTGTTATTTCAAAATCTGAAACACAAATTTTGACAAAAGAAATGTGTTAACCCTTCCACAGTCATATATGTACATGTGCTTGAGCGAGGTGTAAACAATCTTGTGTGACATTCTTATTTCATTCTGTCAAGTATCACTGTTTCCATTTACATTAGGGGCGGTTGGGTAGCCTAGCGGTTAAAGCGTTCGCCCATCACGCCGAAAACCCGGATTCGATTCCCAACATGGGTACAGTGTGTGAGGCCCATTTCTGGTGTCCCCCGCCTCGTTTAAACAGGTAGTTTTCTCCATAGTTTGTCTGTTTGTTGTTTTACGCCGCACGCAGCAATATTCCAGCTATATGACGTCGATTTGAAAACAACCGAGTTTGGATCAGACAATCCAGTGATTGATATCATGAGCATCGATCCAAGCAATTGGGATCGATGACATGCATCAACCAAGTCAGCGAGTCTGACCACCCTGTCCCGCAAGTCGCCTCTTGCGACTAGCATAGTCGCCTCTTACAACAAGCATGGGTTGCCGAAGACCTATTCTCACTCGGATCTTTACGGATCTTCACAAAAGGAAACACATACAATAGCGACACAAGGAGAACTGCAGGCATGACGGGAAGTTCCAGAACCGCAGTCGTCATCAAGTTCAGATAGAAGTCTCCAGAAAGCTTCCTCACACCAAAGGAGATGGCGTAGTACACAACAGACAAAGTAAACCTTGAATGAAGAAATATATCACCAGGTAAATCACCCATTAAATAAAGTGCATTCTATTATGAACAAGAAATCAACATAACGTATACACATCAGATTTGTTTTGTTTGTTTGGTTGTTGTTTGACGCCGAACTCGGCAATATTCCAGGAGTATAGCGGCGATCTGTAAAAATCGAGTCTGGAACAGGCAATCCTGTGATTGACATCATGAGCATCGATCTACGCAATTGGGATACGGTAACATGCATCAACCAAGTCAGCGAGTCTGACACCCGATCCTGTTAGTCGCCGTTTAGGGCAAGCATGGGTTGCTGAAGACCCATTCTCTACCCGGATCTTCACAGGTTATATAAACATTAGATTACCGAATGTGTTGTCAAATGTGACTTAAAGTCTACCCTTTCGTATGTGTGTATACTTTCTGGATTCCGCTACCTATGTGATACCTCGGCGCGGGCAACGATGGCGTAGGGATAAGGCAGCATTTCACAGTAAAAGATGTGAAGCCACATCCAGCCGCATTTAGCTCGTGTAACCCGACGGCCATTTTAGAAGGGTATTCTGTGTTTTAAAGATCTTTTGGCATACGCCTGAAGACAAAATCGAAAACAGAAACAAACAGAATCAAAGCTGTATTATTATGTAAGCTTCATCGCCAGGTTCTGTTGTGTCATGTGGTAGACACGTGCAGTTCTGGTCCAGGTCATACTGGACTTGAATGGCGCCGAGTCATCTGGATTGAGAGACGGCAGATGACACGGAACTTTAGCCGACATACGTACCAGATATACCATGTGATGACTGTTCTCTTCGTGAGGCTTCTGGTCAGGAAAAGGTGTTTATAAGTATATGATTTTGACTTTTCGCCCTCCGCTTTCTCCTCCTGAGCAATCAGCTCCAAGATGGACGTGTCGGGCATTGGTTTCTTGTTATAGGTCGCCATCTTATTGAGAACACTTCTCGCTTCCTCCAGACGACCTTTCACCGCCAGCCAGCGTAAGGACTCGGGTACAATACTGACAACGTTCACGTGAATACATGAGGCTATGTAGACGTACATACATGGTGGATAAGTGGAATCTGCCTGAAGTTTAAAATTGAGAGCCTATGCATGCAACAGGGTCCAAAGATCGATTTTTGATAAACATTAATTCTTGATTCTATATAGAGACACATCTCCGTTAACAAGTTCCTATTTCTGACTGTCTGGGCGACGGTCTTTCTTTCTTTGAATATTATCAGCAATAACCAATGCAACGTTAAACAATAGAAATAGACCATGACACTCCAGCAGCGTGAATGTAACCATGCCAAATCTTAAATTCCATTCTCTCGACAGAGCTGATGAGGTACATTCCTCCAACCACAACGGTGCATGTATTTTATATTTGAAGTTCCTGCAACCTTATTGTGCAAGGAGGTTATTATTATGCCGAGGTTCCTGCAACCACATTGTGCAAGGAGGTTATTATTATGCCGAGGTTCCTGCAACCACATTGTGCAAGGAGGTTATTATGCCGAGGTTCCTGCAACCACATTGTGCAAGGAGGTTATTATGCCGAGGTTCCTGCAACCACATTGTGCAAGGAGGTTATTATGCCGAAGTTCCTGCAACCACACTGTGCAAGGAGGTTATTATGCCGAGGTTCCTGCAACCACATTGTGCAAGGAGGTTATTATGCCGAGGTTCCTGCAACCACTTTGTGCAAGGAGGTTATTATGCCGAAGTTCCTGCAACCTTATTGTGCAAGGAGGTTATTATGCCGAGGTTCCTGCAACCACATTGTGCAAGGAGGTTATTATGCCGAAGTTCCTGCAACCACACTGTGCAAGGAGGTTATTATATGCCGAGGTTCCTGCAACCTTATTGTGCAAGGAGGTTATTATGCCGAAGATCCTGCAACCACATTGTGCAAGGAGGTTATTATGCCGAGGTTCCTGCAACCACATTGTGCAAGGAGGTTATTATGCCGAAGTTCCTGCAACCACACTGTGCAAGGAGGTTATTATGCCGAGGTTCCTGCAACCACATTGTGCAAGGAGGTTATTATGCCGAGGTTCCTGCAACCACTTTGTGCAAGGAGGTTATTATGCCGAAGTTCCTGCAACCTTATTGTGCAAGGAGGTTATTATGCCGAGGTTCCTGCAACCACATTGTGCAAGGAGGTTATTATGCCGAAGTTCCTGCAACCACACTGTGCAAGGAGGTTATTATATGCCGAGGTTCCTGCAACCTTATTGTGCAAGGAGGTTATTATGCCGAAGATCCTGCAAACACATTGTGCAAGGAGATTATTATGCCGAAGTTCCTGCAACCACATTGTGCAAGGAGGTTATTATGCCGAAGTTCCTCCAACCACAACGCGCATGGGTGTTGTTATTTCGAGGTTCTGGCAAAAGAAGGGGTTGGTTTGCATGGTACCTTAAAATACTTACAACCAACCCAGCAAAAACGGGCATGACAAGGCTGCCGACGCCAGGTGGAGCCACTTCCAGTGTTTGATCCACCACACCATTGCTGCAAATATGACCACGCCTAATGCCCACGTAGGGAGGGATGCCAAGAGAGAACGATACCGTCTTCCCACAAACTCCATTTGGTAAGGGTAGTTTACCGTAAACAGCATCCCAAGAGCGAAACCAAGTAGCAGTCTGTAACAAAGTGGAGGTCAATATAAGTTGTCACCGATCCTTTGGGCCATATGGTGTGATGTACCTGGTGTGTGAGCCTGTGTACCCCTAGCCATCAGTCGAGGGGAAACAGAGGTTCATACACAGGGTACATCTCACCACATGCCCCGAAGTACCAGTTGACAACTAATTTATGTCAGTTTGACAGCTAGTAACGAACCAAGTTACTTCCTTTACCCAAAACATCGGTTCATATCAGCCTAACGATACTTATGCGATATAAGCAAGTTACCTAAGTTGTGTTCCGATTGATTTCTGACCGGGTAACGGAAACTAGTATATAATGTAAGAAGAGATAATGTTATTTGTACATATTGCTTATTCGGGATTAACTTCCTCCAAAGTATCCTCAAACCAGTTCGTCATGTCCGAATTGCGTTATAACCGGAAGTGTTTTGCGATCTGTTCACTCAAGAATTGACTTTCACTTTGTGGGATTTCATTGGAGTATGAACCTTCAGAGAGTGAGGACCAAACTGTATGAACGTCGAAGCTTGCTCAGTGAAAGTCAATTCTTCTTATTTTTATCACAATTTTATACCTCAAAGGATGTATGCCTAGATCTGTACACAATTTGATTTTGCACGTGTGAGTTCCTGTTTACACTGACAGCCATACAACAACCAGCTGTATCGCGGAATAAAATAGTTCCTCAAAAAGAGAAGTGGTATGAGCGTATGTACAACACATGTATTCAAATAATATCACCATTAGATGAGAAAGGTCTCTTAAACTTTTATCATGATCAAAACTGATGGCATTTACACATCTCCCGATTCAGGAAACTCCGAGCATCTAGTATTGGATAAAGTGTTTCTTATTATTGTTAATGCGAACATTGTGTCGATCCCGCCAGCTTAAAGCAAACAGACAAGTCGGAAACCTAATAAGTCTTCAGAGTTTCAGCAAAATGTCCAACACACCTCATTGCAGCAAACATCACCCAGGACACAGAGAAGGCAGTCACGACATTTAAGACGGTGCTCAGAAGTAAAGCCGTGTAAAGGACTTTTTTCCGCCCATATGCGTCTGAGCAGTGACCTGAAATGGCTGCTCCTACAAACACGCCCGCCATTTGGATGGAGATGATGGTGTTTCCGATCCAGCTCTTTTCGCATACCAGATCCCACTAGAATGATAGAATAGCATCACCCATTGATTTCCCCTTGGAGCACGGATATCGGTGCCATTATTTGCTGTAAATTATACAGAGCTTTTGTTACTCGAATTGTTTTGATAGCGAAGCGGCCAATAGCAACGCGACCTCATATGGACGTTTTGTCGAAATTAGAGATACCAATTATGCCATTTATAAAGAATACCGAGTAATGATGAATTATGAATCATCTGTTCCTCGTAAATACATGTTATGGAGAACCAATAAATTATTGTTTTTCGTATTTCTCTAACAATGAATAGCCCCTTGCAAAATCAGAAATATACGATTCCAGTCAGTTTTCCACAGTGTTACGATGTATCGTCTAAGACGATGGTAATACATGGTCCAAGACTTGATATCACCACACACATGAGAATATTGAGAGAATAGACGACGAGCTACGAGGAAGTATTCGTCCCGAGAGACTTAATTTTGTACGTTCCAGACCTTGGCGAGGGACCGCTAATCCGTTATTTCGTAATCCGAATTGCAAGTAGGTTATTCTTTATATCACCAATTGTCTTTTTTTCTGAGAAAATTTAGGAAAATGTTGGTTCCTGATCTCATGTTGACATAATCTCATCATCTATTGACGTATCTCCTGCCTAAATCCAGAAGGGAAGCCGACAGGAAGGAATTATCCAATAACTCCTACACAGAAGTTGGAGTGGACCAAGGTTCTGTCGGGGGACAGACGGTCTTACTTGATGCACACCAGTCATCATGACTGGTAGCAAGGGATGGGGTAGATGATGAGATGTTTGCAACAAACTTGTAAAGAAAAAATGCATAAGAAAGGCACAAGATTTATCGCCCGGTAATAATATATAATACCGCTTATTCAGCTTACACACCTCTGTAACTATCGTGTCCATTGTTTTATCAAAATGGCGGGCGCATGTCGTGTTCCAATCGCAATTCTTGTAGCTGCCATTTTCAAAACTGACTGATGATGAGTTTGAAGACTCGTCACGTGATTCACACCACCAACCAGGATTGACTCCAGCAAACGCCATCATCATCATCGACGATGCCATCACTACTTTGGTGAATCCAATCAATGGAATGATACATAGTTGATACCTCCCAAATCCTCCAAGGTCGTCGATCAAGGATTCAAGATGCATCTTCACCTACAATTATAAAAAATATGTTTGCTATCTTGGCGTTTGAGTGCCAAAGGAAACTACCAATGCTTTTAACTGAATGTGTCATCTGGGTGTGAAACAGCTGCTGACCATGTTTCTATCAATGTGTATTAGTTGGAAGCTACACATGTATTGACTCATCGAGTATTTTCTAAATTCATAGTTCCCTACTGATCCTGGAATGAAATGGTGGAAATTATTTGATATCGTCTTTGGATATTTATCACTTATTGGCGCATCTTCCCGAGGCAGGCGTCTTAACTTGTCCATATCAAAGTGTTGTTTTCACCCTTGCCATGTCAAGCTAACTTTTCTTGGCTCAACCGTGGCGCCACCCCATGTAGAACACGAGTTGTGTCCCTTGTGACGAAAAGGCGATATTTAATCAGATCACTGTCCTTATTTGGTATGGATTCACAGAGATTACTACCATAGCAGACCTGGTCGATCAGATGACGACATGATGTGAGATTCCATCCCTGACAAGCGAAGAAAATGGCAGAGTACCACAGTAAATATACTTATGACTTTCTTCACTCAAAAAGGCATAGACACTACAGTATCAAGGACACTGCAACGCTCAGAGCAGGTCGTCTAAAATAGCACCGTATGTCAGCCACTGCGATAAGGGTTCGAGTTAAAAAACAACACTTGCTGTTCAATATATAAAAGTAATAAGGAGAGTTGATCGAAAAGGTTGAACCTCTTCTAAAATATGTGTCTATGTTTAATGTTTGGAATAATTTCAGCGCAAATGCGACAGGCGATGGCTGTGACCGAAGCAGCGACCATGCTTTAGGAACACGGATGTTGATATTGTAAAACGTTCTCTGATTGGACTATCCATATGTGCGATTGTCCACTCATATTTTAGCACAGGAAGTATGCTTGAAATGGCAAGGGTGAAAAAAGACTTTGACGTAGGCTGTGGACACTCTTCCCTCGGGAAAATGTTACTGACCCTTTACCCTAATTATGTTTCAAGGTAAGTCAGCACCATACCATTGTATTTGGTCAATAATGTTTTATTACATAATTTTTTTTTAAAAATCGAGTAAATAACAGCGGCACGAGCAGCCATATTGTTTTCCTTGGATATGCTGCTTCGCAGCAACTATTGCGTTCCACTCTCGCTGATTGGCTGAAAATATGTCGCTCCTTTAAGTCGATTGGCTGAACCATCACTTTTGATGGCGGCCCAGCAAGGTTGGTCCCAGGTCAACACCATGTTTTAAAAAAGGTCATGTGACCCTTTCTCAACCAATGAAAATACAGATACAATTTGTAAACGTAATAACAACATCAAATTAAACTGCCGGGCAAAAGAAAGTACACACGCATGTTTGGTGGTTGCTAAACATGAAACAAACAAGAAACGGTTGTTCGATGGTGATGTATTTGATGCGGGTATCAGAGATGTGTTTTGGCGACTGTTTTCTACCAAGTAACATTTTTATAACGTTTGTCATTTTTTGTCTTCCAAACGTGTATACTTTGCACTGTGCTACTATCCCGAAGATGAATAAAATAATATACAAAGAAGTGATGCAGAGCATGTAAATGCACCAAATATAAAATAATAACAAATATTAAGTTAAGACATCGCATCATTGGCATACAGCGATACAGCCTACATGTATATTCGCACTGTCAAAATTTATGTTGCTGTGAGGTAAATATGTCTCCCACTTTATATGGCGAAACGTCTCAAAAAGTGTTGCAATTGAAAACGTCTTTAAAATATACTTTACATTAACAATGGTTCAAACTCTGACGAAGTCAACAATGCACGTATTTCCAGCCATTCTCCATTATCAACACCATGGATCCTTCAGGCAGCCAGAGAATAATATAGTTTTCATCACATAGGATTCACGGGTTTGCCCAGGCGTCTAAGGCGCTGCAATGCGCTGTGCAGAGTTGCGTCCATTGGGCCAGAAACCTATGATTGTGGGTACAAATCCCGGTTCGCCCCGATTATGTTTCTAGGTTTGTCAGCACCATACCTGTGCTCGTGGGTTTCACCGAAGAGGTAAACGTCTGAGACCTGCATCAAATCAGGCTTTCCTCCCTCATTAAACTGACACGCCGTGATAAAACTGGAATACTGTTAAAAGCGGCGTTAAACCCAACTCACTCACTCAAACGAATCACGAACTGTAATCTCATAAAATATATTGTCTTCTTTTGAAGTTTTACAAAACAAACCTACAATACCAGACCAATTTACGCAGTAAACGATGGTTGTAATGCATTAATTTAAATTCCAATCACTATCAAGTTATGTGTAGGTTACCTTTCAACAGCGTCGATGTTGGGATATCAAACCGTTGAAACAAGGGTCTGTCTGTAAGACACTGGTCCGCTGTAATGCTGTGTGCCAGAGTAAGACACGATGGCCGTGCTGTGTTTATATCAAGGTAATTTTGCACGGGTTTGACGTCATTGTGTTATTCAATGTCACAACCAGGGCTGTAATAATGATTAAATCTGTGACGCAATAAACTGACAATGGTAGAAACTTGTAATTCCTTGCCTGAATAATGCTTTCGAATCAGAGGTATTACCAAACCACTAAAAGGGATGGTATTGTATCGAGAAAAACAAATTGTCCCAGAGAATGATTGAAAAAGATTATGCTTCAGACTTCTTTTTAAAAAAAGGGTCTGCCACAAAATATACATTGTTGCAAAATGGGTTTTTTCATTCTTATTTTGGCTAATAGTTCTAATTTTTTTTTAAATATCTAGTCTCCATATAAAATACCAGACCCCTAGGATTTCAAATGCTCTGTCCCTAAATAGTGCCCATCAGAAAACCGTATATTAGTAATTGTGTAATGTTGACAAACATTCTTCAAAAGTCGATTGCTCGCGAAAGAATGATAAGAGCCCAAAATGAATAGCTTGTAAAGTGATTTCATGTGCCCAATATGAATTGCTTGTAAAGTGATTTCATGTGCCCAATATGAGTTGCTTGTAAAGTGATTCCATGTGCCCAATATGAATGGCTTGTAAAGTGATTTCATGTGCCCAATATGAATGGCTTGTGAAGTGATTTCATGTGCCCAATATGAATGCTTGTGAAGTGATTTCATGTGCCCAATATGAATTGCTTGTAAAGTGGTTTCATGTGCCAAATATGAATGGCTTGTGAAGTGATTTCATGTGGCCAGTATGAATCGCTTGTAAAGTGGTAACATGTTTTCAGTGGATTGTGACAACCTCGTTGATACTTTCCTAGTTTGCGGTCGAATAATACTGGATTTTCTGTGTAGCCAGGTTCAATGAACTGCATACTACATGTGCGTTTCTTCTTTTGAAGAGTGTTTGTGCATCAACATAGAGAACAACAAAACTCTATAACCATCTGATTACTTTCTTTAATACGTTTTTTTAGTTCTATTTTTAATTTGAAAAGGTCACCAGAAATGCTGACTTGCTGGCTGAAATCATTTGCTGAAAACACAATGATTTGACAATAAAGTGTTTCAAATAAATAGTCAAGATAGTAACGTTATCATTCATTACAGTCCAAATATATATATACATACTCTTCAAAAAAAGAAACTTGACATAGATGTAAAACAACTTTTTGCCAAATATCTAAAATAATTACATTAAATGAGAACCAAATAAGTCAAACAGAAAGATGATGTGTCTATAATTCGCGAAAACACATGCAAAGCACATAAACGTAGCGTTTGGGGATCAATTTTACAGCTTCATCCAAACGCAACCGCCTGTAAAAAACGTGAAGCACAGGATCCTGCACTTAGGCATGCAGGCCCCCCTGCTGAATGGGTATAAAAATCAACAACGGCTGTTCATGAATACAGTCTTTATAACGGCAGCAGAGGCGGTGACAGAATGCCAAGACTGAATGCAGCTCGACGGAACAACGCCATTCGGAGATTTTAAGCTGGAGCAACTCAGCAAGAAGTGGCCAGGCACTTTGGCGTATCCAGACAGACAATCTCCGCACTGTGGACCCGATACAACAACACCAACAGAGTTGACGACAGACCAAGGTCAGGAAGACCAAGGGTGACAACCCAAGCACAAGATCGATACATCCGGCTGCGACACCTCCGAGACCGCACTACCACAGCCACGTCTACAACCACACCGATCCCTGGGGTACGCAGAATATCAGATCAAACGGTACGCAACAGACTGAGGGAGGCTGGACTTTTTGCACGAAGACATGTTCGACGTCATGTATTGACCCCACGTCATCTGGCGGACCGTCTGCTTTGGTGCCAACAGAGGGATAGATGGGCACGTGCAAGGTGGGGAAATGTACTGTTTACTGACGAGTCCCGTTTCCTACTCACACGTGCTGATGGGCGCGCACGTGTCTACAGACGTCGGGGTGAACGTTACGCCCCCAACTGTGTGCAGCAGGTTGTCCCATTTGGCGGCGGGAGTGTCATGGTATGGGCCGGAATTCATCACGGTGGTAGGACGCCTCTTGTGCATGTGGCAGGTGCATTGACAGGTGTGCGTTACAGAGACTTGATCCTACAGCCTTACGTTCTTCCTCACGTCAACGTTCATGGCGGACAGTTCCAGCAGGACAACGCTCGACCGCATATTGCACGTGTTTGTCAGGACTTCTTACAGCACAACAACATCCAGACATTACCTTTGCCAGCCCGGTCACCAGATTTGTCCCCGATTGAGCATCTGTGGGACGAGTTGGATCGACGCGTTCGCAGAAGGAATCCACCGCCTCAAACACTTCCGGCGCTTCTTGATGCACTTCAGCACGAATGGCAGCACATCCAACAGCATGTTACTGACAACTTGATTGCATCTATGGGTCGTCGGTGTCAAGCGGTGATTGATGCACGTGGTGGGCACAACCGATACTGACATTTTCTGTACCCCTGTGACATTAACTGTATCGTGTACGTGTGTCTGTCTAGGTGACACGATTAATGTTTTGAACATTGAGTACATTGAACTTCAAACAGTGTTTCAATTATGGTTTCTGTGTCCTATTTTGAAACAATCGCATTATATTACATTTTGAAAGTCAGTGTCAAGTTTCTTTTTTTGAAGAGTATATATAGAGAGAGAGGATCCCACCTCCGAGATCAAATATATCAAGACGACTTGATAAAAGTTACAAATATCCGAGGCTTGCCGATGTTATTTTTACTTTCTAAAACGAGTCTTGATATATTTTTAGTTTGGAAGAATCGCGATTCAATCATCCAAAATCATTATTCCAGACTGTTTTTAGTTTGTAAATGTTTTTCACCAAGACCTTCCATTGAAACTGTCGTTATATCTGTCGTGAAATGCTGCCTATAGTAAGACCAGGTATTTTAACACACAGGTTTAAAATATTATTTTGTAATTCACTTAACCTGATTCTTTCAAACTGACAGCTATTTTTCAGATATCTGGTTTAAGCGCACAACTGTTCTCTGGAAGAGGCGATATCGAAGACATGGGATTGGTAGCATGCGATGCCACGGAGCCCTTGAGTAACAAGACACAACTCAGAGCACCTTCATTAAAACATGAAAAGATTTGCAAAATATCTGTCGATGCTTCTTAATCTTGCAGTCGACCGAAATCTGCAGGTTGAAATCCATGTTGTTTACGAACCGGATGTTAGTTTGTTACGCGATTTTGATTGGACTATGTAGACTCGTTAGTCCAGCCACAATGTAGCTCCGGAATTCCAGCCTAGTTTGGCAAGTGTGAAAACTGGACTTTAATAGTCAGTTCACCCCCTTGCCCCGGGAAGATATATCCCCGGACCCTGTAACACGATGCGATCGTAGCGCTAAGACGATCGTAACTCTCACACTTTAACATAGACTTTGTGCCCAGAATAACACTTCTTTAAGTCCCCGGTTGTAAACCTTGACGTCTGGCATTAGTCCTATGTGCCAGTGAGTGTTACCTTTACAGGATACATGTGACCGAATCATCCAGAACCAAGATAGGATTGTCTTCAGTGACAAGCTTCAGTGAGATGAGCGAAATTACTTTGATTATATTTTGATAAAGCAGTTCCACCTCCTGGGGTATTCATTAAGGTATAAATAAGTAAGGACCTGCAATGGTTTTGTTTGTACATCTTTATTTCTTTTCAGAAAAATAGCAAAGTGACGAACCAGAATTTGATCCTTAGATGCCACTCCTATTTATTTCTTTGTCAAAACCATGGATCAAAGTCTGAACTGTTACTTTCACAGGGCCTAGCTGGCTTGTTCTGGTTTGATGAAGGTGGTACTCCTTGGTTCCTCCTCTTCATCCTTCTCTGGTACATTGTTATCAACCATTTCCACGATTATTTTCACCTTTGACTGGCAAATACCTCCTCTTTCGTCATCATCGCCACAAGGTATGGTATCAGCACCATCCTCTTCCATTTCAGGACTGTCGCCCTTCGCACCAACACTACCGTTCACTGTCAGAGTATTAGCTTTTGGAAGAAGAGTTTCTTTAACCTCTTCGGTCGAGACTTCTATCGTATATTTCTTCATTGTGTCCTCTAATGCCATTTTGCTCGTCTCCTCAAGAGAGAAGCATGACAGTGCTGTAAGAGTCATCAATATTCCCATGGCGACGAACGGTGGCATCAGATCGTTCTTGGGACCCTGGTAGGGGAATAAGGGGACGCTAATCAGGGTTATAGGTTTTACACTGTTTATATCCATATTCCTGTCATGTCAGGCAGGGGCAAACCTAGAATGGTATCCACATACAGTATAATGTAGAGAATATAACCACACTGAATGCTTTAAACAAGAGGATTCCCAATCACCCGATAGCAATTTGGGCCGGACACCCTGTATTCTCGACGTCAACTTTGAGGGGCATGGTTTTACACCGCTTTTAGAAAAACTACAGCAATATCATGCCGGTGGACATCAGAAATGTGCTTTCTGGTCCATGTGGGGAATCGAACCCGTGTCTTCTGCGTGGAGGACGAACGCTTTAAACACTAGGCTAACCCACTTCTCCAAACAAGGAGGAACGTTTGGCTCGATGTCAGTATGATGTCACATGTTAAACTGCGGCAACTCTATGGACGCATTGTATGGGACGCAATGTGCTCTTCAAAATAGGCAAAGTTGTTCCATTTATATAGATATGTATTTAATATGAAATTCACTTAATGCAAGATACGACCGCCTCCGTGGTCTAGTGGATAGAGCGTCTGTCCGGAGAACGGAGGAAGTTCGGGGTTTAGATCCCAAGCCGCGACAAACCCAAAGACGTTAAGAGATGGTACTTGTTGTCACACACACACACACACACACACACACACACACACACACACACACACACACACACACAATGTGTCAGCATGTGTAGACCCGTGACAAGGGTTTACGAGTATGTCAAGGATACAACCCAGTCTCCTTTGCACAGGAATTCGATGATGATGTGTATAACATAATAACAATATAACATAATATATTCGTAAAGAAAAGAATCACACCCCTCTATAGACATATAGACTATTTATAGAGGGGTGTGATTTTTTTCTTTAAGAATATATTATGTTATACACGCTATCATCGAGTTCCTGTGATCCTTTGCTGTTGACAAAGTGGTCAGATATAAAGATATGTATTCCTTTACCAGAGAAAATATCTGAGCTGCGAAAATCCCTCCAATTCTTGCAACTATGTTTTGAGCAGCAACTGCCAAGTTTCTGAAACAGGTGAGATAGTTGCATAAAATACAGTTGATTTACAATATATATATATATATATATATAATAAATCGTAACACAATAACAAATGTTGTTCGCCATCTTGGAATACTTTCGTGAATGAACTGGCACAACGATGTCTAAGCGTTAATTTTTTTTAATGTAATTGAAAGTTGGAAGAACTGTTGTATAATTTGAGTATGTCAATTTAACCATTACTCATCCCCACAACGGTTTGTAAAAAGTTATCTGTGCTAAGTTTGTAGTTTTTAGTTTTTAGGGAAAGAATTTGCAACCTAGTGACCTCTACCATGTTTGAAATGTAAATTTGTGCCGGAAAAAGATAAGTATCTAAAGTACACATCAGTGTATTATGCGGTTGGTGTTTTTAAAAGTATTTATCATTTCTAAAAAAAAAACAGAAGTATTCTTTGAGTGCTTTAAACACGAGTTCTAGTTCATTGTTTTAAATGCAATATCACAAACTTAAAATAGTTTCAACTGAAAGTTAAACATATCATAACTTCAACTGAGAGGAAACGGAAAGCATAAACTCACTCACTCACTCAACTGAGAGGTAACGTAAAGCATAAACTCACTCACTCAACTGAGAGCTAACGTAAAGCATAAACTCACTCACTCACTCAACTGAGAGCTAACGTAAAGCATAAACTCACTCACTCAACTGAGAGGTATAGTTTCTTTTTCTCCTCAGTTGTTATACAAACATGATTAAGTTGAGTCAAGTAAAAGCAGTACCAATCACTCATCACATGCAACTGCAATAAGGATAAAATGTAGGGCACACTGAAAGAGACAGCCTACGATAAGGATAAAATGTAGGGCACACTGAAAGAGACAGCCTACGATAAGGATAAAATGTAGGGCACACTGAAAGAGACAGCCTACGATAAGGATAAAATGTAGGGCACACTGAAAGAGACAGCCTACGATAAGGATAAAATGTAGGGCACATTGAAAGAGACAGCCTACGATAAGGATAAAATGTAGGGCACACTGAAAGAGACAGCCTACGATAAGGATAAAATGTAGGGCACATTGAAAGAGACAGCCTACGATAAGGATAAAATGTAGGGCACACTGAAAGAGACAGCCTACGATAAGGATAAAATGTAGGGCACATTGAAAGAGACAGCCTACGATAAGGATAAAATGTAGGGCACACTGAAAGAGACAGCCTACGATAAGGATAAAATGTAGGGCACACTGAAAGAGACAGCCTACGATAAGGATAAAATGTAGGGCACATTGAAAGAGACAGCCTACGATAAGGATAAAATGTAGGGCACACTGAAAGAGACAGCCTACGATAAGGATAAAATGTAGGGCACATTGAAAGAGACAGCCTACGATAAGGATAACATGTAGGGCACACTGAATGAGACAGCCTACGATAAGGATAAAATGTAGGGCACACTGAATGAGACGGCCTACGATAAGGATAAAATGTAGGGCACATTGAAAGAGACAGCCTACGATAAGGATAAAATGTAGGGCACACTGAAAGAGACAGCCTACGATAAGGATAAAATGTAGGGCACACTGAAAGAGACAGCCTACGATAAGGATAAAATGTAGGGCACATTGAAAGAGACAGCCTACGATAAGGATAAAATGTAGGGCACACTGAAAGAGACAGCCTACGATAAGGATAAAATGTAGGGCACACTGAAAGAGACAGCCTACGATAAGGATAAAATGTAGGGCACACTGAATGAGACGGCCTACGATAAGGATAAAATGTAGGGCACATTGAAAGAGACAGCCTACGATAAGGATAAAATGTAGGGCACATTGAAAGAGACCGCCTACGTGGTCTAGTGGTAGAGCGTCTGTCCGGAGAGCGGAAGGTCCGGGGTTCGATCCCCGGCCGCGTCATACCAAAAGACGTCAAAAGATTGTACTTGTTGTAACCCTGACTTGCGCTCGGCATAAAGGGGGTAAAACAAAGCTAGGCTCGTAGTCAGTATACTGTGCCTGAGTTGGGTATTCATGTTACACTACCGCATGGTATCTCAGTGGGCTAGCACTATAAATCGGCATAAGTCCGGACTAGTATAAGCACACACACACACACACACACACACACACACACACACACACACACACACACACATGTCGCTATATAACTGCAATAATTTTAAACGCGACGTTAAACCCCATTTCACCTCACCTCACATTGAAAGACACTGGCTTAACGTTATATTTATCTACGTGTCTATTCATATTACTCTATTTCAAAGATGACAGAACCGTACAGCTACATCTAGAGCACGAGTGGCCATGCAGATGTATGCGCACATTTCGCAGTTTAGAGTTGCGTCCCCTAACCGTGACAGGATCCGCTGGTCTTTTGGTTTGAATACCGAACTCTACTTCGATTTTTGGTACGTTGTTAATCACTTCTCACTCCAACACTCCATGTTCATAGCGTGGCAATTTGAATCACCTGACCACAGTAGGGAACTGTTCACTAGACAGCGCCAGGACCAATAACCATGCGCTGATGCTGAATAATTTGGCGGAGATTGCAAATCCATTTTCTAGCGGCACTTTGATGTCCTCGGGAGCTGTAATAATATACAGTGTGTGTAAACAGCGAATTATATCATTCAGATACAGAAACTAATAACACTATTGCCATTAATCAAGGGCAGGCGCGGTAGCCTCGTCACGCCAAAGACCCGGGTTCGATTCCCCACATAGGTACATATATGAAGTCCATTTCTGGTGTCCCCCGTGGTGATTTTGCTGGAATATCGCTAAAAGCGTCGGAAAACCATACTCACTCACTCACTATGACATATCAATGCACATCATTATACATTTTCCCCCAATTTTGCTTTCATTTAACGTCACAATTAAAGTGCTGCTAGGGTCAGTTTTCCTACAATATTCTACTGATAGTTCCCCACAAACTCTACTTTACAAAACAAACTGTCAATGATACTATATGTTACTAAACAGAGTCGAAACAAAGATGCATACTCACCAAGCTTTGTGACCATGGCAACACCAAAACACGTAACAGCTGACAGCACGAACAGTAAGGCGCACGCCCAACGCCGGCTGAACCTGTGTGTTGATAACAAGACTCGAGTTCCAACAGTAAAACTAGTCAACAGGTGCATGCAAGGAGGTGATGGACTCGAGTCAGATGGCTTTGATTGTTTGTTGTTAAACGCCGCACTCAGCTACATGACGCCGGTCTGTAAATAATCGAGTCTAGACCAAACAGTCCAGAGATTGATATCATGAGCACCGATCCACTCAATGTGGGATACGATGACATTCCCGTTAGTCGCCTCTTACGACAAGCTCAGTAGCCTTTTTACGGCAAGCATGGGTTGCTGAAGACCTGTTCTACCCCGGATCTTCACGGGTCCGAGTCAGTTGGCATGCCAGTTTGTCTCTTTCGGAGGCTAATTGGAGTTTTGATATCCATATCAGTCTAACCGGTTTAATACCCTTAACACGTTTTGATTAAGCATATTTTATTGGAATAATATAAGTCAAATGGATTGAGTAAAAGCCCATCTTACGACACCCTTTCCATAAACTAATATACTTGGACAATAATACAAATATTGAACTCTGGAATATTTTAGGTGCATATCTAGACAGGGCAATACTTATAGCACGTATGACGTCACATATGACACACGTCACACAGACTTAAACTAGACAGGGAATTGGCCCCAGCCCCAGGAACATACGCCTTAACATTCTATGTGAGTGGACCGTCTCCGTGATCTAGTGGAACGGGAGCCTGTCCGGAGAGCGTAGGTCGATCCCTGACCGCGTCACACCAAAATACGTTAAAATATGGTAATTGTTGTTACCCTGCCTGCCGCTTGACATTCAGGGACTGGTCGGCTCGGAGTCAGTATACTGTGTCTGAGTGTTACATGTTAAACTGCGGCATGGTGTCTCAATGGACTTACACTGAGACCATGAAGAGCTGCACAAGTGCCATCGGTAGCTCCAGCAGCCCCATGATCATCAGATTGAGGTAGAAGTCGCCTGACAGGTTCCTTACACCGAACGATATAGCATAGTACACGACGGACAGGGAGAACCTGAAACAGCAGACATTGTGCAGCTGAAAGTAGGCTTTGTTGAGGCTGATGGCGACACTGGTCATAATTATTGCTGGTGGAATTGCTAAAATCTTTGCTGGTGATAATGTCGATGAAATTATACTGCAACAGGTGGTGATGATGATGATGATGATGATGATGATGATGATGATGATTACAATGATAACAAAATGACAACACTTCTTAAAAGTGAGATGACAAAATTTTCTAGCAAGCAGATATCTGTTTAAGTAATACAAATTGTACCAAATATTTACCAAATAAAGAGTGTTATCACAGTTCTCCACCTCAGTGCCCTGGTTCTGACCAGATCTATATAAGTGTAGGATTTAGCTTTGTCCCCCTCCGCCTTCTCCTCCTGAGCTATCAGCTCCAGGATGGACGTGTCCGGAACTGGCCTTTTGTTGTACCTCGCAATCCTGTTGGCCACGCGCCTCGCCTCCTCAAGATGTCCCTTCACAGCTAACCAGCGGAGTGACTCTGGCATCACACTAAGTTCAACATCCATGTAAATATAGGCCTTGTTCCGCATAATGGATACTTACACCCATGCTCGTACAAACAAGTGCAGTCCCGCACTCTTATAAACATAACGTGACGAGATCTAGCATCTTTAAAACAGCTAAAACGAGACAGTGATCAAGGTTCCAAATTCAGGAATCGTTTTTACAATTTCTGTTGATACTTTTCATAGATATGTTAATGTTGGACAAGAATGTGAGTGAATCATGTTTAACATTCAAAGACAAATATTTGTTATTTTTTTAAAGTCCTCTTTGTTCCGTACAACGGGAGATATTCTTAAAGATGGTTCTTTATCTGATACAAATGGAATAAGTGTATTGAGGTGAATGAAGATTATTGAAAAATAAAAGTGCAAAAGATATTCTGCTACTTGGTCTTATATTTAAGTTACTGAACGGCCCTCGTAGTTGAAATGAGTGTTCATAGCGTAATCCACAAGACTGGACTCAAATGATTGTGTATTTATAGCTTGACGGTAATTCACTTACAACCAAGTTAACAGCAAGGGTATGCTGAATGCCGCGATAGTGAGATGCAACCACTTCCAGTTCCGGGTGGTCCAAGTAAATGTAGCGAATAGCACCATTCCGAGGGACCACGAGGGAATCGCTGCGCACACTCCTCGCCATTTCTTTCCAACAAATTCCATTTGGTACAAAAAGGAACAAGACAAGGTCATTCCTACCGACGTGCCTATGATGACTCGGATCACAGCGAACATGACCCACGACACAGAGAACGCAGCGATGATGTTGCTGATGGTGCTCAAAACCAGTCCACCATACACCACCTTCTTCCGGCCGTATCTGTCTGCGCAGTAGCCTGCAATGACGCTGCCGAGAAGGACACCCGCCATTTGTATGGAGATGATAGTGTTACTGATCCACCTCTTGCTACACACGAGGCTCCACTGAAATGACCGGAAGTTGCAAAAACAGGCAAAAAATAACATCTATTGAACCTATATGGGCGTTTCCTGTTATTAGATTACTATATCGAAATAGGGTAGCACGATTCATCTTCGAATAATGAAGGTAAAAGAATCATTCTATGGCCAATAAAAATTACTCTCGATTAAAATTACCGTAAAATCTTCATTTCAGTTTAGCTTAGAATTGGTCTTTTCTTTACCCACCAAAGACTTTGTCTCTTAACAGAACAGAACAGAACAGAACAGAAGTTTATTGCTTGACAAAACCCTCCAATCCAGATACTATACTACTTTTTTTCAATATTATTTAAGTGAGAGACTGAATTATCCTTCAAGCCTTTGAAATGTATCTAAGTTATACCACTGCAGGCCAGCTTAATGTGGGGGGATTCCTCCGTTGACGCGGGTCTCGGACGTTAATCTGGTTGACTGATGCTAACAAACCAAGTCTCGTTTTTTTAACTGACGAGGTCAAGGTCACTCATGCCTCCAGTTCTATTGGACGCACTATGATAACCTTAAGCCATGCAAGATTTCGACATATCGAACCAGGCTGACAGTGAGACTTACCTCAGATACAATGGTTACCGTTTCTGACTCAAATATTCTCTGACACGTCCCATTCCACTGACAGTTTTGGTAACTGCCATTTGTAAAGATGGCGACGTCATCCTGATCACGTGACTCACACCACCAATCGGGCTCAAGCCCTGCGAAGGCCATGGTCATCATGGGTGCGACGGTGAGGCCTTTGCACACTGCGAGCACACAGACGATGCATCTCTGATAGCGACCAAAACTGCCAATGTCTTCGATGAGACTCTCGAGATGCATCGTACGATACGGAGAATACGGTTCTTCTTAGGATGACCTTGAAATAAATATATGTTGTTTATTGATTTTTTGTTGCTGAGACAACGCTCACCTTTCCGCGAACACCTGGTATCATCACTATTTCAAAGTGATTCATAAACACATGCTCATGATATAGTCGGAGTCGTACAATATCTCTTCTTTTAGCAGATATTTATTATGAATATGGAAAGGGTTTTGTCGCTTTTATTGTCCTGCACTATGACTGATAAATTATATAAGACCGCTTCACCCGTATCTGTCTACTTGAGGAGTTCCAGGCGCACTAATTATGTCATGTTATAAATTTTAATATGTGTTTAATAGTCAGAGGAAGCTTATGTAAAATTGCACAACTATGCCTTATAGAATGGTCGGTATATGCTTACGTTGTAGATTTATCAAGCCCTTCAAACTTACAGTCCGTCAACCATCATTTAGCACCTGGTTTCTTCACAATTATTTACCATTAAACACACAATCACGCGATGAAAGTCAGTTATTTAAGGATTTACTGTGTAGCGGATTCTTACAAAAGTTTGCACATCGGCTTTTCGATTCATACCTCAATGAACCGAAAAAAATATACAGTCAATGCTTATAATTAAATTCGACAACGTAAAACATGTTATATCTACAATAGTTTAACCCAAAACAGTTGCATATATCAAAACAGACAAAAATGACGACATTGATAAACATTCCAGGTGTAGGAATACATACAGTGGCGTGACATGAATTAGGTGATCGTTTAATTTATGCACATAACTTGACACGCCTACACAGTCAGTAGCCAATCAACGGAGAGTGGGATTAAAACAATGTTCATTTGACCTGTCAATTAAGGCAAGAGGCGAAAAGAACTGCAACAGTCAGACTGTAACGAACCGGAAGAAATATGTCCGAGAGAAGGCGGCAGTTTCAAATAACATGGTCATTACTGCGTGATTCAAACATTACTTCCCTGATTACGGTAAATCACAGTTGGAGAAATGCTAGTTATAAATGAAACCCGAAGACATGAACGTTGAACCGGGGCGAGCGGGAAAAAAACAGGCGAGCGAGCCTGCACGTTTGCTGTTTCATTCATTCTCGGCCTTCGGTTTCAAAGGATAGTTTGGACAATGAATATGCATGAAAGTCGCTAAATGTCCTGTGCATTACGATACACGTGAGCAGAAAGGGAATTCCCTCGACTGTAATATTGGGATTCCCCGACATTCCGAAGTAATAAAAGTAGTGCGCCGCGGTGGGCGTGGCTTAATTTTTTACATTCATTGGGAAATGAATGCAATAACACGTGACCAATTCAGCTAATCAGAATGCAGGAATTTCCATGAACACAACGAAAATTTAATTATTGTCGAATAATGATTATTGACCTTAAATTGAACTAGAATTGACAGTTTTGTAATATTTCATGTCCGATTAAAACTAGTTTCTTTATTGTTATCATGTATTTTTGTGACCGTCGACATGACCCTGTAGTGGGGTGTAAGTACAGGCGATGTATGGCTGCTGTATTTTGTTAACGCTTGCTGCATGTATGACCTTGGGTCGCCCTTCACCTCGGGGTGTACCTGTAGTAGCATTAGAAGGCGAAAAATCTTGTGTAAGGTGGAGATTTGTTGTCAAAGTAAGCCCGTGATGTTATTCATAAGGTGAGATTTCATTTAACGCGAATCTAATAGAGAACATGGTATGCAACTGACACATCGAGAAGGACTTTAATCCGAATTATCTCCCCTTATAAAAGTGTAAATCATGGCGATGACGTACCAATGAGGGCCATCCCATACACAAGAAGCAAAAGCTAGACAGTTTTGTTTGTTTGTCTTGCGCCGCACTCAGCAATTTCCGAGGTATATGCCGGCGGTCTGTAAATAATCGAGTCGGGACAAGACAATCCAGTGACTGACATCATGAGCATCGATCTAAGCAATTGGAATGCGGCATCGTGCATCAAGTCAGCGAGCCTGATCCCCGATCCCGTTAGTCGCCTCTTACGACAAGCATAGTCACCGTTTACGACAAGCATGGGTTGCTGAAGACCTATACTACCCCGGGTCTTCACGGGGACACAAGCATGGGTTGCTGAAGACCTATTCTACCCCGGATCTTCACGGGGAGACAAGCATGGCTTGCTGAAGACCCATTCTACCCCGGATCTTCAAGGGGAGACAAGCATGGGTTGCTGAAGACTTATTCTACCCCGGATCTTCACGGGTCTAGACAGTTTTAGACATCTGGGCATTGAGAGGTGTCATTCGTAGATTTCACAGTAAAAATAAACATATTTCTTCCAGAAAGCTAAAGAAAATCCGGAACGAAGAGTATGACAGTGTGTCCAGGCATAATTATGTTTTCATATACTAAGATATTACAAGTCATGTGTCATTTCATAATTCATGTTAATCTATTTACTTGTCGTTGAGACATTCCCTCATCCTCGGGCTGGATATCATGAGATGACCTAGGGTCATGCATGCAGCGAGCATGTTTGACACGCATTATGCCATTGTTGTGAGACGTTTAATCAATGAAAATATTCTTATCCGGACACGAAATATTACAAAACTGGTCATTCTAATTTGCTCATAGATTATTATTCGATAACAACCGACTTTCATCGCGTGATTGAGTGTTTAATGAAAATTGTAATGAAAAACCGGGAGCCAAAGTGACGATTGAGGGACAATAGCTGATTTCGCACCACGAGTATAAACTCAACACCGCTGGAAGCGCTCATAAAATCTCAACATACGCAGGAACATGAAAGAAGAAATAGGGTTTCTAAAAAATGTGATACATTAATACATTATTACTTGTTTGACATGTATATATTGAAATGATATTGTTCTGACTATATGTGTATCAAACGCTCCAAATAGTCATAACATATAGCCTTTAAAGAAGTTCAAAGTACAAACGTTTCGTGTTCAAATGTATCTCTTAACTAACACAAATCCTCGAACACATCACAATGAACCGCTGGATGAGCTCGTTGGAGCTTGTGGGGGTACTAACTAGGTACATACTGTGTTGGGGGTGTTCTCTGCTCTGTGTTGGGGGTGTTCTCTGCTCTGAGGTGAAGGTGTTCTCTGCTCTGTGTTGTGAACTCAGCAAGTTGACTCCACTCCATCCACGCTTTGTGTTGAAACAACAACGGTTTAACCGAGATCCCAATTGGAGTTTTCTTAAAGGGACAGTCCCGGGAAGCCTGGGATAACATGGCCCACACCGAACTGAACGCAAACCACTAGCGAACACATGGACATCGAAATCTTTACGCGGCTCCAAATTACTCAAATACGGAACATAGATTTCAGAAAGGTTTTTTTCTTTTACGACCAATCTGTTAATTAGCTCATTGGATTAATGAAAGAAAATACCAATAGAATAGACTGGAAGGTCCATATGGGAAGCAAAATAAATCTCCTTTGTTTATTTCTCTCGGTTGATAATCATTTTCAGAAACCCCTTTTTAAACCTTTTAAATAATTGATCTATAGTTTCTATTTTAATAACAGGCCCTGCGCTAAAAAAAAGAACCCGTAAATCCAAGTGATTGAGAAAAGGTAACTTTGTACTCCCTGTGTTTTACATATTATGCTTTACACATGGATTTGATAAAATAATACTCAACTTATTTACGAAGCTTAAAAACTACGGCGAACGACTTTAAAGTTGCTTCCATCTTTAATTACATCGGTGATGTCCAGTCACGTGGCATCGTGCAGGTTGTCAGGTTTGTATGATTCGTCACAGAGCAGCGACTCCTGCCTGCCCATGGTCATGCTACGTATTCAGTGACGATTCTGGTGTTGATATCAGAGGCCCACAAACAGTTCGATAAAACGCCTTTTCCTTCGCGTTTTTTGAATGGTAGAGGGAAACAATAATAACAATAATAATGTTTTCGGCTTTAAAGATATCAATCTAATCTTGATGTTAAAATTGGAAGACGATGAAATAATTAAGAACTACATCGTTATAAAAAGATATTTGTGACGGGTTGGAATAGGAACCAGCATGGTATTATTGTGGCACTGAAGCTCACCTTACTTGATTGTGTAAGCCAACAATTATGTGCAAACAAACGAGTTTCATTATTGGTCAGCAGTCCATCTATTTATAGTGATGATAAATACTTGTTTAAGATCATGAGGCAAAATGTACTTCTGCGTGTAAGAGGGCGTTTAATCGGCGAGCTTTCTGTGATACTATGTGTATAAACGGTTAATCTGCCTTGTCAAACATAATAGGCAGGTAAGAATTAACTTAACACTACATTACTTGTCTTAAAGCTGTAAATATTAAACGCCTATCATTTCACGTCTAGATGACTAGACGGTTGGGCGGTTATCTTTGGTGTTTTAAGACATAGAAACTAGACCGTTGTAGAAAGACAAATTATCGACCTGGAAGGGGTTTATTTCTACAAAAATATATATATATATACAGTAAACTACGTTTATAACGAGCACGTTTATAACAAACTGACGGATATAACGAAATGTGTTTTGATCCCGTACATTTGCTGTATATTTGCTGTATATATGCTTATGACGAACTACGGTTATAACGAACTAAAATTAGCGGTCCCTTTGAGTTCGTTATAACCGTAGTTTACTGTATATGACAATGTAAAGAGCACATGTTAAGTAAACAAAGTAAACTACCGGGCAAAAGAAACTTATCACTTGTAAAAATCTTTATCTGAATTAAAGACGGTGCGATAAGTTAGAATGTTATCAGAAAACATTCACCAAAACACACCCTGTGCACACATGAAAGTCACTTTTTGCAGGATTCAGTGAATTCCATGCAGTCATGGAAATTGGAAAAACAGGAACTGGGGGAACTGTTGAAAATGTTCGTGCATGATTCTTACATAAATACCGGCGTGAGGCAGAGCAAGGATGCAGCATCAAAAAGAACATCAGAGAAATCCCGAGACTCACACAAGAAGAACGTGACAGAGCTACTGGTATGGCCGATATGGGGGCCTCTCGACGGCAGATTGCAAGAACCATTAACTGCAGCCAAACCAGTATCAGCAACTTGTTGAGCCGTTATCAGCAAACAGGCCAGACACAAGACCGTCAAAAATCGGGAAGGCCAAGGGCCACAAAGCCAGTTGAAGAACCCTGCATCCGGACAATTTGCAAGGTCGTGACGACGACGGCATTTGGATCAGACAGCAGACGAACACTCTTACGACGACCCCGCATTGGTGGTATCAGAGCCTACCACTCCTTCCGTGGAATGGCCTTGACCCCTCTACACCGTCAACGCAGATTACAATGGGTAAGTGGCAGCGGCGTGATTGGTAAAGGGTGCTGTTCACAGAAAAAAGTCCGAAATGATGGCCGAGTCCGTGTTTATCGACGTAAGGGAGAGCGAATGGCACCTAACTGCATTATGGTGGAGGCGGCGTCATGGTATTTGCGGTCAGCGGACAAAAAGGCTTGTCATCATCCGTTGGAATCTGACTGGCCAAAGATACAGAAATGAAGTGTTGCGACCTGTTGTAATGCCATTCTTACGTGGACAGCCAAGGGGTACCCTTTTGCAGCAGGACAATGCACATCTGACCGCCAATCTTGTTCGGCAATATCTGCACAACGTTAACGTCAACGTATTGCCTTGACCAGCATGTTCTCCAGACATCAATTCCATAGAGCATCTCTGGGATCATCTTGATCGACAGCTGGGACAACGCGTACCTCCCCCAGCAAACCGACAGCAGCTTGAACAGGTTTCATTGGATGAGTGGCGCAGAATTCCTGCTGGCGTCATCCAGCGATTGACCACATTCACCAGGAGACGTATTTTGAAGTGCATTGATGGTGACGACGGTTCACAGACAAAGACTGTGGTGAAGGGGGATGCTGAAGAAGTTGAGGAAAAGTGGGATATTCTGAGTCTCAAGTCGTAATTGAAAAACAATAACAGAGTTTTCATTTGGAAGAAAGGCGATGTTTAGTTTCGACACGAGTGTGTGTGACCTTGTGAAAAAGAAGCCGTGGTGGCATTACATTTCACGGAGATGGAACTTTGGGTGGGAATATAAACACTCTACAAAATATTGGTATTTTCATGCCGATCCTCGGTCGGTTCCAGCATTTTTGCCGTTAATGACTTCTTCCTTAAAGATGACAAAGCACCCGTTCATCGACCAAATGCCCTGAAAACCTGTTTAGGGGAAAGTTACATTTATGATATGGAAAATAAACTGAAAGCGACATCACGCGAATAATTATAGTCACGTGTAGACATAGCCATATTGTTCTGACATGTGACATAGTCACCAATAACGACTTTCCGGGCATTTTGTTGTTAGACAAAAGCACAACTAAACCGTCATGTGGCTGTTATTTATTTGCGGACTGAAAGGAGGAAAAATGGGAAAATATTAATGCGATTCGAACTCAGGTTGCGTGTGCGACAATCCTTTGGAGTAACGAGTTGAATACAAAGACTGAGTTGTCTCCCTTTTTAACTCTTTCGTGATTAAAAACAACATACATCCGAAGCATGGCGGTAATCTCAAATTCAACATGACAGACGGGAAACGAAAGAGATTGAGCTTAAAAAACAAGAAACCATCTGTTCAACCGGGTATATTTCCTGACAACGACAATAATGGGAACGTTTCTAAGAAGAGAAAGATTTCCAGTACCATGCGGTCTAATTCCAGTCCTAAAAACCTGGATAACATCGCAGAAGGAAATGAAGATTCTGAAGAACCCGAAATTATCTGCCTCTCAGATGAGGAAACAGGCAATCATAAACAAGTCCACCAAAGGTTTGAAGGAGGACACTCATTTATATGTATATTGTTTGCGTTCAAGTGGTTTTCAATATCAATGCTCATGGCACAAAATAATGTTTTGAGCCATTGAGAATACTCGTATAATGCCATAATATTGTAAAGACATTGTAAATACTCGGATGGAGAACAAACGTAAGTCTAGATGTTGGTCCAAATATTTTGAACAGGCTTCATTTCATCACACAAAACTTTCACGTTAAATCAAATTTTAAGTTGTGAAAGCGTTTCTGTATGTACTGACTTCTTGGTTAACATGGTTAACCCTTTTCGGCGGTGATTGGTCAAATTGTTCCAAGTGAACCAAGTAATCCCTGGATGCCTAGCACAACAAAAAATACAATTTAAACGGTAAATCAACATGTCTGGTGATTTTTTTTTTATCTCATATTTCAAATTTGTACTGACAAAGTTTCTTATCATCCGTTCGTTTACAGGAATTCTCTGAAGGGGTACAGTGTCATTTTTTTCTGAGCATAATATACAAATTTACTGAAGCCATTAGCATGATTAGAGGGGGGTGCGCATGATACTTGGGTGCTCACTATACTCAAGAAAATATGGCAGATCTATGCACTGTCAAGACTAATATGGAATGCGTGTGATGAGTGTTTGGTTTGATAAATGCTATTTTTTATGAATGATTAGTTTTGTCGTAACCTTTCATGCGTGACCACAGCAAGGTCACAGTTATCCAATCGAAACAAATAAAACTTGGTAAACCTTGTGACAAACAGACCTCACGACCTCACGACCTGTCTCTTCACCCATGGGTAATAAAGAAAGGTAGCTGGGGTATATTTGTGTCGTGCCTATGCTGACAATTTAGTTTTCATCAAGTGAGCTGATATTTATTTTGGGAGGGTTATTTATCCTAGATCTACTGAAAATGCATCAAGAAGATAATAGGCTTTTATTGTTTTTCAGAAGCAGTGATACAGTGGTTGCATCAATTCTAGATGTTCCTGACAAACAGTTGAGAGAATTGAGAAGAAGATTACTTGAACTAAGAAGACAGGAGTCGGAGACAGGGTACATACAAGAGTTGCCCGAACTTAAACTGATGGAAAAACAGGTTTGTTTTCATGGTTATTGTTATCATCACTGATCATGCTTATTTCTGACCATGATAACCACATCTTGGGTCTAGTGCACAGACAGCAGATGTTCGATGTATTGATTTGTGGCCGTGTCATACCAAAAGACATTATGGATGGTTCTTGTTGTTTCCCTGCCTGCACTCGACATTAAGGGACTGAAATAAGGACTGGTTGGCTCGGAGTCAGTATACTGTGTCCAAGCGGGGTATTCATGTTAAACTGCGGCATGGCATCTCGGTGGGCTAGCAGTATGCGCAAGGGGTGTGCGATATAACTGGTGTACCGGTATATTGCAATAAATCCGTCAGCAATACTGTGCACATTTTGCAATACAGCTGATACAGTACATTCCCAATACAATGTATTAATATTTTTGGTATAAATGGAATAGTTGAATAGAAGAATGAATATATAATTATATAAATTATATCTACTATCGTGAGGTATTTGGATGGACTGGGTTTCTATCTAAACCATGTAGCAGCCTTAGAAATTGGCACTAGTCCTTAAGTCCTTGCTAAACTGCCAAATAGTAAAGGTATCCTAAGGACCAGTAGAAAGTTGCCATTATTAAGGGTTTTTCTATATATTATCAGAAGGACTAGTGAACTGAAACTATTAGTTTCTACCACTGTGCAGCCACACTTCAAGTTGTAAACCTTAATTATTCCATATTGATGATGTAATAGGTAGTCTTGTTTATCCATGCTACCCCTCTGACAATCTGAAGTCTGGATTATTGAATGAAGAAGTACCATTTGAACAGTACAAATATGAATAATTTGGGCCCCAATACGTAAATCGCAATATGTATTGCAATACAGCCCTCCGTATTGCAATATATTGCAAATGATTTATGTGCCAGTATGCCAAGCCTAGTATGCATGTCCCTGTAAACATCATGAAAGTGCAATAAGCTTGAACACAATGTTAAAACCTCATTTCACCTGATCTATCGTCATGGTAATATAGTCAGTGGCGTGGCAATATCATGAAATTATATTGATTGGTGACAAAATCAAGAGAATATTTGAATCTACAGTTAAATGTGCCGATGCAGGGATGCATCTTTGATTCCGAGGTAAATGTAATATGGTCCGTCTTCTCAAGGCAACATTGTCCACTAGACCATATCAATTCTAGTTTACGCTTGCCCTTTCAAGCTGACTTTTCTGTGCTAGAACAGACATGCCAGGGAAAGGACTACTGCACATATCAATACTCCAATCAGAAACCACCTTACATGATCAGCAACCAGGTTCCCAAAACATGGCCGCTGTTTTGGCCACCCCCATATCCATTCCAAATTTCTTCTGAACTTATTCCAATTATTAAGCGAAGCCAAATATTTTTTAGGTTTTTCGACTCTTTCCAAATTTCCAATCAACGTGATCAAGTACTTTGTACATTTTATTGTTAGTGCAAACTTCATTGTATTTTAAGTAGGGCAACTGAACGCTCATCGCAGTGACGGAGATGCAGTGCTATTCTTAGACAAGGCAAGGCAAGGGTGAAAATGTTTGATAAATGCTCTCTTGCCTCAGAAAGATGGTGTGGTCTATCAGAGGTTTCAAACAGTTGATTTGACAGGCGGATCAATACGGAAGCTGATACATTTAGAAAAATACTTCTATTTTCATCATAGTCCATAATTTGAAATAATGATAAATACAATATTGAATGTCAGAGGCAATACATTTTCAGGGAAACATTCGGTACAACAATAGTGTATTACAAGTGTTAGGGACAACAGAGATCTTGTAATCTTGAGTCACAATGAGCTATGTGATAATAACAATGTTTACCACAGTGACATAAGATGTAGAACTAAACCTTGCAGGCTGACTTAATTTTCTTTTAATCCAGTTAAGGTTGGCTTACGAAGTATCTGTCCTTCACACTTTCAGTAAAATATAATGATCATGATGATGTAAGCAAACAGTGTTTGAGCAAATACAGTATCATGTTTTGTAAAAGAGCTACTTTCAGGTTCACATTGACAACCCATTGAAAACATTGGAGTCGACCCTGGCTGCTTCACTCGACAATCATGGTGACCTGTGAAGATCCGGGGTAGAATAGGTCTTCCACAACCCATACTTGCCGTAAAAGGCGACTGTGCTTGTACTTTTGTAGTAAGAGGCGACTAATGGGATCAGCTGGTCAGGCTCACTGACTTGGTTGATGCATGTCATCGTATCCCAATTGTGTGGATTGATGTTCATGATGTCAATCACTGGATTGTCTGGTCCAGACTCGATTATTTACAGACCGCCATCATAAAGCTGGAATATTGCTGAATGCGGCGTTAAACAACAAACAAACAAACAATAATCATAGTAGAAAAGAGCTGTACATAATAACGTGTTTTTAATGTAGAGTTACCTGTAGATTTAACTGTGCAGTATTAAACATTTGAAACCTCACACTGGAGGATCAGTTCCAAATTCAATCTAGTACGGTTAATTCCTGTATGTCTATCACCTATTTATTTTTAAATTGGTTGTTTTAAACAAATGTTCTTATGGCTAGATCACAGAAAACCGGATACCTTCTGCCATTTTGGTAAGGTTTGGCGCAAGCTCCTTCCTTAGTAACGGTTTGTAAGTTTTTCCGCTTCCATTTTGACCGTCTTGTGACATTAAAAGGGGTGTTGGGGGCTCTGCCCCTACACAAGCCTTTTGATTAAAGCTCTTGTAAGTAACTGCCATTTTCAGTCACTAATGTTAATAAAAAACACTATGTGTTTGTTGAAATGTAGCCCCTATGCTTGTAACTGATGAGGTTGCCTCGTGCCATCAGAGTTAAAGATTGTGAGATTACATGAATGTAGGCATAGGCTTTTCACCAGTTGCCATGTCAACAACCCATCCACCATCTTCGAAGTGAGCGTCTGGAGGCCGAATAGAGACTTACTAAACAAGTTTACTTGAGTTAACTTTGTCATGAATAGCAGAAATTCAGACTGACATGACATTTTCTGTTGAGTGGCACATATGAATATTGTGATGCGCCATCATAGAGTCAGAAACTGAAGGGTCAAGGACGCAACCTCTGGCAAACTGAAGTACCACATTATCAAATTCAACAAACAATGGCTTAGAAACTGCTGCTCACACTTGATTGAATAGCAATCTCTTAAGACCAGATATTTTAACTTTACTCCTATGGACAGTTTGAATCAGATTTGAATGAATTTGGATGAAATAGTATCTGATCAAACTTTTATTTGTGTTTGTCAAATCCTTTTTTTCATTTAAAACAAATTCACAAGCTAGTATCAAGATCATGTTAATAACTTGATCTACATTGAGTAATATTTTGTGTATTTGATTTTTTAAATTGGCTGAATATGACTTTATCTTTCTCGTGTTAACAAGGAATAATCTGCATTTCAGAAAAAAGATGGACCAAGGGAAACAACTCATGTTGCCTTATTGTCATCCAGTGATCAGGAGTACTCTCCCCTGCCTCAGATGTGTTTTGCCTGTGCAAGGAGGAAACCAATTAATCATAATTTCAGCTCAGTTGTGAACTCAATACTTAATTCACCACATAGCAATAACAGTTCTTCAGATTGCAATTCTCCGAAGGTAACGGCCTTTAAAATGACTGAAAGTTGTTCACCACTGAAGCAAAGATCTTCCCCATCAGAATGTGATGAACATGATCAGGCTGTTGTCACTTCAAAATCATTAGTTTTAGATTCTGAAGATATGTCAGATTTTGAAGAAGATGTTCTGATGTTTGATACTGAAGAGACACATAAGATGCAAACATGTGAAAAAAGCAAAATAGTTTTAAAAAACCCAACACTGAACACACTGAAAGATGGACCCAGTTCATCAGTGGATGCCGAGGCGTCAGCTCCTCGCTGTGAGGACAACATACTGTCTGCATGTCCGTTGTGTACCATGGAGTTCGGAAAAGGGTACGTAGAATATATAACCTGATCTAAAATGTTGGCAGCATAGACGGCCTTGTCCTCTGAGGCAGAATTACATCCATTAGGCACGCCAGAAACCTATGACGGTGGGTTCAGTCCCAGTTCGCCCCGATAATGTTACTAGGTTTGTCAGCAACATACCCGTGCTCGTGGGTTTCACTGAAGTGGTAAACGTCTAAGACCTTTCGGGCTTTCCTCCCACATTAAGCTGACACGCCGTGATATTACTGGAATACTGTTCAAAGTGCCGTTAAACCCAACTCACTCTAAAATAAACAAATTGGGAGAATATATTGATATATATTTGATAAACATGTGAGTATGTCACTTTGGGCAGTGGAGTTGAACTGAAACATATCCCCTGTGTTTAATCAATAGTGTAATATGCCCTCATTAACCTATAGTTGTCATTAGAGCTCGCTTTGACTTAGGAAAGGAAGCATTCCATGGGCACTTCTTCTGTTACTGGTATAAGATTTATTTCCTGCATAATAAAATCAGTGTGCAGGAATTTTTAATTGGATCTAGTCAGAGTCCTCAAGTCTGCAGCAAATTATATATGCATGTAGAATAGTTAACTTAATGGCACACTTTTCCTGATGTTTTATATTTATGCATTGATTGAAATATCAAAATACAATGTAAATGAATCAAGTCTGAATTTAAGACAATTTAAGAAAAGAACTTTTTTCCCTAATTGCATGTCAGGTGCACTCTTTTTAAAATCCTGCATGTGCCTGTTAGTTCATGAACACGACATCCAGATGATATGCACTGAACAATGTGTCCTGATGTCAATAGTTAGCATCTACCGCTCTCTTGCAGGACATCCCAACTGGACATAGATGGCCACATCGCTGCCTGCCTCTCAGCTGCCGGGGATGATGCCACATGGTGATCTGGACACTGAGCCTTCAACCCATGAAGATTCGACTTAGAATTAGTCTTCAGAAACCCATGCTTGTCGTAAGAGGCAACTAACGGAACAGAGTGGTCAGACTCGCTGACTTCGTTGATGCATATCAGTGTATCCAGATGCATAGATTGATGTTCATGATGTCAATCACAGGATTGTCTGGTGAAGACTTGATTGTTGTCATATAGCTGAAATATTGTTGAGTGTAAACAAGAAACAAACAAATAGACAAGGACGGACTTTGGAGAAGTCACTTGGTGATCTGGTCACTGAGCCTTCTGTTGTCAAACTGAGGCTGGAGACGTCACAAAGTGGTCTGGTCACTGAGCCTTCTGTTGCCATACTGAGGCTGGAGACGTCACATGGTGATCTGGTCACTGAGCCTTCTGTTGCCATACTGAGGCTGGAGACGTCACATGGTGATCTGGTCACTGAGCCTTCTGTTGTCAAACTTAGGTTGGAGACGTCACATGGTGATCTGGTCACTGAGCCTTCTGTTGTCATACTGAGGCTAGAGACGTCACATGGTATTCTGGTCACTGAGCCTTCTGTTGTCACACTGAGGCTGGAGACGTCACATGGTGATCTGGTCAGAGAGCCTTCTGTTGTCAAACTGAGGCTGGAGACGTCACATGGTGATCTGGTCACTGAGCCTTCTGTTGTCATACTGAGGCTGGAGACGTCACATGGTGATCTGGTCGCTGAGGCTTCTGTTGTCAAACTGAGGCTGGAGACGTCACATGGTGATCTGGTCAGAGAGCCTTCTGTTGTCAAACTGAGGCTGGAGACGTCACATGGTGATCTGGTCACTGAGCCTTCTGTTGTCATACTGAGGCTGGAGACGTCACATGGTGATCTGGTCGCTGAGGCTTCTGTTGTCGTACTGAGGCTGGAGACGTCACATGGTGATCTGGTCGGTGAGCCTTCTGTTGCCATACTGAGGCTGGAGACGTCACATGGTGATCTGGTCGGTTAGCCTTCTGTTGTCAAACTGAGGCTGGAGACGTCACATGGTGATCTGGCCAGTAAGCCTTCTGTTGTCAAACTGAGGCTGGAGACATCACATGGTGATCTGGTCGGTGAGCCTTCTGTTGTCAAACTGAGGCTTGAGACGTCACATGGTGATCTGGTCGGTGAGCCTTCTGTTGCCATACTGAAGCTGGAGACGTCACATGGTGATCTGGTCGGTTAGCCTTCTGTTGTCATACTGAGGCTGGAGATGTCACATGGTGATCTGGTCAGAGAGCCTTCTGTTGCCATGTGGGGCTGTGGTTGATCCTAGTGGTTAAGGCACCAATGGTCCAGGTCCGTTTCCCCACATGGGTACCTTAGAATATGTGACAAAGTAGACACAACTTATGGATAACAACTTCTTTAAATACTGTAAGGGCAACGTTTTAGTATAGAACCTTTTACCGTTGTCAAGCAAGACAACACTGTACGGAAACGTCTTCTTTGTCATCCGTCAACTTCTTACAATGCCTATCAAACAATTCAAAGAATATGTGGATCACATATCTGGTGCCCCCCTCCTTGTCAGTGCAGGATTGCTGCTGAACGTAGTGTAAAACCATACTCATTCTTACTGATGCCGGAGACGATGACTGTAGCTTGTAGTACTTTTGAATGCTCTTTTGAATTTATATTCAAGATGTTTGCTTTTAACCTGAACCTTATATCATAAAACATAGAATTCTTGTTAAGTTGTAGCAAAAATGAGATGTGGTATGTTATGTATGTTAATCGTTGTAGACTATGATTTTATAGCACATGTTAGTGAGTGAGTGAGGTTTTACGCCGCCATTAGCAATATTCCAGCAATATCACAATAGGGGGACACCAGAAATGGGCTTCACACATTGTACCCATGTCGGAAATCGAACCCATGTCTTCAGCGTGACGAGCGAAGGCTTTAACCACCAGGCTACCCGACCACCCCATAGCACATGTTATATATGCATACAAGAAAGTCACCTCCCACTTCCCTGAATGGACTCATGTGGGAGCCCGGGTTGAATTAGTCCCCAGCTATGTTTGCTGGTCGTGACAGGCAGCTTTAGGGTTGGCCTTGGCGACTTGGTGGATCGCGTGATCACGAACCACCCAATGGCCTGGATTGTTGTTCATAATATCACTCACCAGATCGATTATTTACAGGGCACATCCAGAAAGCTGGAATATTGCTGAATAGCATTAAACAAGACACACACATACATTTCAGTGTTTTAGACCAGTAGCAATAACAAGTTCTGTATTGTTTGTTTTTTGACAAATTTAGATTATGCCTGACCTTGTTATATAAAGGCCCAAAGTCGTCAGAATCCATACAGGGATTCCAGGGTTCCAGGGTTATCTTGGTCCCCAATACCCTCGGAATATAAGGTTGATAACATGTCATCAAACTGGGAGGTTGCTCACCGTATCGACCACTGGTTTGTTGCATGTGCTGAGCCCCTCCTACGATGACTACTGTGGGAGTGGCCATACTGTGCAAATCTGGGCATACACACTGCCAATTGAGACATGGGTGGCCCAGTCTAAAGACAGATTGCGTCCCTTGTGCACGCCAGAAACCTGGATTACGGGTTTGAATCCTGATTCGCCCCCATTATGTTTTTAGATCTGTCAGCACCATACCCATGTTTGAGACCTGCATCACTTCGGGCTTTCCCCCAACATTAAGCTGACATGCTGTGATTTAACTGGGATACTGTTAAAGCAGTGTTAAACCTGACTCACTCACTCACTCAGCTTGCCAGGGGCGGTCGGGTAACCAAGTGGTTAAAGCGTTCCCTCGTCATGCCGAAGATCCCGCCGTGATATTGTTGGAATGTTATTAAAAGCGGCGTAAACTCACTCACTCACTCACTCACTCACTCACTCACTCACTCACCCACTCACTCACCCACTCACTCACTCACTCACTCTCTCACTCACTCACCCACCCACGCACTCTCTCACTCACTCACTCACCCACCCACGCACTCTCTCACTCACTCACTCACTCACTCACTCACTCACTCAGCTAGCCTGATGTATAGTTGTATGAGTTGTTTTAGACTTGTGCAAAGAAGCCCGAAAATCACATGTTTGTCATGACTCCCCCAAGCATTGACTTTGTAGCTGGAATGTTGCTCTCTCAGGTGTAGACACCGTTGGTCAAATCCAACTAATCCACAAGAGTGAAGTTAATGCTTGTTTCAAAGACTAAAAAGGTTGAGATTCTAAAAATGTTTGTCTTACAAAAAAACTGATGGTCCCTTTTCCAACTAGGATGCACTGAAGTAATGACTCATTTCACTTTATGCAATATTCTTCTTATAAGTAAATAGATGTTTTCATACTTCTTGCACAGGTACCAATTTAAATCCGGGGTAGAATAGGTCTTCAGCAACCCTTGCTTGTCTCCCTGTGAAGATCAGGGGTAGAATAGGTCTTCAGCAACCCTTGCTTGTCTCCTCGTGAAAATCCGGGGTAGAATAGGTCTTCAGCAACCCTTGCTTGTCTCCCCGTGAAGATCCGGGGTAGAATAGGTCTTCAGCAACCCTTGCTTGTCTCCCCGTGAAGATCCGGGGTAGAATAGGTCTTCAGCAACCCTTGCTTGTCTCCCCGTGAAGATCCGGGGTAGAATAGGTCTTCAGCAACCCTTGCTTGTCTCCCCGTGAAGATCCGGGGTAGAATAGCTCTTCAGCAACCCTTGCTTGTCTCCCCGTGAAGATCCGGGGTAGAATAGGTCTTCAGCAACCCTTGCTTGTCTCCCCGTGAAGATCCGGGGTAGAATAGGCCTTCAGCAACCCATGCTTGTCTCCCCGTGAAGATCCGGGGTAGAGTAGGTCTTCAGCAACCCTTGCTTGTCTTCCCGTGAAGATCCGGGGTAGAATAGGTCTTCAGCAACCCTTGCTTGTCTCCCCGTGAAGATCTGGGGTAGAATAGGTCTTCAGCAACCCTTGCTTGCTGTAAAAGCCGCTAACAGGCGACTATGCTTGTCGTAAGAGGTGACTAACGGGATTGGTTGGTCAGACTTGCTGGCTTGGTTGATGCATGTTATCGTATCCCAATTTTTGGATCGATGCTAATGATGTCAATCACTGGATTGTCTGATTTAGACTCGATTATTAAAGACCGCCGTCATATAGCTGGAATATTGCTGAGTCCGGCTTAAAACAACAAACAAACAAATCTTGCACAGGTGGTCTAGACGTTTATGCAATTCACTGTTCAGAGCTGCTAGAAACCTAAGATTGCTGGTTCGAATCCCTTTTCAGCATGATAATGTTTCTAGGTTTGTCAGCACCATACCCGTGCTGGTGGGTTTCACCAAAGTGGTAAACGTCTTAGACCTGCATCACTTCGGGCTTTCCCCACACTAAGCTAAGACCCTCTTGTAAGTAAATGGATGTTTTCATCAAAACTAATCATTTTTTCTTTGAATATTTGGTGTCAAAAGACTGATGAGGTTGTCACATGCTGTAATGGAATTTCTATTTTCGAGTACTTTTTTGATGGTGATGTTCATTTTTTTCGATGTTTGGATTGATGTTCAATTTCGAGGTTTAGTCATATTTAACCATACAAACGCAAGCTGTCATTTTTTCGGCTTATTTTGAGCTTTATCGCCCTGTTTTTGAAATAGTGTGGCAGGTGTGTGCAGCTACATTACTCTTTACACATGAAATAAAGCTTTTTTACCCAACTGAGTACTCCAAAGCTTCAATTAGGGGGGGTATCTCTGCATTTCCCTAAACATTGAAAAACATGGTATAAATAATATTATCTTTAACAGAAATGTTTTGAAATTAAGATAATCATTTTTTACCATTCACTTAAAAGTAATTCAATGATCATTGCAAAATTAGCGACGGTCATTTTTTAAATGTTGACACAGGGGAGATAACTCTTTGTAGTGGTTTAACTAAAAAGTCATCCTGAAAATTTTATAATAAAAATGAAACATCGAAATGGTTAACAGTGAAACTAATTTCTGTTCAACTCTACAGGGAAGATCACAACATTTCCAAGGTTGTCGTTTTGACAAATATTAAATAAATATAGAAGCACCTCAGAGAATAATCTTTTGTGAAGGGTTCTCAGTTAAAATAAGTTCTGTTAGAATCTATAAAAGAGAACGCAAAAACATTCCTGAACAAGGTTAAATCCAAAGTTGTAAATTGAAACTGCAGTAAAGTACAATAATTATCCTTTTGGGTAACTTTCAGCACTTGCAATGAGGATGTCATTTCTTATTTGGCCTACAAAATACATATTCATGAACTGTGATAATTAATTTCTCCTTCATAATATTTTGAGTTTCGTCTTGTGAATTGAAATGACCACATGATTGTGAGTACTTCACATATATTTCCACTATCCAAATCTGCATATCTGGAAGTCATAAATCAAGCAGTTACTGGCCCATTTGATTGTTGTCTGCTGTACAAGTCTTGATGTTGTTTAGTTTGACACTAATTGTTATTTAAGTTATTTACTATCTTCAGTTTCTCCAGATGCTTAGTGACGTGTATGTCCAGCTCACATCTTCATGGCACGATGGATATATCACATTGATCTTCAGACAGTGAAAGTGACACAGAAACTGGTAAGACCTGTCTCTAATCCTTACATTGTCATAATCTACATGTGTGTCATCAGGGATAGTCGTCAGTTGCTCAGTGATGCGGCTTGGCATTTGATCACCATCAAACTAAACAATGGGTAGGTTCCATCTTCTAACTTCCAGCCAAGTCCTTCTGGTGCATATTGAACTGGAGTTTGTGTGTGAGCATTTCTCTACACACTCGATACAAGTTTGTCCATTTGTTCTTTTGGATGGTAGACACCCAGAATCTGTCAAGTGGAGCAGAATTTGTTGTTGGATCATACTGTTTCAAATAACTCCAGAAACGTTTTCTGATATCGTCTGTGACAACTCCAGACACTTAAACGTTGATTAGCAGGATGTCTGGACCATTTGCAAGGTCGACACTTTCCCTTTCTGATGAATGCAGCTGTGTAGTTGCAACCTGTGAAAGTGTACAGATGGAAGTACTTGACACATCTTCGCCAACTACAAAAGCAACTGCATTGATGTTGAGATAGCATCTTGTGTGGTTGCGGGTATTTCCTGTATCCATCCGACCGCCTCCGTGGTTTAGTGGAAGAGCATCCGCCCAGAGAGCCGAAGGTCCAAGGTTCAATCCCCATTCGCGCCATAGCAATAGACGTTAAAAGATGGTACTTGTTGTTACCCTGCCTGGCACTTGACATTTAGGGGCTAAAACACGGACTGGTCGTCTCGGAGTCAGTATACTGTGTCTGAGTGGAGTATTCATGTTAAACTGCGGCATGGTATCTCAGTGGGCAAGCACTATAAATCGGCATCAGTCCGGACTAGTACAAGCAGCCACACTCACACACATGTGCATGCACGACGCTATACAAGTGCAATAATCTTGGGTGTGACGTTAAACCCCATTTCACCTCACCTCGACACCTGTATCCTTCCACATGTCTGCCTTTCAGGTGATGAAGCAGCAAAACTGGCATGTCGCTGTATGATTGCTGAATAGGAGGTATTACATGGCTAATTCCTGCCACAAACCAGTGAATGTAGGAGCTCATCTCCATCACCTGTCTGTTAACGGACTCCAAGTCTTTGAGACAGTCTCCGTGGTCTAGTGGATAGAACTTCTGTCCGGCCAGCGGAAGGTCATGGGTTCAATACCCAGCAGCGTCATACCAACACATGTTGAAAGATTGTACCTTGTCTGCTATGTGGCATCAAGCGGCTAAACACGGACTGGTCGGCTCGGAGTCAGTATACTGTGTCTGAGTGGAGTAGGGGGCACGGGTGGCCCAGTCGTCTAAGGCGCCGCAATTCGCTGTGCAGAGTTGCGTTCCTTGGGCAAGCCAGAAACCTATGATTGTGGGTTCGAATCCTGGTTCGCCCCGATTATGTTTCTAGGTTTGTCAGCACCATACCCGTGCTCGTGGGTTTCACCGAAGTGGTAAACGTCTGAGACCTGCATCACTTCGGGCTTTCCTCCCACATTAAGCTGACACGCCGCGATATAACTGGAATACTGTTAAAAGCGGCGTTAAACCAAACTCACTCACTCACTCACTGAGTGGAGTATTCATGTTAAACTGTGGTATGGTATCTCAGTGGGCTAGCTCTATAAAAATCGGCATTAGTCCCGACTAAAAACAAAAACAATTTCACCTCACCAAATCTTTCATTGTTGCAACGACATCCTGTTGCTAGGAGACTTCACCAGCCTAAATTGAGGTCAGGGAATGGTTTTTTCTGGTATATTTGTGTCCTCAGTTGGGTGCGACATTAAGTTTAAACTCACTCTTCAAATGGGGTACGGGCAACCTGTCATTGCCTTTCAATATATAAAGGCTATCATTAGCCTAATTCATGATTTGGAAGTGGATGAGGGATCATCGACATTCTAGCCTCTGGGATGTAGGTTCCTCTTGGGTTGTAGATCAGCAGATACAACTCAATCAACTCTGAGAAGAAATGGCCTGGTTTGAAGTTGTCCAATCTTGCTGACGGACTCATAGTCTGTTCTGTCATTGTTCCCCAGGTGCCACTGTTGTCCATGGTGAATAGCCTCAAACACACAGTCCGCTGGACACCGGTGAAACATGGCACACCTGTTCAATATTCACCAGAAGGACATGGCCATTGGACACTGGTGAAACATGGCACGCCTGTTCAATATGCACCAGAAGGACATGGCCGCTGGACACCGGTGAAACATGGCACGCCTGTTCAATATGCACCAGAAGGACATGGCCATTGGACACCAGTGAAACATGGCACGCCTGTTCAATATGCACCAGAAGGACATGGCCGCTGGACACCGGTGTAACATGGCACGCCTGTTCAATATGCACCAGAAGGACATGGCCGCTGGACACCGGTGAACCATGGCAAGCCTGTTCAATATGCACCAGAAGGACATGGCCGCTGGACACCGGTGAACCATGGCACGCCTGTTCAATATGCACCAGAAGGACATGGCCGCTGGACACCGGTGTAACATGGCACGACTGTTCAATATGCACCAGAAGGACATGGCCGCTGGACACTGGTGAAACATGGCACGCCTGTTCAATATGCACCAGGACATGGCCGCTGGACACCGGTGAAACATGGCACGCCTGTTCAATATGCACCAGAAGGACATTCATCGATAGAAACTACCAATTGCTGAGTTAGATGGTGATCAAATGCCAAGCTGCATCACTGTGCAACTGACGACCAACCCTGATGATTCAGATGTAGATATTGCTGATGTAAGCATCACTGACAGTTCGGACAGTGAAAGTGACACTGACACTGACACGCATGTAGAAGATGAATGTGGTATGGTTGTTGTGCCTTAAAGATGTGAGCTGGATATGCATGTCACTTAGCATCTGGAGAAACTGAAGACAGTAAATAGCTTGAATAACAATTTGTGTCATACTAAACAAGATCATGGCTTTTACAGATGGCAACTGTTTGATTTATAGCTTCCAGATATGCAGATTTGGATAGTGGAAATATATGTGAAGTACTTCCAATCATGTGGTCATTTCAATTCACAAGACGAAACTCAAAATATTATGAAGGAGAAATTAATTATCACAGTTCATGAATTTGTATTTTGTAGGCCAAATAAGATATGACATCCTTATTGCAAGTGCTGTAAGTTACCCAAATGGATAATTATTGTAAATTGAAGCTGCAGTAAAATACCACATTGTTCAGATAAGACAAACATCCTCAATGCAGCCCATTCGGAAGACGACCTCAACAAAGAACAACAGAAATCACATTTTATCATATAGCACTTATTTAATCTTTAAGCAAGTACAGACACAAAGGAACAAGTAAGTAGAATCTGAAACAGTTTTGAGAGTAACCCTACTTGAAATAACAGTGCTTCTGACAAGCATATCTCACAAGACAGGCCTACATATGGAAGGTTGGCAATACACAGCTAAATCTCCCCAACATTGTCGTAAACCATCTCTCTGTAATCTGCATCACCAAATATCGTAGTGACTCTGCATTTCAGGATCAGAACAAAGGTTGGATTAAAACAAAACACGCCTAGTAAATGGTGTAGTTGGCTGAAGTGGGACACTTATCACAGAAATTTTATTTTTCATCTCCTAAATGTACATTTTTGGGGTAAATGGTAAGAAACAACAGCAAGCTTTTTAAAATTGCATTCTTGAGCAAACATGCATGTAAGGGGTGGTCTCCGGTAATATACTTGAAAGCTAACCTTTGACTTTTTTTAAAAGCTCTTTTGTAAGGCTAGCTGAAGAGCACCTTAAAGGCGACGAGATTTTACATGTCTGCATAAATCGACCCTAGTATGGCACTCTGAATATCGCCGCTTGAAATTTTATTCAAACTGCTTTCAAATAAATTATGTCACTCTTTGGAAATAAGTTATTGCCAAGAAGAAATTCTCAAATAATAGACTGACAAAACATTATTCCGTGTAACTAAACTGGTGTTTGAAAGCAACAAGCAGCCAGGAACAAAACTCACGCTTAGCTCAGCAGGGAAGGAATTGCAGGGTTTATGTTGTACCGATCTCCAGAAGACAAATCACAGGTTGTAAACATAATGTAGTTTTTCAGCATTCTAATCTATGACTTTTATAAAACAGGGGATGATCTCAAAAACTACCAACTTGACCATTGAACACATGACTCAACCTTCACCATCGGGTTCAAATACAGCTGATGATGTTTTTGAGATGACCCCCCAGATGAGCAAAATCCTAGTTTTGCACGTATCCTTAAGCCATTGTTTGACACCGGTTGGCCATTATATGGCTCTCCATCAGTAGGACCACTCGAGTGATGTCATATATACACAAGCCTGTGTACCAGCAAACTGCCATGTTGTTCAGGGACTCTTATGTACATAAATACCCCAGTGCTGTAGACTTGGCAATTAATAACCTATCCTAAAAACTTTCACCAACAATTTCTAATTTCATTTCCCACTTTCATTAATGATACTTATGTCCAAAACTTACAATTTGAATATTTTTAATTAGTTTCAGCAAGAGCTACAGCAGTGGGTGGTTGGTCTGGTCTAGGACCTATGCAATATACCTTATTGGCATATGACTGTGCTCTCAACAGTTGTAAAGACAGCTTCAAACTATACCAGCGACACAAAATACCTTGATTAAAATCTTCGAGAAAAAAAAGTTTGATGTTTGGGGCTTTGATTGATAACCTTGACATTGCATGATGAAGTAACTTGCTACAACACTGACACTGATGTTTTGTGCAAGATTTGATATTTGAGACATTCCTCGTTCGTCTCTAGCTCTAAGAAACAAAATTATCTCAATGTAAAATGTTGCATAACTACATAGTTTTGGACTCTCAGAGCCAAAATGTTCCTCCTTAGATTAAAATATTTTATCTCCCAAATTGCTCTGCAGAGCATGTTTCTTGCTTTTAAAGCATACCAATACGTACATTGCTGTAATTCCTCTTCCGGCTCATTACAAAGAAACAATACAATGATACTCGTCACAAGATTAACAATATCAAACAAAGTTCACAAATATTAATGTGGCACAAAACATTTCACTTAATATTTTGAATAAATAAATAGAGACTGATGTCAACGTCAATTGTAGTCTTCTCTCATTCTCCCTGCAAGAGCTTGGAGGAAATGAAGCGATGATCAGTAAAGTTCTTAACAATATTCACATTTAAGAAATAGTTCAACAAAATCAAATTAGACACAGACAGAATGACAGTCAGCTGTTCATCAATCTATGAACACTTCCTGAACACTTCCAGGCATTAGGCTGCAGAGGATAAGAAATAACATTGCATGGCAATCGGCCATTCCTTCCATCCATCTGATCACCATAAATGATATTAAAAGAGTCACATTCAGTTCATTGTGTTCAAGTTTGTTAAAAGATTGAAGACAGTCACTTGACAATAACAAAGTGCTTACATTGAAATGCCCAACAAGAATGTTCATTCTAGTGCTGTTTGTGTCTGCCTATGAACAGTGAACAGGTTTCCATGTTATGTCCTTGTCTGTTCACACAATGTGAACACGCCACAGAAAAAGACAACTGTCCATAAGGTACAGCTCACATGTTCATCACAAACCTAGCTGTGAGTTCAGGATGAACAGACGCCTGTTTGACTAACCCTGTACACTACACTATTATACCTCACAGTATACATCGGTGAACATGATAACAACAGCCTTCAAATGTACAGAGAAAGATACATAAGATGCTCAGGACCGTTTGAGGTGTTCAATTCACTGCAGTTCATGGCCACAGCAAGGTGGTCACAGACAGCAGTTCATGGCCACAGTAAGGTGGTCACAGACAGCAGTTCATGGCCACAGTAAGGTGGTCACAGACAGCAGTTCATGGCCACAGTAAGGTGGTCACAGACCGCAGTTCATGGCCACAGTAAGGTGGTCACAGACAGCAGTTCATGGCCACAGTAAGGTGGTCACAGACCGCAGTTCATGGCCACAGTAAGGTGGTCACAGACCGCAGTTCATGGCCACAGTAAGGTGGTCACAGACAGCAGTTCATGGCCACAGTAAGGTGGTCACAGACAGCAGTTCATGGCCACAGTAAGGTGGTCACAGACAGCAGTTCATGGCCACTGTAAGGTGGTCACAGACAGCAGTTCATGGCCACAGTAAGGTGGTCACAGACAGCAGTTCATGGCCACAGTAAGGTGGTCACAGACAGCAGTTCATGGCCACAGTAAGGTGGTCACAGACAGCAGTTCATGGCCACAGACAGTCGTTCATGGCCACAGTAAGGTGGTCACAGACAGCAGTTCATGGCCACAGTAAGGTGGTCACAGACAGCAGTTCATGGCCACAGTTAGGTGGTCACAGACAGCAGTTCATGGCCACAGTTAGGTGGTCACAGACAGCAGTTCATGGCCACAGTTAGGTGGTCACAGACAGCAGTTCATGGCCACAGTAAGGTGGTCACAGACAGCAGTTCATGGCCACAGTAAGGTGGTCACAGACTGCAGTTGAAGAAACATATGGCACACTAATACAACATGGCTTGACTATGTCTGTACAGTACTGTACAAGGGTCACAGGGTTCATCCCGCGTTCTCTAGTGACTGTTCACATGTACACTGTTTACAAGTAGTTTGTGTGTACAGTTTTACAAGCAACTGATGACAAGTGACTGTCACTTGTACAGTATTCAGCAATGGTACACATATGCACTGTACACAGATTACTTTAGAAGCAAAGTGCATGCTTTTCTTATTTACAGCCTGCATAGCATGTTATGTTACAATTGTCAACATTTCGCCATAATATGTCTAAAACATCTCCTGTTGTCTATCTTGGTGGGTCCCAAAATTCCCCTAGTCACCCCATAAGATATATTTTCTCAAAATAAAATATTTACACTTGGGGCAGTTAAAGATAATTATGTTTATAATTCGTGAATTAGTCACGTTGACCTGACCTGACCTCAGCTAATGGGCATGCTATACATTTTCATACAAAACTGACATGAATATTCATTAGTTTCATTCTAGTCACATCATACCTTCTCAAATTACAAGAACATTTATGGTTTTTTAAACTAAAATTGTCACAGTTGGTCAGAAATTTTCATTTCATCACAAAATTACTTGGACTGGTGTTTGGAAAGCTGGTATGATGTTGACAACAATGATAGATCTCCGACAATAGAAGCACACAACCTAGAACAATTATTGTGCGATGAAGGGAAGTACAGCTGAAACCATCATAGGAACAATCACACGAGACAATTATACAGCTCAGAGGATGGACATGAAATTCTGGCCACTGCTGTCGACAATGACGTATGAGGGTTGAATGCATTAACTGTGTGCTATACATTGGGATTGAACAATGAGGTGATTGAAGATTTCCAGTCGGTTATTTCACCCAAGTCAAAACATTGGAAACAGTTATTTTATAGAATAAAATAAATATGCTAACTGACCCAAAAATAACCCTTTTTCAAACCGTCATCTTAAAATCCACATTGGTAATCTGTGCATTTTACGGCAACAAGGTTTGAAATGGTTTTTAGCCAACAATGAACGGAAACTGTGAACAATGAATGAATACCCGTGAAGCAGCTGGGGGGATGTAATTCCGAGGGATAGTACCAAAAGCATTTAACCAATGAAGCACTTCAATTCACTTCATTCCCTTTCAGTACAGAAATACACAATTTCTTCCATGGTGTCTCCTTTTCAAGACATGAAAACCCATTAAAGGATTGGGTGGCCTTCTTTCAAAGAGGGTGTATTGGTAGGCTGCTTTTTGTACTATCCATAAGATATGGTTGAAACAAAATGTGTTCAAGTTTGGGTACTGACCAGTGTATCATCGTCGGGGATGGTCTGGGATTTGGAGATATCAATGTAGTTTTCCATTTTGGAAACATATTAACAATTCCTTCATTCATGTGGCAATTGTATTATTTTCCAAAGAAATGGAGCAATCAACAAATATTTTTTCAGATACTGAAAAAGACTTCCCCCAAGAAGATAAACTGATCAGTTCCGAAATGCCCTATATTGTTAATGGAAGAGTTCATATTGCAGGAAAGGAACTCATTAAAGAAATTCATTCACTTTCGTTGATTCTGAATATAAAACCTGTCTACTCATATTGTAATGCTGTTTCTATTAAAAAAAATAAAACCACACAATTACAAATGCTTAAAGATTGTAGAAAGGATTATCAATTTAAATTTCAAATATTTTGAAACATGATCACAACTTAAGTGTCAATTGTTTGAACACACGAACATGCCCAGACAGAGAAACATTGTAAAACAGAGCATTGTGAGAAAGCAGACAGACATAACACAACTATGAAAAAGTCTGGAAACTTGCACTAACCATACAATCTGTATTTTAGTTATGTAACTATTTCCCTCCTAACTTGAACAGACCACAGTCAGCACAAACAAAGCATTTCTTTGGTCAAGTTTGTTGGAGAAATGGCAATCATCCAATGAAACATAGAAGTCTTAGCCTACCTAATTAGCAGAACCTGAAACTTTCAACAAGCATAATAAAACTATTAAATCCTTATTTATGGATATTAATAAAAAATAATTTCCTCTTTTGTCTTTGGGCATATTAGCTAGCCATGCAAGATAATACTGCCACCATTTGTAGTTTGAGGTAAAACGGTTTTACTTTATCACAAAGAGAAAGAAATTGCACACTCTGCCTCCAAAGCCAATTATGTAACGTACTCATGCGAAAGCAAGAATATAACTTGGAGTACACCTTAGCAAGGATCAAATAATATTTGGCTTTTGGTGTTTTGTGTTAAACTGATGTTCTACTTGATGATGCTTGTAAAATTATTTGAAATTTTGAAATAAACTGTGGTTTAATCTTGATGTGTTCAATTAACTTCACACCAGTCCGAAGATCTGGAGCTGCTATGTTGAATTTAAGTGATCTGTACAGGATATCAACAAGGGCTGTTATTGAACTAACAGTTTTTCACCTGATTCTGTACAAGTACCCCGAAAAGTGTGGAGGTACAATCATTTTATTTTACTTCGTAACAAAGTCCAATTGAAGATGTATCATATTTATGTCATATTACAATAAATATTAATCCAAAACAAAATCATCCGTTCAAGGGTGTTCAGCAGGTAGCCATGTTTTCTCAATGCCAGCCCGAGTTGTTGCGGTGATTGACACACCCCAAATCCTGAACAATTACGGAACATGGATTCAAGGAACACAGACAAAAAGCCCCAAACACTTCTAAACATAGCCACCATTTCAAACTATGATATTTACAAGTGAAATAGACATCAATGTCACAGTAATCATTAAATTATGTGTACTTGGCAATCAATCATCTTCAAAACGATGCCCCACTACAGATTAACAGCAACTTAGCCGTCATAGATCTCGTGCTAAGAAAGTTTGGTTTCTTAAGAAAACTGCTATTCACAATATTTGAAAATGAGTTGTATGTGGTTATGTTCATGGAGTTAGATTTAAAAATCAATTGTCGATGAAAGTTCTGCTGCCGTCACTGAAGATTTATAAGATAAAATACATGCATTTCACAGTTGCATGACATTACAGTATTCTTTCTTCTGAGATCATAGAATTTTCCCTTGCAAACACTTAATGATTTCTGTAAATTGTTCAAGATTTAGATTTACTCCCATATATGATCCCGAAATATTAGGCTGTTTATTCCAGGATTAATAAAATCTTTTTCTCTTGTATATTGTGTAAGATTGGGATTAAGGTCCTAAAACACCTGGAAAAAAATCCTGATTTAACAGTAAATGTGACATACAAATATTATGTCGAGTCATAGAGGGTCACTGGTCTCAGATAGTGACTGGCTGCCATCTTGAAATTTGATCACGGTTAATATCCAGCCTTTGGACTAATTACATAATTCATAACACATCGTCATGACATCCGACAGAAAGATATGGACAAAGAACCTACTGACTATCTTACTCCAACACAGCACACGCCGTCGTCATCATGCTTACCATGGAAACCTAGACATTGTCAACACAGCTGCAAATATGTAAGACAACTGCAACTTTGTAAAGCTTCAAACTTACTAGCAGGTGCAGCTGTAACACTGATACAGCTTCAAAATTGTTTGATACAGCTGCAACAATGTTTGAAATGGTTGCACTTTTGCCTGACAGCTGTGACACGGTTTCATGCAACAATTCAGATGCTGTATAGCACAACACAGCTGGTAAAGGCTGTTTCACACAGCTGCAACACTGTCCAGCTGACACAGCTTCATACAGCTGCAACACTGTCCAGCTGACACAGCTTCATACAGCTGCAACACTGTCCAGCTTCATACAGCTGCAACTGTCCAGCTGACACAGCTGCAACACTGTCCAGATGACACAGCTTCATACAGCTGCAACTCTGTCAAGCTGACACAGCTTCATACAGCTGCAACTGTCCAGCTGACACAGCTGCAACACTGTCCAGCTGACACAGCTTCATACAGCTGCAACACTGTCCAGCTGACAGTGAAACAGCAACATCACTCATGCTTACTTTAACTGACACACAAGTTTCATTCATCTATAAGCATTTCTTCTGTAGGTTTTGTAGTTCTTCCTATAAGGTTTAGGTTGTGCTGTGTTGATGTGAGAAAACCCCTATCACTAACTAGAACAAGACTTTTTCCACAGTAACCACAGAAGACAGAACAGATATAAAATAGCACTATTGTTGCCTTTGTGAACATCATAGCTCAAACATACATAGTCTAAGTGACGAAACTGGGAAGACGATCCACGCCCAACAGTGACGTAGAAAACGATACTTTTTCTTAACATGCACACGAGACATTTTTGGGCGACATCGCCATGACTTAGTTGCCACGGCAACCTCGATACGTGGTCAGCAGTCCAGCCTGGTTGACAACCTTCCTCTGGTCCATTGCTCCGTTGTGTCGTCGAGTTGAGTGCAGCTTGCTAGTTTAATATCAACAGGAAGGGTGAGCCTAGCACAGCTAAGACCACAAGTTTTGATCAAAACATTACAATCAGGCTGTAGCACCATAAATAGACACAATTAAAATGAAAAAAAAAAGTAATAACGTGCGACCCGTAAAATAAAAACTAAATCCATAAATTTACACAAGGTTTGCCATTTTTTTAAACCTACACCATCCAGCGCAATGTCAACATCCGAGGGGCATGTTAACATGACACAAAACTCTGTATAAATACCGAACACGCCACAATGACAGATGCTACAATAGGTGGGCTATTGGCCCTAACAACTCAGCATAAATTTCAGCACATCCCATCATCCCTCTGTACCATAATGGTAGAGTCCTGGCTTGGGGCACAGTCCAAGTTGGTTCAAAGGGATGAAAGGTTCCACAATAACAATCACAGCCTTCAAATATGGACAACATTTACACCTTACAGTGCTGAATCGTCGCCGCATAAACAGTCACAAGATTCAACGTACATGGCGCACTGAATCCTGTGTTTTATGCAAGTACACAGCGTCTCCGCCCTGACCTCTCCTCTAGTCAATCAATAACGTGTTCTCGCTCCTTCTTCGGAGGGAGACATTTCGGGTGCCGGAACGGCACAAAGTCCTGTTTTGCAATCCCTTCTGGAAGTTTTTCTGGGGACACTATTCTTGGGGCTGATTTACTGGTGGTTCCGTTGCACAGCGTGTATTTCGGTTTGCTCTGGAGCAGATCGGAGACGTTTATGCCCTTTCGTTTGAGTTCTTCTCGGAAAACTGCATTCTCTCGTTCCGCATCATGGTAAGCGCTCTCAAAGTGCTTAAGACGATTAGCCAGGTCACGGTTAAGCTGAATAAATTTCTCATGAACCTGAAAATATAAATTATAAATGTTTAAACTCATGTACCTCATTAATATTGTACATATCAGCCAATATACAAACACAAATGACTTACTTTCACTTTGCTATTCAAGTCATCTTTTATCCAAACCATACCAAATAACCACAGAACAAGCTGAAGGGAACAAACATGTTAGAGGTTGTCCTACTCCAATGCAGAGTTATTTCCCTTTGACCATACCATCACATAATGTCACTGGCTTCATTCCTTTCTGCTTCAGATCACAATGCCGTATATATATTGGTTCAAATAAGAGCGAAAATACCATATACCTTAAACCGTAATGCGATATAGTTTTTACAATTTCAACACAAGGAAAGACTTTGGACTTAAAAACAAAAATCAAGTGAAAACTCAAATAATGTTTGTTCTCAAAACATCTGTGATAAGAAATGTCACCACTTTGGAATGCAGTGACATTAAACAATGGATGATATCACGTTTCCACTTCAACCAGAGGGAAGGATTTTTGTACAATGATAATCTAATTAAATAAGAGATGAATTAAACATTCATACTGGTCAAATACAAAATGTTTCAAATTCTAAGAACAAGAATAAAATAGTATTTAACCCAAAACTATTCACACATTGAAGGTTTTTTAGGTTTCAAACCTCATTTGATCACTTTTCAAACAGACAACACACACACATATTAACCTATTTTCGGAAACAAAGTAAGATTCTGGAAGAACATGTGTTCTCCGATTCAAGTATTCTGTTTCACAACCCTCCAGAACCCAGGTGAGGATGAGTTTCTGATGTGTTTCCTCCAGCATTGCTGTTCCATTTCACACAAAATCTACACATTGAACAATATATCTCAGTCCTTGCTTGTAGCTCCGGACATTAAAAACATGAAACAGAATAATCATGACGACATTATCTGGGAAGGCAAGAACAAAATATGGCATCTTTTGAACTAAATGTCACAGAGTCTCTTTGGACATAAGAAAAAGGTTATCGTTGCACCCGGCCTGATTCAAGAATTATGCTCAGGTCACAGATAAGTTCCAGTGCCAAAGTCTACATCTTCCCTCCCATGTATTACCAGTTACATTTGAAAAATGTACTACACAAATGCTAGATATATTAATAACCAAAATATTTTTAAAAAACCGTTTTCATTCAATTCATCTCCACTGAGGTCAACTGAATTGAAAGCTGTGTGAGTTATCATGCCAAAGGCCTAAGCAGGGGTCCGGAAACAGTCATATGCGCCGGACATGTCCGATTGGGAATCTCAAATGTCCGGTTTAAAATATTGCATACCGAACATTCTTAAATTTTTCTGTCCAGACATTTTAAAAGGTATTTTCCGGACATTCTTAAATGTTTCTGTCCGGACATTTTCAAAAACAAACAACGCTAACTTCGGGGTCAAAATAATTGATGAATGTTATCGTATCCCTTCAGCGAATATTCAGGTGAATAAACAGGTAAAACAAACATGGTCAATAAAAGTATGAAATTTGATATAAAACATCACTAGACATGATGATTTACCATTTAAAATGTATTTCCTGCTCTCCAAGGCATTGTTTTATATGCAGAGATTAAGATTACCGTGCGTATTTTCTCGTAACCTAAGCCGGAAATAGCAATCAGTTGTGCACACGTCGCTCCCAATCTACCGGTGATTCAGTTAAAACGTACCCAATGATACAACTAAATTTTGGGAGCCATGCTTTACCGCACGCTATAACCGAAGCGCGCAATTACGAGGGAACACGTACGTAACAATTTGTATTGTGTGTGAAAAGTACTAAAATACGCTAGTTGAAGGGGGCGTGGCCTAAATGCAAATGTCCGATTGGGATTTTAAATTTTCCGGACCCCTGGGCCTAAGCATGCAGAATTACATTTCATTCTTGCTGCATATTTAACATATTGCCACTTTTTATAAATGGAAATCCAACAGTAGCAACTTCTGCATCTGAGACAGCAGCTGTCTGCATCATTTACTAAACACCTGGTTATATCTATCAAAACAACATCAGTGCACAATAACAGTTCTTCCTTTGCAGACCTACAAATCCTATTAACACCAAAAAGTCAAATGTCTATCAACCATCCCTGCTTATAACAATCAGCACACAATATCAATTTGGCCCATGCTTCCACATTAACACATTTCCATCATACTCAGGGAAAAAAAGACCCAATTCTTACTCAAGTTTAAGAAGTTTCAGATTCAAACTTGAAAAATATCTAAAGACAAAACATAACAACACATCATGTTATCTCGAGAGCATTTTACAACGAAAACATGATAAGCAACATTCCTAAAACTGCCTCCAAGTATTTTCTGCGAGGTCCACCTGTCTGACTGCATCCTCCCTCCCATGATAAGCCACTCAACTTGGCATCCCCTCCCAGCAGGACCCGCCTAGCCACCGAGCCTCCTGTATATGCTTCTGATTTATGCTGAGCAGAAAATAGATAAACATCCCATAAACAAGACACAAAATGAGACAGAGAAGGTCTGGTTCAAGTTAGCCTCATCCTGCTTTAGCTTTAGGCTTTAATTCAATTTACCTCAAATAGACATTTCTGGTAGCTTACAAACATGGCACCGGCACCTTACCAACTTTTGTTTAATTCAATTTGATGGGCGAAAAAGTTTGAGCCTTTTACTTGGGAGGAAAACCTGAATCTTATTCGACCTTTACATGTTGCCAGTTACAGCCAATACGGCAAGTCCCCAAAGAGGACTCATCTTCCTGCATGTCTTCATCCTGCCTGTGAAGGCCATGCAGGCCTCAACAATGCTTCTGTAAGATCACAAAAAATACCCTGTTGCCATGGCAACCATCAATTAGAAATGTCGAGCTCTTAGACAGAAGTGAAGTGATAGTCGCCTCTGCTGGTCTGCTTACGAGAAATGTTATCCAATCAGTGCCGGAAAGTATGGGGAATGAAATATGAAGAAATTGGTGGGATTTGTTTTGAAATGAAGAGGGATTACTGCATAATTTCTCGGTCCTGCTGCGCACCTCTCAGTGCTAACATGCTGCAGATGTGCCCACCTTTTTTAACATATTAAAAACTAAAAGGATTCCATTTTTAACAGAGTCTTATCTTTTGGTGACATCCACATGATTTTCCCAATTATCTGTAATTACAATGAACAAAATAATGCGTATTAACATGCTCCAAAGAACACAGTTTCCTTATTTTCAGATTGAAATGCATATGATAATTCCAAACTTAAAACTAAACAGGATTCATTCCTGAAAGTGTCATACTTCCCAAAACAACAACATAATTATCTCATTAAGCAGAATATCACAATCCAAACAGCTCTCTGAAACATCCAAATTCAACCTTGAACACTTGCAAAATACAATTTTACGTACGAAGAAAACAAGCCAATTTTTCCAACCTTGACCTGAAGATCAGGTGAGCGAACAGACATAATTATACCAGTGGGCCTAACCACTGCGCCAGCCAGCCAGCCAGCCCAGAGGTCACATGATGATAGCACAGTGCCGCTTGAGTGCTTAGCTGAATTTACTGGCCGACCTGTGGCCCCTCCCTCCCATTGTACAAAGCTGTAGGCTGTGCCCCGTGATGTGATGTTGTGACCTCAATAGTGTGTTCCTTGGGTACTCGGTCATGTAGTGCCTGCATTTTTTCACTGCATCAAAACTCCCTTAAATTCAGCTTGCGTTTCCTCTGCTGGGGTTCTAAATTTGATTTAAATCCTGATTTTTTAAATGCACAGTGAAACTGTTCTTTGCTTTCAATGGTTGAAACATTTTTGCTGAAGGAGTCATGGTGAGCTGCTGCCTGAGGAACGTGGTAGTAACACAATATTCAAAGAAATCCACCAAACTTATATCCTGTATTACAGTTTATCATATTCAATAAATCAAACAAATACAAACTTTAAATAGAATTTGAAATCTGGGACAGCTTGATGTGAATTTAAAATTCAACCTGTTTAGTGTAACCTATATACCGGCTAATGAAATTTTGAAAACTTCTCTACACTTGTATCAACACATGCACATGCACATGTATGCACTGTTTGCAGTACAAATACATAATGCTAACATCGTCGTAGATGTCAAATGCAATAAAGCATAAAATTTATTTAAAACTGTAAATCTACCAATATCACATGAAAATATGAAAAATAAAAATAAAATTAAATCATATTTGAAAATCCTTTATAAATATGTTAATTTGAATCTTTCATAACTTTCATCACAAATGATTTCAAGGAAGTAATCTACAAAAACTTGGAAAAAACTTCGCTTAAATCTTATTTAATCAGCTGCATCTTGGAATATCGACCCAGACACCAAACAAAACAAAAGGGCCCTGCCTTTAAAAAATAAATAAAAATAAAGCCACAAAAACAAGCCCAGTACCAGCGAACTGGTTGTTTACTTCAAGAATTTACCAACCAAAACAAGCCATGGTCATCACATGCGAGTCAACTCCGTTGGCCCTCGTAGACACTGTGTCATGATAGGGTAGACACTGTGTCTCTCCGTGGCTCCAGACCCTCACCCCAGGTCGAGAGGGATATCAACAAAAGCCAACAACAATGAAATGTGACAAAATCGCTATCTGCAGCCATTACACAAAGTTCAGATAAATACCACCACCACAGAAGAAATATTCACGTCAGTATCGACATTGCTAAATGTATATGATGGATGATGAATGTAGATGCTGTTATTTTTTTCTGTCACAAACTCGGCTGAGATAAATTAATATGAGTCGGAGAGTACAAAGTAAGGTTTTTTTTCTAAAATCTTCTACAGAACTGACATTTTGAAAAATCAGGACATATGAAATGTCTAGTCAAAAATTGCTTAACACAACAAAAGTCATTGTGTGGGACAGCATTTCCATATTCTATGTGAGTACAGGCTGCAAAGGCTTTATGTCGCGTTTTTTTTAATTTAATGGATTGAACAGCTACACTAAACCATTGTTAAGAAAAACAAGAATTCAACTGCATGAGTATCTTTAACATCTTGCAAAACTCTCAAACTTCTTTCAGGAAACACTAATAAACTAAAAATACTACAGTAACTTAAATAGTTTGTATTGCTAAACATTACATAGAAATGCGAGCGAGTTGGAGGTAATGCATGCTTTTAATTGTATATTTTTTTTCAAATAAGCCCCTCAATTTTTCCATTTAACCTTGTCCACACAGAATGCTGGTCACATTCACTGATATAATTCTAACACGGCAAATGTATGTCAAGTACCGAGTGTTCAAAACATGATTTGTATATTTATCTAGGTCCAGTCAATTTTGTTTATTTGTTTGTTTGTTTGTTTGTTGTTTAACATCAAACTCAGCAATATTCCAGCTATATGGCGGCGGTATGTAAATTATCGAGTCTGGACCAGACAATCGAGTGATTGACATGATGAGCATCGATCAACACAATTGGGATAAATGACATGCATCAACCAAGTCATCGAGCCTGACCACCCGATACCGTAGGTCGCCTTTTACGGCAAGCATGGGTTGCTGAAGACCTGTTCTACCCCGGATCTTCCTGGGTCTTGGTCGAGTCAACTTGGATGAGTTTTAGGCATGATCAACATACAGTGGAATCTGTCCAAACCAGACTTTTTCTCCGGTCCCCTCAGTTCGGACATGACCGGACTGACTGGACCAGACTGACTGGACCGGACTTTCTCTCACTTTCAAGTAAGCGCAGTCATTGTCAGCTAAGACAACAATGCTAATCCTGCAGGTAATCATATTGATCATAATACTTTGTTGTCCGCTTAGTTAATTAGATTTTACTCACCTGTTAATGAGAAATTCAGCTTAATCAGATTAACTCAGTGTCATGAGCTTGTCAGTAAATTAACGGTCAACACAGCTTGGCATAAGTCTACCACTTACCCGGTACTTTGAAACTGTGACCGAGGACACAATATTGAAATCAATCTTCAGAAATTTAAGTAGTCCTTTCATAATGACTTTTGCAAGTACAGAATGTTTTAATGTGTACTTTACACCAGCCGATGTCAATATTTCATGTACAATGGAAGTGTATGTGAATATTGTTTGTTTTGTTTGTTTGTTGTTTAATGCCGCACTCAGCAATATTCCAGCTGTATGACGGCGGTCTGTAAATAATCCAAGTCTTGACCAGACAATCCAGTGATTGACATCATGAGCATCGATCCACACAATTGGGATAAATGACATGCATCAACCAAGTCAGTGAGCCTGACCACCCGATTCCCTTAGTCGCCTCTTACGACATGCATGAATAAAGATAAATGATCATTGCTTTTCGTTTTGTCTTCAGTCCAACGTTTTGTACTCTGTGTAATCTGAACCTCAGCCTTTTTTACCGGAACGAACCAAGTCAGAATAGGACAGATTCCCCTGTATATCCCAAAACATCCATCAACATGTAGATGCTAATAGAAATAAAGAAAATACTGTTCTGCATATTATGATAATAAATTTCCATGAAATCAAATAAAGTAAGATTTGAATTTTTTTGTACTTTACTTATGAACAATAGAATACAAACACCAGTAATAACAGTGAATTCAGTATTCAAGGCCTCAGAACACCAAAATATACTTGATAAATTTCATGCATGCAACACCTAATTATAATCTTGAAAAAAATCAAGTTAACTTGTTCATTTAAAATTATTAAAGCAGCAATTTGAAACTTTTGATAGAAATAAATTTGAGAGTTGTTGCACAGTCCGCGGACAGAGATAGAAACTTCAAAACTTTCGGTGGGTAAACAGCGTGTTCATCCAACATTCTTATCCTTCCTTATTGTATTAATCACATACCCTTAACACATAATAGTCATCCTCAATAATTATAATAATGTCTTCATTCTTAGGACAGCAGTACAGGCAGTCATTCTTTACATATTTATAAACAGGATTGATATTGGAAATACAAATCAACATATACTACTCAACATCTACACTCAAACTGCCAAATTAAACCATCCTAGCAAGTCATAAATTCCTTGACCGGTAATCTCAGCAAAGGCACCCCGTCAGCCGGTCCCTCGACACAGTGATAAGTCAAGAGCCATACAAACATGGCTGACCAAAGGTTTGCGGCCTATCAAGGGCTTACATCACTTCTCAATTTGGAGATTTGACCTATAACTGACCAGGTCAAGCCCCTTATCTGAATTTCAGCAAAGTGGTTTAAGTGAATGTTTCATTAAGGAATGTACACAGGGAAATTTCATGTTCAAAGGTGTTGCATTGATCAAAGGACTTGCACACATTAGAGACAATGCCCACTTAACTTCATTAAACATCTGATATTAAGAAACGCTAAACTTTCATGATTCTTACAGCTCTAATCCCATCATATGATCTTAAGGGGGGCCTATTAAGACCAAAATGTATATTAGTTGGGCAAAGAAGAGCAGAGAAACATGGTAATAACTTATTACAAATCCATCTAAAACCAAGAAAACACATACTGAATAACACTGAAGCAGCAAATTGAAGTGATGAATAGTTCGTGCTGAGCTTGCAAACTACAGTACGCTGAACATTATATTGAATCCTTGTTCTTTACATGACACACTTGCAAATAATCATAAATGCAATATTCAGGAGCTTTCTGGATATCATCAATGTCCATGGCATTTACAAGGGAGTGTTACAATTGATGTCTCGCCATGATGAGGCACAATATGAGCCCTATTTAGTTGTGAGCGTGTTTGGTAGTCTGTCTTACAGACCCTGATACAAATATATATCAAATACAGCCCATGCAAGTCTATAATGTTTGGCAAGTCTAGATCACTGCAGTATCAATGAAAATGAAGAGAGTCACTGGGCTCCTTTTTATTATATTTTTATTAAGATAACTGAACAACTGTTTTTTTATGTACGATATGTTCATTTCAGAGACTAGATGTTAGTCTACGTGTTTGGCTGAGTGTAGGAGGAAAGCCCAACGTGATGCAGCGCCCCACACCACAAAGCTTCATCTTGGCACTACAACCACTTTGAGGTTCCAAGCTGAGGCCTGTTCCCTCCCATCTGTTTCTAAGCCATGGACTCACCTCTGCTCTATTAAACCACCAAAACATGAAACACTTGGACCCAAAATTGGTGAATAAAGAAAAAAAAAGTTTGATAGTACTGGCGTTATAAATATGAAAAAACCCTACAAAACACCAGGCATAGTAACCAATTTGTCTTTCTGGTAGTCCGGGCACCATGTTTTAGACAATTGAAACAATCAGAAAATGTTTGCCCTTACAGCATGAGACACAAAGTATCCAAGTGGGGAATTTAAGAGAGGCTGACTGGTAAAAGTTTTGTACAGCCTGTCTCCACAGTACACATTCCCTGGCCACCATAAAACAGCGGTATAGCCTATCTGCAGATGACACTTCTTCCTGCTTTCTTGTGTCCCAAACTTGACACGATCAAACTTGAAGGAACAGATTGTGTTTCAGTTTCTGGGGCATGGAACATATTCATCTCAACAAGAACAGAAGATAATATTTTGTGTACATTGTATATAGTCTATTGTTTATTGCTTTCTGCTGCTCTCAGCAACATTCCAGCAATATGGCAGCAAGCCTTACCACCGGTCCAGTTTAGTTGCCTCCTACTACAAGCACTGGTTGCCGACCTGGAATCTCCACGGGAAGTGTGTGCATGCATGCATGCGTGAGTGAGTTAATGCATGTGCGTGTGCATTGTTTCAAGCTGCACTCAGCATTATTCCAGCTATATGCTGGCAGTCCCTAAATAATCGAGTCAGCCAGACAATACACTCATTCACATCATGAGCATCAATTTACACAAGTATACATGCATAAAGTACCCAAGGGAGTTTGTTTGTTGTTTAATGCTGCACTCAGCAATATTCCAGCTATATGATGGCAGTCTGTAAATATTCGGCTCTGGATCACAGTTCAGTGACTGACATCATGAGCATCGATCCTTACAATTGGGATCAAACCAAGTCAACGAGCCTAACCACCGGATCCCACTACTCGCCTCTCACGACAAGCATAGTCGCCTTTACTGGCAAGCATGGGTTGCTGAAGACCTATCCTACCCCGGAACTTCACGGGTGTACATGAGGGAGCAACTGTTACTGTATGGAAATGTGCGAGACAGCTGAAGTTGAACATTCCTGTCATTCCTAGCGCTTCATTGACATTAAGTTCACGATAAGGTGGTATACAGTATCAGGAGATGGTCTTGTGAATGCGAACAGGCAGCATGGGTTGTACTCTCCCCAGGGAGATGATAACATGAGTGGTCATCATACAATTGGAGCGTGTCCTTGCATTACAGATGCAGATATTCATTACTGCTGTTATTATTATCACCATTATTATTATCAAGATGATAACAAAGTTATGACAACCACAACATTTCAACACAACCAATATATTAGCTGTCCACTATTCCTAAAGGGAACTTTTTTTCCCAAAATTACAACAGTGCTTACAGCACATCAAACCTCATCCACTACAAATCTTCCCTCAATTCATGACACAATAACCAACAAAAATTGCTTCGAATGTTCTGTATCGACTGTATATCAAATATACCCCAAAACAGACTCGACACCTTTTAATCCAACCTTCAACACAGCATGGAAACACTGCATCATTTAGTAGTCCGACCTTGGTCTGCTGACAAGGTGCAGTTGACGCAAGCTCCACACAGCTCTTCACAGTGGGCCCAGCTGGGGAGTTTTTGCCAACATATGTCTCTCCCTGGTGGAGCAATGCCAGCACCACTACCAACCATTTAGCCCAACTTGCCAGGAATTCCACCCAAACAGAGGGTAGCCTGACATGTTGACTCCATCAAGAGTGCAGTCCTCTGCTCGCATGCCCTGCTGACAATGTGGATGTGATGACCTTCACCACTGTTTACAGTCTCACTGTCCAGCCTTATTTTCCTAACCTACTCACATAAATTCTGTTGGTGATGCATTTTCTCATTTTATTCCCTGGACTGCAGCCGAGAATGTTTTTTCATCAAAATTTCAGCAATGTTCACCATTTGTAGGACTGCTGGGACTTGGTGTATGAAAATCACAGCCATTGTACGTATCCTAAACTTGACCATTGTCTGGATAAGCTAGCGCTGGAAACAACTGGGGATTGATACTACATTGCAGCATAAAAAGCAGCGATTAGGGCCGTGTTTTGGCAATATGTATTTGGATATATTTAATTGACACTGATTGCACATTCAGAACCTAGTTTCTACAAAAAAAATTATACTTAGTGTGGTCAGTTGCCACGATTCTGTAGTCATGGATACAGGGGAGATAACGTGAGGGAAAATCACTTCTGTTTTTTAGACGTTTGGTCAATCAGTTTCGAGGAGAAACATCATTTGTGAATGAATTTCAAAGTAGATTTTCGATTGAAAGAAACAAACAATAAAGGGGGCACGGGTGGCCCAGTCGTCTAAGGCACCGCGATTCGCTGTGCAGAGTTGCGTCCCTTGGGCACGCCAGAAACCTATGATTGTGGGTTCGAATCCCGGTTTGTCCCAATCATGTTTCTAGGTTTGTCAGCACCATGCCCGTGCTCATGGGTTTCACCAAAGTGGTAAACGTCTGAGACCTGCATCACTTCAGGCTTTCCTCCCACATTAAGCTGACACGCCGTGATATAACTGGAATACTGTTAAAAGCGGCATTAAACCCAACTCACTCACTGACAAACAATAAAACTTGTCACATTTTTTACCCACTATACTAGAACACAAAAACATTATTGCAATACATATTGTCTGAAAAGGGTTTTGCAGGATACCGGTAATACCATGCAGTCCTAATGAGTCAGTGTGTTCTTCACGTTTTACTGAAGATCCATAGCTGATTGTAGCTGAACAACGGATATAACGAACTGATTTCTCTGTTCCCTTGTAGTTCGTTATATACGTGTTCTACTGTATTCCGAAAATCTGAAACAATTGGGTAATTTCTCACAGACATTTCCACCTGGGCTCCCCCAAAACATCAACATCTACAACAACATCTACAACAACCTGTACAACAGTACCTACCTCACATTCATCTCTGGACTTCAACACATCAATCTCTTTCATCAACCTCTCTTTCTCTTCTTCTCGGTCATGAAGACGACATTCACACTCAATTCGTATCCGTTCAAGTTCTTTCTGCAGGTTGCGTCTCTTCTCAACTCCATCCCGCATACGTCCCTTGACTGCCGCCACCTCCTACAGACACAGACAAGCAACTTAACTTCAGACAACTATTTCTGAAAAAGGTTCAGTTGTTAACATACAACTTATGATAGAGCATCAGAAGCTGCTACAAGGATACATGACAAACTGTTGGTATTGAGGGTACCCTACAGCTACAATGGTACCCTATAGCGACATGGGATACTACATAGGGGTACCCTACAGCTTCATGGGTCACCCTACAGCTTCATGGGTCACCCTACAGCTTCATGGGTCACCCTAGAGCTTCACTGGTCACCCTACAGCTTCATGGGGTACCCTACAGCTTCATGGGTCACCCTACAGCTTAACTGGTCACCCTACAGCTTCATGGGTCACCCTACAGCTTCATGGGTCACCCTACAGCTTCACTGGTCACCCTACAGCTTCATGGGTCACCCTACAGCTTCATGGGGTACCCTACAGCTTCATGGGTCACCCTACAGCTTCACTGGTCATCCTACAGCTTCATGGGTCACCCTACAGCTCCATGGGTCACCCTACAGCTTCATGGGTCACCCTACAGCTTCATGGGCCACCCTACAGCTTCATGGGTCACCCTACAGCTTCATGGGGTGCCGTACAGCTTCATGGGGTACCCTACAGCTTCATGGGTCATCCTACAGCTTCATGGGTCACCCTACAGCTTCATTGGTCACCCTACAGCTTCATGGGGTACCCTACAGCTTCATGGGTCACCCTACAGCTTCACTGGTCACCCTACAGCTTCACTGATCACCCTACAGCTTCATGGGTCACCCTACAGCTTCATGGGTCACCCTACAGCTTCATGGGTCCCCTACAGCTTCATGGGGCACCCTACAGCTTCATGGGGTACCCTACAGCTTCATGGGTCACCCTACAGCTTCATGGGGTACCCTACAGCTTCATGGGTCACCCTACAGCTTCATGGGGTGCCCTACAGCTTCACGGGGTACCCTACAGCTTCATGGGTCACCCTACAGCTTCACGGGGTACCCGACAGCTTCATGGGGTACCCTACAGCTTCATGGGGTACCCTACAGCTTCATGGGGTACCCTACAGCTTCATGGATCACCCTACAGCTTCATGGGGTACCCTACAGCTTCATGGGTCACCCTACAACCACATGCAATATGACATGTTTTGTGATAAACAAACAGTTGAAGGGCATTTTTACCTGTTGGAGAGAGTTTTTGGCTATCGTTAATGTGTTGAGGAGCTCCACTTGTCTTGTGCGCAGCTTGGAAAACTCGTGCAGGAAGGTATCTTTAGCTTCTTTAGTGTTGGGTATTTTCCCATCCAGTGCCCGTCTGATCATCACCATCTCTGCCTCCAGTGAACTCTCAGCACGCACACCATCCACTGCGTGAGCCTCTTCTCCTGAACAACAGAATAATCCCATCAGAAACAGTTCATCTCTTTCATCACAATATTCAATCTCAATATCAAAATATTCCATTGACAAAAGAACTCCTTTCAGACAAAAAGAAAGGAATTAATCCCCAAAAGGGAAGATTTTCAAAAGGTAAAGAGGTCATGACGAAATTAATTGATTTCAAAGCACTGCCGAGTTGAAGTAAAGGGAGGTAACTCTAAATCCACTTACCATCAGATGGGGAAGATTGTCCTATGGAGGAATCATCTGTGTCGGTGGGAAGGTCATATTCACGATAATCCTTGCTACTTCGTGGGGGGGACAACTGGGTGGAGTCAGTAATTTCGATTATTTTGGGGGTAGGGGAGACTTCCCCATTTTCTGACTTTCCTTTTTCTTGTGGTGGTGGAGCCAGAGCAACATTTGGTGTGAAGTGTCGTTCATACCTGATGAATGCAAACAAAACAACGGTTGGTAAAAGCTTGGTCAAACGAACATTCTGGATGACAACAACAGCTCCACCAATACTTAAACAATACACAGTGAACACAGTATTGTTGGTGAGTGAGTATGGTTTTAACTCTGCTTCGAACAGTATTTCAGTTACGTCAGCTTGTGAGGAGAAGTCCGAAGTGATCAAGGTCATCGGTTTACCACTTTAGTGAAACCCACGAGCATGGGTATTGTGCTGACAAACCTAGAAACAGCCCAGGTTAGATTTCTGTCACGGTAATGGAGCTTAACCCAGCACAGCCTTAGATGACCGGCTGCCCGGGCCATATATTGAGCAAAATGAAACTATAACAATATTAGTTCAAAGAAATCCAACCACATTTAATATAACCTTTCTCTAGTGACAGCGTTATAATAAATGTGGTTCCCTTGATTTCACATCAGCCTGGAAGTGTCATTAGCAGAATTTTGCTGCCATATAAATTTTGCAAAGCATATTTCAAAGTTGCATTTAATCTGCTTGCTTCATGTTCACGTGAAGCCCGGAATGTGGCACTGACGCACCATACAGTTAAGGTTGCTCACCTCTCAGACTCAGAGTATGGCACCACTCTCTCTGGGTGCAGGAGTACCGGAGGACCGGTGTGTAGATAGGAAGGTAGGATCCCGGGCAACCTGCATTAGAAGTGTTGGTCTAGAATGTAGCCACGGACACCAGGTTCATCAACAACCTGTACATTTTAATAGAAACTCCATGCTGTCCAACAGTTTGATACACAAGTTTCAGAATTAGAAACTCAGTAATGAGGACAAATAAGTAATACAACCAATATTCTCATTCCAAATGGAAGGGCCGAAAAGTTGCCCAAATGTCAGCATGGAAGGAGCAAGATAGGTCGGCTGCAAGCTTGCTGGCAAGATGTGTCATCGCAACCCAACAAAGGAACTGATGCTCATTATGTCAACCAATAGTTTGCCTGCTCCAAAGGCCAAATACTGTGCAGGTGATATGAAATGGCTGTGTTTGTTGACAGCTTCAAACCCAAACCAATCTCCTGAATCAACATCCTCCTTATCTCTGGGGCTCACATTCCAGTTTTTGGTTTGTTGTTTTACGCCGCACTCAGCAATATTCCAGCTATATGACGGCGGTCTGTAAATAATCGAGTCTGGACCAGACAATCCAGTGATCTACATCATGAACATTGATCCAAGCAATTGGGATCGATGACATGCATCAACAAAGTCAGCGAGCCTTACCACCCGATCCCGTTAGTCGCCTTTTACGACAAGCATAGTCGCCTTTTACGGCAAGCATGGGTTGCTGAAGACCTATTCTACCCCGGATCTTCACGGGTCTCACATCTCACATCCCAGTAAACCTACACAAACTCCTGGACCCATTCATAAGGTTTTCGCAATCTCAAATTATCCGCCCTTGATTCCCTTCAGCCAATTTAGTTGGCTTTTCTTCTTGATCTTACTACCAATCAGGTTGTGAGTTACGAACCAGCCTCAGTGTTGGCTTTGTGACATCAACATCATTGCAGCCAGAACCATTGATTCGATAGAGTTTGCGAGAATTCAACATTGTAAAACTGACTGACACGCTATAGAATCTTTTGGGTGGAAAGGATGTCCTCATGTCCATAAGAACTGGTGGTGGCTGTTATGAGCAACTCGAGTTACCTCCCTTACCCATTTTCTTTTTTCTTATTTTTCCTTATCTCGTAGTCTGATTGGTCAGTAAAATGATAATGAAAATCAAGAACAGGTAATCGCGAAAAACCTTGTGGATGGGTCGAGGGGTTAGCGTAGGTTTACCTTGTGAATGGGTCGAGGGGTGAGTGTAGGTTTACCTTGTGAATGGGTCGAGGGGTTAGCATAGGTTTACCTTGTGGATGGGTCGAGGGGTTAGCATAGGTTTACCTTGTGAATGGGTCGAGGGGTAAGCGTAGGTTTACCTTGTGAATGGGTCGAGGGGTTAGTGTAGGTTTACCTTGTGGATGGGTCGAGGGGTTAGTGTAGGTTTACCTTGTGGATGGGTCGAGTAGGTTTACCTTGTGGATGGGTCGAGGGGTTAGCGTAGGTTTACCTTGTGGATGGGTCGAGGGGTTAGTGTAGGTTTACCTTGTGAATGGGTCAAGGGTGAGTGTAGGTTTACCTTGTGGATGGGTCGAGTAGGTTTTCCTTGTGAATGGGTCGAGGGGTTAGTGTAGGTTTACCTTGTGGATGGGTCGAGGGGTTAGCGTAGGTTTACCTTGTGGATGGGTCGAGGGGTTAGCGTAGGTTTACCTTGTGGAAGGGTCAAGGGGTTAGCGTAGGTTTACCTTGTGGATGGGTCGAGGGGTTAGCGTAGGTTTACCTTGTGAATGGGTCGAGGGGTTAGTGTAGGTTTACCTTGTGAATGGGTCGAGTGGTTAGTGTAGGTTTACCTTGTGGATGGGTAGAGGGGTTAGTGTAGGTTTACCTTGTGAATGGGTCGAGGGGTTAGTGTAGGTTTACCTTGTGAATGGGTCGATGGGTAAGTGTAGGTTTACCTTGTGAATGGGTCGAGGGGTAAGTGTAGGTTTACCTTGTGAATGGGTCGAGGGTTTAGTGTAGGTTTACCTTGTGAATGGGGCGAGGGGTTAGCGTAGGTTTACCTTGTGAATGGGTCGAGGGGTGAGTGTAGGTTTACCTTGTGAATGGGTCGAGGGGTTAGTGTAGGTTTACCTTGTGAATGGGTCGAGGGGTTAGCGTAGGTTTACCTTGTGAATGGGTCGAGGGGTTAGTGTAGGTTTACCGTGTGAATGGGTCAAGGGGTTAGCGTAGGTTTACCTTGTGAATGCATTGAGGGGTTAGCGTAGGTTTACCTTGTGAATGGGTCGAGGGGTTAGCGTAGGTTTACCTTGTGAATGGGTCGAGGGGTTAGTGTAGGTTTACCGTGTGAATGGGTCGAGGGGTTAGTGTAGGTTTACCTTGTGAATGGGTCGAGGGGTTAGCGTAGGTTTACCTTGTGAATGGGTCGAGGGGTTAGCGTAGGTTTACCTTGTGAATGGGTCGAGGGGTTAGTGTAGGTTTACCTTGTGAATGGGTCGAGGGGTTAGTGTAGGTTTACCTTGTGAATGGGTCGAGGGGTTAGCGTAGGTTTACCTTGTGAATGGGTCGAGGGGTTAGCGTAGGTTTACCTTGTGAATGGGTCGAGGGGTTAGTGTAGGTTTACCGAAATGTGAGCTCCGGAGACATAGAGGACGTGGAATCGAGTGCAAGTTTATAATCGGGGCTACGTAAATTCCCCAGATCATCTGTGGAATGTGGATCAACTCACCCTTCTCTCATAATGGCTGGTGGTGTGGGTAGGAGCTTGCCCTCCTTGATGGCATTGAGCACTGTGGGGGACCAGGGTTGGAACGCCGACATTCCCCGCATGCTGGCTGGGTGCTCCGGGAGAGCTGGGATACTGCCTGGGGGTGATACTGACCCCTCCCCCTTGAGTCTCTTGCCCTCACACCCATCTCGATCTGGACTCTGCAAAATTGACAAAAACAAACATGTCAACATTGGCCAAGCAACCCACTAATCTACAGTAAGATAATAATACAACTACACAAAATTGCCATCACTATTTATATGATATTGATTTAGTGATCTAGTTCAATAGCATCAAGATTTATCGTGCCAGTGTCTCCATAATGAATATTCATAGAAAATGCAAAACATGTATTAAACTGATGATTACAAGAATCTCATCAGAAATTAGACTATTTTCTGGAATGTTGACTTTCACATGCCGAGTATTTAGTGAGTGAGTATTATTATTAGAAAAATTCCAATAATATCAGAAACGGGCTTCACACATTGTACCCATGCGGGGAATCGAACCCAGGTCTTGGGCGTGACAATTGAACACTTTAACCACTGGGCTACCCCACTGCCCCAATACGAATCATAACTTTTGATTAACTGGAATACTGTTAAAAGTGGCGTTAAACCCAACTCACTCACTCCCTCACTCATAACTTTTCATTAATGAACACTGTCATTATTGACACCCTCAACGTATTCCAAAACTCCAACCAATCTCAATAAACTTATTACAAGTGTTAACCCAAACTGTGTCCTTCAATGATCCTTCACAGTTTAACCAGCATTGTTCAATAGCCATTTTCTTTGAAAATCAATACCCTGCACTATCCAAAAAACTATCGCCAGGCATGAAAACATCTAATTAAGCTACTTATGCATCTAATTACAGCAGTCAGTGGAATATTTCGATGATACTGCAGTGATAAGGCGATCAACCTTCACAAATGAACACATTGACAAGATAAGTAGCACATAAAAAGCCATAACTACCATGACTACACCACAGCAAGACAAGGCAATGTCGCTGGAAGCTATTTCCAAGCATGGCCAAAATGCTTGCCGACTACATGTTTGACTGGAGCTGTTTGCTTAGAGCTATTTGACAAGAGCACACTACCACAAGGATCTGAGTTAGGAGAAGTCTGCAGCAACCCATGCGACTAACAGGATCGGGTGGTCAGGCTCGCTGACTTGGTTGATGCATGTCATCATTTCCCAATTGGGTGGAACAATGCTCATGATATCAATCACTGGATTGTCTGGTATTTACAATACAATATATGACTACAATAAGTGCCCTGTTGTATTGTAATCATTCTTATATAATAATGGAGTATTTATAGAAACTTAACCAAGCTTCTATTATCCAGCCTTGGTGCCTAATGAATTGTTTATATGTTTGTTGTTTAACACTGCAATATTAACAATATTCCAGCTATATGATATATAATGGCGGGCTGTAAATAATCGAGTCTGGATCAGACAATCCAGTGATTGACATCATGAGCATTGATTCACACAATTGGGGCATGATGACACGCATCAATCAACCAAGTCAGCGAGTCTGACCACCCGATCCCGTTAGTCACATTTTACTACAAGTATAGTTGCCTGTTACGGCAAGCTTGGGGTGCTGAAGACCTACTCTTCTCCAGATCTTCACGGGTCGCCTAAAGAATTGACTATGGTACATATCCCATAGAGATGTCAACCTATTCCTTTTCAATCACTTTCTGAGGACATTTTTTAACAAATATGTAAAATTTAAATGTTGTTGTTTACCACTGCAATCAGCCATTCCAGCTGTATGATGGAAGCGGTGAGGAACAACAACAAAACAACAAAGCAAATTCATGCAATACCCGAAAATATCAAAATCCCCAATACCATACAAAAACAATTAGATCAAACTCGATCAATTTGCACCAAACCTGTAACAATCGTTTTCAAAATTATTTCAGTTCTACAAAAACATTTACAAGTACACTGATCTATGGGACTAACATTAAGTCCCAGAAATGAAGTTTTCTGATTTAAAAAAATATATCCACAAAATAAAATCCAAATAGAGCCTAGAACAATGCTTAATTTCAGGCAAGTCATTCTAGATTTGAGCATGTGTTGAGTTGGATTTCTTTTTCAATTTATTCTCTTGGGTCTGGAAGACAAACTGTGGTGTGTTTAAATCGACACTTTATGAACATACTCGATGCACCAAAATTTACATAATTTCAAATGAAATCACAACAAGATTGAACTTTTGACCCTTTGTCACTTTATATACAGTGAATAAATATGTGACATTGCTTTGTTTGCTGGTCCATATAAACAGGAAGGCAGTGACAGCTGTTCAGGTAACAGCGTCAACAAATTACAAGCAAACTGTTGGTGTTTAGCCACATTTAATCATGTGCAAGGGGAGAAGAGAGCTTGATGATTCTGATCAAAGCTCACTATCTTGATACAGTCAATTAAAGATAAATGTTTCCTCTGCTGTGCATGCATTATTAATGTACACAATACTCAATGAATGGGATTCAGGTTTTGTGTGCAACCAACCATGGACTTATTGTCCTGAAGAGAACAATGCATCTGTAACCATTTCCCAACAACTGCTGCTTGCTGCTTACTTATGCCCTTGTGAACAATATTAACAAAACACATTATCATTGCTTATGATTATGTTATTATAGATATTACATATCACTGACATGAATAACAGTAATTATCTTCCTTTGCAACTATTTGTGTGATTACCAAAAATTCATTCTAATCGGAAAATATTTTCACAAATCATGTCACTATGTTGACTCATGATAAAAAAAACAATAATTAAGCCTGATACAATTAGTGGAAGTGGCCCCTCTTCCTATGCCAACGTTTAAAGTGCCAAGACCTACCCGTGGTATTAGCTTCTTCTCCATACCAATACCGCCGAGTCAGCAAATGCACAGAATCATTACAGATATATCATGTGTCTATGCCGGTTATGAGACGCCTGTTACATTAACTAGATACATATTTCACACTGAGTTGCAAAACACACATCCTCACATTCCTCAAACATTTTAGAATCAAATGATGGGTTGCAGGTTCCATCAACACACACAAACACACACCGACACACACCAACACACACCAACACACAGCAACACACACCAACATACACCAACACACACCAACACACACCAACACACACAAACACACAGCAACACACACTGACACACAGCAACACACACCAACATACACCAACATACCCCCTCCAAACTCACATAATCCCACGATCATTAAACTGTCAAGAATATCTTTATATACGAATTAATAATTACAGCTATGACCTTGAACCTTCGTAACAGTAAACTTTTTCTGCCACCATCTATGCCCTAAGTCACCCCAATAAAAAATCTAAGCTGCCTTTTCTAACACACGCACACACACTCACTCAACCCACGCCAACTGTCACCCCTCAAACCCCTCTTCGCCAACCTACCATTTTGGGTATAACAAGATTTCAGTTACAAGTATATGAATCCTAAAGTAATAAAGTTTAGTATTTTGAATGTAATGAGGTATATCGTTTCTGTGTGGGTATTCTAATAAAAAATGATATTCATCTTCTCTCCTGCTCAAAGATTATAGTGTGAAAATCTGGGTTAGAGTTGGTCTTCAGCAACCCATGCCTGTTATGAGAGGCCACTGACGGAATCAGGAGATCAGACTTGTAGACTTGGTCAATGCATGTCATCCTATTCCAATTGCGAAGATAGATGCTCATGATGTCAATCACTTGTCTGGTCCAGCTTTGATTATTTACAGACTGCTGTCTTATAGCAGGAATATTGCTGAGTGTGGTGTTTACAACAAGTTAGTGAGCATAATTTAACACGTCTATCCGACCTTTTAGTGTTATGATATCCACTAGTTTCAAGTTTATGAGCACTCAGACATACTGAGGTTCCCAATACACAACCGAGTTGAACAGCAAACACAAGATCAGCCAACATCCTTCACCTTGCCTTCATCAAGCACCGACTAAATACACCATGAACTTTGAACCTTACAAGTTCACTTACTCTCAATCTAGTATCTCTACACACAATCTCAATGCAGACATGCTTAACCATCCACAATGCAGTAAACTGTATATGGTCGGTACTTCTCCCCCCAGCCCTGATAGTAGGGAGTGTACAAGATAACCCTATATCTACTGAACAAGATAGAAGTCTCATTGAAGGGGCCAGCTTGAAACTAGTGGATCTGGGAAGTTGAGTCAAGGCGATGATAACATTTCAAGTGTGTGTTCGGTTAATATAGTAAACCTAATACGTAATATGTTGTCGGCCGCAAGTTAGCTACACTGAATGCTTTCTCTTATTGAAAAATAATATGTAAGCTATGTTGAATTGGGACACTTATTGGAGTAGGCCAACATGTAGGACCGGAAATAAAGTTATGTAAAAAATGACTCCAAATTACAAACTAAAATCAAACTTGAGCCCAGAGTGAGTGAGTGAGTAGGTTTTTACGCTGTTTTTAGCATTATTCCCGCAATAACACTGCGGGGGGGACACCAGAAATGGGCTTCACACATTGTACCCATGTCGGGAATCGACATTGAGTTTAATTCATACATTCACAAATCTAGTATTGTATCAACATGTTTCCTGTCATTTGTGAGAAAAGAGTTAACCAAACACTTTCATCCATCACCATCAGCTGATCGTTCAGCTGTAAATCTGTTCAATGTCTTAACCGTCCCCATACAGCACACTTGTCAGCAGCTTACAAAAAAAACTTAAATTTTAAGTCTTGTAGCAAGTGGATTCGGTTAGCTTGATGTGGATATTACTGGATAATTCCCCTGCGTAATGACCCAGGTCAGGTTTTACATCACATCATTCACTATTGATTTCCCACACCATATGCAAATTTCATTTCATTTTTCAACGTTCCTTGCAAAAATTTAAAACTCCATTATCAAAGAACAACTGGCAGATAGTGAAAGTTGTAACTTCAATCCAAACATGTGCCCATCAAATTCAATGATGCTTCTAGCTGAATACAAATGTATAATTATCACAAGTATAACCCAAATCTAGAGCATATCCCAACATTTTACAACCTTCGGTGAAAACAATACAGATGCAAATTAGCAATAATCCATCCTAGTCTCAAAGTCCCGCCAATATGATGAAGAACATTAATCACATGATCAACCTCAGAACTCAACAGCTCCCATCCCTTTATTGCCATATTTGCATATTTAAAACTCCCAATTTGTGACTGAATAAATTGATTCAGAAAATGAACAGTCTCGCTGCATGAACTTCACCACAAAATCAACCTGAGGGGGCCTGAATTTTCCTTTTAATGAGATTTTCTACCCATACAATGATCCCTCTCTGCTGATAAACGTCAGAGCTTGTAATTCGTCAAGATGTCCTTTCAAAGTTGGGACCTTGTCCATGGAATTCATCTTAGAATTTGCAGAATCAGCATTTTGACAGTTATGGTCATTGAACGACTTTGATTAAGAATGCCCCCAGACCAAAGCTATAAAGAACTGACAAGACATCCAGGTTGGGGAATTATTTTGATTAAGTCCTTCTGGCCAACTAAGGCCCTGAGAAGATGGCATGTTTACAAATGATCTGCCAAGCTGACAGCCCGGTCACTTTTCCACTGCATGCGAAAGTCCAACAATCTCCGAATATACTGCATGTGAAATTCAAACTATCTCATAACATACCACACAGTGGCCTCTTTCTTTCATAATAAGGTTCATTTCAACTTTTATAAATTTCAACCTAATATCTGTAAAAGACTCTTTAAGGACAGAAAATTTCAAATATTCATCTCACATACACATAGCCTCTGTTCCATAACAGATTGTTTTCTGCAATAAATATTATCTGTCTTATCTTACATGGTAAACTTGCTGAACCATTAACACAGCAGATCATCCCTCAATATGAGTAATTCCAGGCTAGAACTAAAAGATGTATGAGTGATGAGTGAGTATGGTCTTACGCTGCTTTTAGCAATATTCCAGCAATATCATGGCGGGGGACACCAGAAATGGGCTTCACACATTGTACCCATGTCGGGAATCGAACCCGGGTCTTGAGTGTGACGAGCGAACGCTTTAACCACTAGGCTACCCGACCACCCCTAAAAGATGTATGAAATATAACAACTGGCTCGACTGAAATGATTCAAACTTTGCCTAGCTGATGAAGCAATAGAATTATCAGCATCATTAACTTTTTATGTTGATGTCAAAGACATCAATCTTGGCCAAACTCAAACGAGGTGAATTCTTGAAACACATCAGAAACCATCTATCAAAGTTCAGAATTCCTGATTTCAGAATCCACATCATTTCAAAACCTCCCCCTCCCTTTCTGTCCTCATCTAATTTAACTGGATCAAGCCTCGGAAGCAGGTCTGGCATTTTGGAGGGATTACTGAATCATTTGGAAACCAATGCAATGATAATTTCGTTAAAAAATATTCTGAATTATTGATCTGTGACAAGGGTCCATTTAGCATGGCACAAGCCATGTGCTCTGATGATGTCCCTTCCTTGCCATCAGGCTCCGTGACATGGCCGGCGCTGTACCATTTATTGGCACTTATGATTAGTTCCTGTCCATTTCCAATCATATGTCGGAATTCTGAACCCGGTCCAATTGCATATTGCAGCACGCTACATCAAAAAATGTCCTAATCGTTATAGCCTTGGGAAATCTTTGCAATATGACGTCAATTTGGCAATGATTTGATTTAAAATATCTCTTTATTCACAATTTAAATGAGCTCTCATGGGAAAAAGTGTAATGGATTAGATGTAATGTTAAAATACTTCGTTCATCAGGCCCAAGGTTTTGTCTGAAACAATGCCTCTTCACGCAGCCAAACTGTCCTGGAAGCATAGAATTATCATTTGAAGCAACCTGCGTATCTTAATCTACACACACTGCTCAAATTTATTTATATACATTACACAAAGTACTTATAGGGTTGATTAAATATCTTGTTAAATGATTGTACCAATCTGCGACAAATCAAAGTTTAATCGACGTTGAACAAAATCTAACTTAAGATCATGTCTGACCAGTATTGTCATTGCAATACATGATCGGTTGATGTCTAAACATTGGTCATTAAGTCAGTTTGAATTTAGCTGTTGGGTATCACCCTCGTACACAAGCCTGGTACACAAGCCATTTCGACAGAAGAATTGTGCTAAAAATTGTCTAATGATGTCGCTGAGAGCTGTATTTTCAGTATGAATATTCAGAGCAAAACCAGCATTTAAATATATGTTCATAATATGGAAAGGATGGATGAAATTTGAAATATGTTGAAAATGTCCACAGCAATTGACAGCCATAAGACAGGCCTTGCTTCCGATATCGTATCTAATCTATCACCAAGCAGGTCATCTATTTCCATCGATATCAGCCCTCAACACGATATCAGCCCTCAACACGTGTCCCCTGCATCTTGACATGTGCACTGGATGCCATAACGTTGCCAATATCACCCTTATCAGGGGCAACAACTCTGAACTCCTAACCCTGGGTCAAGAACTTTGCCCCATGTGGGGTTAGGGTGTTTAAGGGACAATTTATCACCCTTCTATGGCCAAAGAGGGTTCTCATTTCTGCCACATTTCCTCCCCTACTGTTAGGCAGTCTGTGTCTGGCCAAAGTGGCAAGATAACTTCAGCCGCTGGCTACTGCTCATATTAGTTGCCATCAAATGTTTCATCAATCACCGTCTATACTGAGTGTGTCTGGGTTCAAGCTTGCTGACCACATAATGTAGAACTTTCATGTATAGATGAGAAGACATCCTGTACATTTAAAATGAATGAGTCAGGTGATACCAACTGTATCATGTGCCTATCAACAGCAGAAATGAAAATGCAGCTCTCAATTTAAGCAATTTGATTTAACTTGCACCAGTTGCATGTTGACATGAAAAGCAAGTTGCACCTTGGTCCCACAAGTTTAGCTAAGACACAGGCCGGTGTGCTGCCAGTGTCACATAAATTAATGATGCATTATTGTAAAACGTAATAGGAACATGTGCACATTATCTTGAAGTACCCACAGTTAATTCACGTCAAGCAGGACAAATTAACACAGGGATCAGTGATGCAGTATGGAAAATAAACTTTAGAGGTACGGATTGTGTTCAATGATCAGTTTTTTGGGACAAGTGAGGGTCAGTCAGGCACAAATTTGTTTTTTTCAACATGCACCAACTGCATGTGGACATAAATATTACGTTTCATTTTTCAATAATCAGTGGCACTTGTGCATGTTTTACATAGCTGAATTGAGTCCTGAGTTGTTAAGCCAAGAGACACCTGTTACCCTCTGAGGACGTTCCCAACTACAATAAAGACCCACACATACAACAAACTATGACACCCATGCTTGAGATCTTCACACAAAGAGGACCACAACGCCCATTCTTTAACACTTAAAACATTCTTGGATTGCATTCATTGCAAAGATTGATGGTGGCCCATTCCAATATTAGCATTATGACCAATCAAAGATCTTTGTTGAAGGATGTGAGTAACAACCTCTTAGCGCTAAGATCACTTTGTGGGACAGTGTATTGCTGCAATACTGCAACATCCTAGGGAGGATCAAGCTGCAGCTACTTCTGGAGATTACAGGACAACCCCAGATAACATCCATGACATAGGGGCATCTTACAAAGCTGGAGGTGTACCCCACCATCCCACCACCCCTTCATCAATCACTCCCCCCCCCCCCCCCCCCCCCCCACACACACCCCATGTCTTAGCTTTATCATGTTATACAAGACTCCCCATCTGCCCATCAGCACTCAATGGGTCAACTCTGATAACAGCCTCAATGAACATGTATCTACTATTTACAAATACATCATGGGAATCTTCAAAGATAAAACCCTAGCAACCTTTTCCATTGCCAAGCAACCACCCTTGTTAACATGTCAAATCAGCTGTGTCCAGCTTGAGCACAAACTTTTGCAACACTGGCCGAATCGATGCGAGTCCATCTGCTGCAGCAGACACAGGTGGACAGGCGGTCCTTCAGCAGTCTTATTTATCATTCATCACTTTTATGATATATCCCATACAAAAATATTAAAAATGTATACAATTCCCGAGCCATGTGTCCATGGTCAGATGAATACATTTGTGTGTATACTATCAAAATATTCATCAAAACAAATTACTAGAATGATAGTGGGGCACAAATACCTCTCATACATGATGCGATCCGCCGACACAAACTGACAAAATGGAGAGAAAAAATTTAAAATATTGAATAAATTTGAATATCTTTTCACCGCCAAACAATATAAACAACAAGAATAAAAAATAGTCTCATAGAATCTTGCGATGCAGTAACAAAATGACTTGCTTATCGCATATCTCACACCTTGTATTTTAAAATAAATCAAATGAATATGCATCACAGAGAGACCAAATGTGTGGCATATATTTGACTTTTTTAACAAGCTGTAAGGTCAGAGTTTTGAAGCAAAAAGTCCAAATGCAGGTGTATGTCAGAATTCCACTCAAACTCCCATCAATGTGAATTTTTAAAAAAAATTAAATTAACTACAAAAGATTCTCCCTTGGGATTTTAAAATGAAATCCAGGAAAAAGGTCAGGGCAGAATTACCCAGTATATGTTTTACTTTCATGTTGTCAAATTATTTCACGTTCCAAGCACATGTGGGAAGTTCCTTAAATTGTCCCATTAATCATGTATGTTTCACAATTTCAAACATGTTACCTTCAGCTGTTCACACTCATTTAGTTTTTGTTGGGCAAGTTTGGCAGAATTGTCCCAAAATTATGCAAAAGATCCCAAACCTTTTCTTACAAAAACAACAACACTTTTACGATTATTGTTTAAAATGGCTTTGAAACTAACATGCCATATTCTCCCAATGTATTCACACAGATGTATAACATTCTCCAGTTTACGAAACTAGTCATAACGATTTACAACCACACCATTACTGGAGGCAAAAGAGAGCACAGCCTTTGACTGATGGACACAGTGAGAAGCCTGTAGGCTACTAAGAAACTAAGGGTCATAAATATACCTGGCTGACCATCCACACTGACCTCAATGACATCACACTCACATTCCAGCCTTCAGGCAGCATCCCCAGTGAGGCGGGCAGCATATGGTTTTCCCAACAACAGCAATTATGTGGGGAAACCTAGCAATAACCTCACCATTCAGTCTTCGGTTATGCCTGGTATTTCTACCAAGGCCAGGAGTTGAAAGCAGTCATCAGTGAATCATCCTGGGTAATGACCCATCCACTGACCATGAGGCTGACCATGAGGCTGACCAGGACACTGACCACAGGGGAATAACATGCACACATGGACAATGTAAACCAGCATGTTTATAGGGAGGGATTCAGTATAAACAGTTGTCAGTTTGTTTGTTCTGTTCAAGAAAAATGAGACTCATTAAGGCCTGACTGGCCAATTTGGGTCAAGTGGTCAGTCTGACCACTAGCCAGATGTTTTGTCTGGCGTTCTACACATGGGACAGGTATACAAGGCTTTAGCGGGACTCAGAAAATAAAATTGGCAGTCCCAGTCAGGTCCTATATGCACCAATACTAGAGTCAGTTGCATTAAAATTCTGTAGTCAAGGATTAACACATGAATATCCGTGAGAGAATTATCTTCAGCAACCCATGCTTGTCGTAAGAGGCGATTGGGTGGTTTGGCTCAGTGATTTAGTTCATGCTTGTCATCGTATCCCTTTCGTATAGATATTTGTTCATGATTTCAATCACTGGATTGTGTGGTCCAGACTCGATTATTTACAGACTGCTGTCATATAGTGCTGAGTGAGGCGATAAACAAACAAACAAAATAACAAGTTAAGGACTACTGGTGAACTACCCAGAGACTGTCTGTGTTTTACCTACATATAACACACAACATTAGAAGAGAAAATAAGCACCAGGTTTCGGAGAACAATCCCCCATTAACATGATAAACATCAGTGTCTGGACTGGAAAACATCCCCACAAATAATTGCCAGGGTGATGAAACCACTTACTTATTATTTCAAGACAAGGATAATAACCAGTCATGGTATCTATGGTAACCAATAAAACAGTTGCATGTATACTAAAATATATCATCACATATGCAAGGAAATCACAGCAGTGCGAACATCCCTGTCACTTCCACCATCAGCCAATACTTCATATTTACCTTGATCTCAAATGTTTAAAAAAACCTACATGCATGTTTCATGAGTCTTCAGTTCTCTAATGAATAATAAAGACAAGTTATTGTTTTTTCCAACACATCCTCCAATGAAGCCTCTGAAGGAAGGCTACGAATGAGGTTAAACTCACTACATGAAGAGTACAAGAGTCCGCAGCCGCTCGCTGTCACCCAGCCAACCAGCCCCCGACAACAAATTTCATAATTTCAAACCCAGCAGCAAAAAAACTTGGATCATGCTGATTAGTTTTTCAAATATTAACAATATGATTATCGAAAAAGTAATTACAATGACTCAACCTTGACCGGAGGCCATATTAACTTAAATATCAGATTTCCATTGTCACCTGTACTAGTACCAACATCCCACTTGACATCGTGGTATTGTCCATGTTACCTGCTCTACTTAATGAAACACACAACATACATCATGCTACCACACATCATACATCATGCTACCACACATCATACATCATGCTACCACACAACATACATCATGCTACCACACAACATACATCATGCTACCACACATCATACATCATGCTACCACACAACATACATCATGCTACCACACATCATACATCATGCTACCACACAACATACATCATGCTACCACACATCATACATCATGCTACCACACAACATACATCATGCTACCACACAACATACATCATGCTACCACACATCATACATCATGCTACCACACAACATACATCATGCTACCACACATCATACATCATGCTACCACACATCATACATCATGCTACCACACATCATACATCATGCTACCACACATCATACATCATGCTACCACACATCATACATCATGCTACCACACATCATACATCATGCTACCACACATCATACATCATGCTACCACACATCACACCTCGTACAGTTACCTTTGATCGTGAAACATATACAGAAATGCCCAATTGGTGCAGAAATGTAATTACCTAGCAGAAACTCACATTTTGAGCATACCTGATGCAGAATTATTTTTTAAAAATTAATCGTTTTGAAATGAAGTTGACTTTTGTATTATTGCTTACTGAAAGTGCATCAGCAATATGTCAAACAGGTGCAAAAATATGAAACTAAGTTTAAAAGTTGGCAGAATTGTGTCAGAATAAAAATTTGGTAGCAGAATTTACAAAATAAGGACCTCAGAATTTTGATATTTGTTTGGGCTGCAGAATACAGCAATACAAAATGCTAATTCACACAACATAATTGTACAGTAAGTTATTAGTAAAACCCACTTCATATGAACCTCATCCTTCAATGGTTAATACACACCGAAGCATGTAAAGAGTTTTGTCATATATTATACATATTGCCAGATGTGATGTAACTCCTCTAACAATTTATGTTGACCGGACAGTGTCTGAGTGAAGCATCCATAGTTATCTTGAAGCACGTCCTCACTCAGCACCCATTGTTATCTTGAAGCACGTCCTCACTCAGCATGCTCAGGACCAGCTTGTCCATGTGAAGCAGTCATGCAGTCCCCGAGTGTATCTCTCCATGTCCATATTCTAGGTCAAACCTATCCCCAGCAGACTGACACAGTAAACCAAACAGTGTCCCTCGAAAACACTCCCCTGCCATAGTAAGCAGAAAATCGGCCCTGAAAGCAGGCTTTCGTGTGACCATGCTCAAGTCTCATAAGGAAGATTATCGCTGGAGGGACTTCATCAATGGTCAAGCGGTCAAGCTTGACCTTCAGACAAGGTCACTCCTGGGGTCGGTCGCACTTAGATGGCCTATGCAAACATGCCGAGCATGTGTTATTTTCTTTGGGTCTGGGTACAAGAATGTTTTTGTGCATGTCGTCTGAATGTCTTTATGTGGGGAACTCATATAAGACTTGTCCTACATCTGTAGATCAGTATGTTAATCATGAAGGACTTCACAACATAATTATTTCACAATTCACATTCAAATTCTTATGTTTGTTGTTTAACACCAAATTCAGAAACATTCCAGCAGTCTATAAATAATCAAGTGTGGACCAGATAATCCAGTTATTGACATCATGAGCATCAATCTATGCTATTGGGATACAATGACATGCATCAACCAAGTCAGCGAGCCTGACCACCTGATCCTATTTGTCACCTCTTACGAAAAGCATTGTTGCCTCATGTGACAAGCATGGGTTGCTGAAGACCAATTCTAACCTATATCTTTACGATGCATTCTTATAATGAATCCCATTGACAGATTAAGCACAGTGGTTCATGATTTCTAAATCTGCACACAAGGCACGGGTTGGTCCCTGTCAGATCATATATCCTTGTGTTCCCTGACGGTGTTACCAAGTTTGACACCCTGTCCTCTGATCATGCTGATCAGAAATGTGTTCAGGGGTTTAAAAACTGGCCAAATGATTTAAATACATTCATCCACGACATATTCCACCACATCGGGTACGCAGTCAACTTAGTCAGGGAGACTAATCACCTGATGTTCTCATCAAATTGTACAGTGATAAACGTAAGAACTATACAATCATCTTGGCTTGTGTCCAAGTGGTGTCAGCGGACAATTAAAGTTTTAAATCTAAAGATTACAGATACATAGTTCCCTTATCAATGACTTTATTGCACCTTTATTGCTGCAATACCATGGCGGACGTTACCTTTCAATTGTCCATGAGATTTGGAAAGTCTAGTATTTGACTCTTTCCTCTGGCCAGGTGATAACGTTCCCCCTGTTTCTGTGCATCTGCCGCCTCTTCCTACACACACTAGCATTTCTTGAGATAATGTTTTACATGATAATCATTACTTTATCTCATTCCAGTGATTTAAAAATTATTTATCTAAATCCTTTAGTAGTATGACTTGGGGGTTAGGTCATTGGAAAACATTATTTTCGGTCAGGTTTCTACCAGACTTTTTACCAGTTTATTCAACATCATCATCATCATCATCATCATCATCAATGAAACATGGAGTCATGTTATCATGAAACTCATTGGTGGTAGAGCGTCCGCCCAGAGAGCGGAAGGTTCAGGGTTCGATCCCAGGCCGCGTCATACCAAAAGATGTTAAAAGATGTTACTTGTTGTTACCCTGTCTGGCGCTCGGCATTAAGGGGCTAAAACAAGGACTGGTCGGCTCGGAGTCAGTATACTGTGTCTGAGTGGGGTATTCATGTTAAACTGCGGCATGGTATCTCAGTGAGCTAGCACTATAAATCGGCATCAGTACGGACTAGTACAAGCAGTCACACAAACACACACACGTACATGCACGTCGCTATATAAGTGCAATAATCTTGGAAGCGACGTTAAACCCCATTTCACCCTTGATTACTCATACTCCCCTTACAAACAGCTCTGTGGTCTGTCTTGTTACACTACACACCTTCACGTTGTTTCTATTTAAGATGGCAAGGACATTATTAGCTGGTCATCCAGAGTAGACATAAATAGTCCTACACTGCAATGACAAACACGTGAAAATCTGTATTGATTTCCACATAATCAAAGGTGATGTTGGTTTCACCTTTTGGCCTAGACAGTGTAAATATCAATTTCAATCAGCTGTCTAGCCAGACCCAAATCTAGGTGTCCATTATCACACAAACTAATGGCGTGTAACAATGTTTTCTATCATATGAGGGAGTGGTGTGATTGTCTATCACCTATGCCTACAGCTGATCAGGATTGAGTGATAGACACGTCTCCAAAACCACCACATCTATCATCATGGCCCAGTTGAGTGGGAAGATTATTATTATGACATGGTGTTAATAACCAGATGGCTCCGGAATTTATCTTATCAGCGAGATCAGCTGACGCAGTGACATCACATGATTTTCTGAAGTGAGCTTTTTTTTCCCTTTGACAAACAATCTACTTTTAAGGATTAAAGGCCTATTCAAATTCTGAAATGGTTTTGCCTTTTTTTACCTGGCGCGTATGTTACGAACTTGAATTCCAAACCTGGTTAACAAAATGATACTCAAAGAATGTAAAGAACTTTTTCAAGATTAATGGACAAAAGAGTGCTCATTTTTTTATGACAAGTAACTTGCATCCTATTCATATAGAGTCTTCATATATGTCAATGTTTTGATTGGTCATGTTCATGTTTTGTACCCTGCCCCGTCTGTGTTTATGTACAATAAATATCATTCTTCTTCTATTCATTTTCTACTTATCATCAATAAATGAGAAATTGATCTTTTACTCCCTCAACCGACTCTTCTTGTCCAACATTAAAAATTCAGTGCTGACTCCTTCATTTGTCAATATGCCATATTGCTGACCGTCTTCCAACTCCGTCTCGCATCTCCAGCAGAACATGACATCATCTCCAGCAGAACATGACATCATCTCCAGCAGAACATGACATCATCTCCAGCAGAACATGACATCATCTCCAGCAGAACATGACATCGGGGTAGACACAACAAACAAAACCCCATTCAGCCCACATCTATCATTTCTGATAGGTCATTTAAGCATGTTAAGAAAGATCAGTGGTTACAATGACTGGTTAAAATGCTATTTAAAAAATCAGGTTCTGATAACTGTTCAGCAATCCCAATTTCAAAGATCTACCAGTTAAATTATTAAACTAACATTTAGTCTATGAAAACATTTCTTTGAATATCTGGGATATACCAAGCTTCACCTACCTGTTAATAAAATGGACTTAACCGACACTGCCGGGATCGGATTCTATTCAGGAAGTCATTTAATTAAATACGGGTAATTATTTTTAAAGCTTGTACATTTTGTCAACATCCTTAAAGATGATGTACATATTGTTGATATCGCATAAGAAATATACGAAATTATTGTACAACAAAACACTGGAGGGAGTGCATCCCTGCAGTGTCTTACTATACAATAAACAACTTCCATTCATCGTTTATTTCATAAATAACACAACCATATTTGTCTTTTCTAACTTTATACACATAATTCAACACTGACAGTGATTCCTAGTCAGCAACACAACTTTCTCCTCCACAATCATTGATTTCCATATCAAGGAACTTACCACACAGACATTTGTACGAGGCTGTGCTTCTGAACAGTTAAATTATCCGTAAACAAAACATCTGTGTATTCAAGACATGAATAAATTCCAAACAGTTTCCATTTGCAACAGTTATACAAACAAAAAAACAATTATGAAGATTAGCATTAAACCAAACTTGTATAAAATTATTTTCAGGTCAAGATAAATACAGAAAAACACATTTCTATAACCAGTTAAGGTTTTTGGAGTATAGCTTTCTTCATCCTAAGGCAATTGTCAATATGCCTTGACATTAAACATACCTGACTCGGGCCAATTACGCAGGGGGGCCTAATTCCTGACAGGGTGTCGAGACAAAAAAATTGCAATTGGTGAGTCTGAACGACACCAAAATCCCTTTAGGTGGGGCCAAGTTCGCCATCAGGATTGAAGTGGCCAAGAATCGCGGATAATTAACCCTTCTGGCGGATTTCATTATGCGCTTAATCTGTCTTTGGTTGAGACCCTACTCTACATGTCAATAGGTGGTCTGTAGCATTAGGTGACGGAAGTCCAAGCCCCTATTGTTAGGATTGGCCACCAATGGTCACAATCTTATAATTGCAAGCTCAGGATGAAAAATTGATGATTCATCAAGATTGACGAAACACTGAGACACCAATATGGACACAAAATGACGTTCAGAGCAAATATTTGGAGACAACAATATCCTGAGGCAAACAAATGAGTGTATTATGTTAAGTCCATCAATTCCTACTTCATTGGGGTGATTTCGTTGGACAAATTAGCATCTCTCATCATAAATTCACTTGGATTTGTAATGCTCACGTCAATCTTGTCTTTGTACTAGTAAAAGCATGTTGTTTTACTATTTTTACATCTGTCAGCAATATGAATAACGTAGTATCGGAGGAACCTTAACCTAATCAAGTTTGGTTGGGACAAATCAAAGGTTGTTAGCATGAGCACAGATTCCTGTATCTGGGGCACAATGACAAACAGGCAAGTCACAATTTCATCCCCACTTTAGTCACCTCAAGGTAAACGGATGCAGGGCAAATTCTCTACCAGTCTGACCGCCTCCGTGGTCTAGAGGTAGAGCGGAAGGTCTGGGGTTCCATCTTCGGCCGCGTCATACCAAAAGACGTTAAAAGATGGCACTTGTTGTTACCCTGCCTGGTGCTAGTCATTAAGGGGCTGGTCGGCTCGGAGTCAGCATACTGTGTCTGAGTGGGGTATTCATGTTAAGATTATTGTACTTTTATAGCGATGTGCATGCACATGTGTGTGTGGCTGCTTGTACCAGTCCAGACTAATGCCGATTTTATAGTGCTACCTCACTGAGATACCATGCCACAGTTTAACATGAATACCCCACTCAGACACAGTATACTGACTCCGAGCCGACGAGTCCTTGTTTTTAGGCCCTTTACGCCAAGTACCAGGCAGGGTAACAAACAAAAAATCTCTTCTTTTAGCATGACGGAGGCGGGGATCAAACCCCTGACCTTCCACTCTCCTGGTGGACACTCTACTACTGGATCACATAGGTAGTCACCACGATAGTAGTCGAGTGATTTCCTTCTGTCACCTGGTTTTGATGAAATGCTCTACATTTCCTTATCCCACTGAACCTCAAACCACAGCCAATCTTTTCCCTCAGTTTTAGATATATATTCTTCTTATAAATTTTTCCACAAAATCCCTACACTAAGCTATAAGAAGAATAAACATTAAAAAAACAGAAGAAAAATACATATTTTCTCACACAGTGACAGGTCTGAATAAGAACAAATTGGTTCCATTAAATTATCACATTATTCCCAAACATGTTAAAAAACAACTTCCAGAATGTTATCATTTTTTTTTTCGTATAGACATCTAACAATCCACTTCAAACCAGCTTCCTTCAATCTTTCCTAAACTTCCTGCCCACAAAATATCAAGTTATTCTTTCAAAATGTTACGCAAACAAACGGCGACATTGTGCCAAACTCCTCCCCTTAATTCCCATGCACACACCCTATCTCAATTTCCCTTGCGCTATTTTACATATTCCAAGCCCCGAGCGAAATGGACGGAAGAAATGGATCTCTTTGAAGTATCACGCCAGTCCATCGCACGTCTCGACAAACGCCATGTGCACTCGTGTCCTTCAAACCTTTGCAAATAACACAAGGGGCTCTTGTCATGCAAACTGAACGGCGGATTACAGATATTGTTCGTGGATTGCATGCGGAGTCGACAAACAGCTAGGAGGGATCGAATTACGTAATTTTGTATCTGGAAGCATTAACCGGACGAATTCATTTTTGACGACGGGGTGTCCCATGTTAGCTTTTCCGACTTGTTTTCAATTCAAAGCGTTTTGACGGTCTGTTATTTCAATTATCCTTTGTTTGGCGATCATAAGATTGGTTTGGTTTCACAAATAATCCGATAATACCATGAATAATTGATTTTCATTATCAATGCATTCCACCCACCCGAGGACAAAATGAACCCTCCGTGTTTACACGAGGTCTGGGATTTAGTCAATGAAATATTACGCAAGCAACTGTAATTGTGTCATTCGGTTCAAACACCGTCCGAGCGCTACCGTGTAATAAAAGAGCAATAACATTGCATTCGATAATGCTGACATTCATGAATAGGGTTGACGTGATTATGTCAGGGGTAATTAACATCCTAAAACTAGTAAAACACGTGAAGAAATCATATCAATAACCTCCCCACAGTACCTATATTCCGAAAGAATGAAATTAAATGTTACTTTTTCACTATGTGTCCTCATTTGTAGATGGGTTTTTTCGATAGATATACAATAGTTTAGTTATAGTCGCATTTTTTTTATCCAACAATAAAGTATGGTATAAATTATTAATTCACAATATGTAAAACATGGAAATAATCTAAACCAATGGCGTTTTCGTGTCCCCTGTCATTTGTGAATAAAAGTACATTGTAATATCGGGGTTATACAAAGTTGATAATGTTAACAACTGAAACCTGAACATAGTATGGCAATACAACACGTTTCATATTAAACTTCTGTCTAAATGCTTGACGTTGACAGTCTACGCCCTGTCGTAATTTTGAAAATAGAAATGAGAACTTTGTCTGCGTATGTTCTTTTTCACTGATAAAAACAAGTTATAGTATAACCCGCGGCTCGTAAGGTTTTCGCTTCACTGATTACGGTCTATCGCCAACCAAGCGTTACAATCACCGTGCATTTACATGAATATCTAAATAGGTCAACCTTACGACGAATAAAACAGTCTGCTGTCGTGTGAGTGTTTGGTCTAAGACGGGAAAATTCGGCTGTATTTTCGGGATGGAGGCATATTTATTGACAATGACAAGTCACTGCGTGCGTCCGATCGACACAGCTGGTCAATGTGCGAACAATACAATATTAAAACACCACAGAACAAACCCAATTGCGAAATGAGTAACAAGTAAACAACGTGCTTTGGGCTATTTCATCACACTACGAGCGAGGCACAGATGTGACCACACAGCATAATAGCGTAAACACAGAAACACAACATTAGCGGCAAAATATCTCACGACGTGACAGATTAAAACGTGACAGGCATATTTCGAGAATAGCACACTGCTCAGAAATGAACTGCAGTTTCAGCAGTTAAGAAAGACAAACACCAAATCAAATACAGACGGAACAGTGCAACTACAACATTCAGGTGTGGAAGGCTGACGTAAAATACAGTATGACAGAATGTCCCGGTAAGCAGCAAGTTGCGTCATCACTTACCTGTTTACGTTTGTACTTATTTCCAGGGTCAAAACGGGCTTTCATGAGACGAAGTTCTTCCCTGCAGTCTTGATCTTTAGTTAAAAGCAAATATGACCGCCAGTTAGTTGAATCGAAGCCCCAGTGACATGTTCTGTTTTCCAGAGCTTTGTGCGAGTGACACACGAATTTGGGAGGACAGAACAACCCGTGACAATCCATGCACTGAATACATTTGGCATCCGGGCTTGTGTAAAGTTCGGGGTGAAAAATGCCCTTACATTTGCCAAAACATTCGTGATATACCTTGAAGCTGTTTGGGGATGGTGGCTCGAGATATTTTTCAGGGTTTCGATGAAGCAAAGCATTCGTCAGTCGTTCCGCATCGGTTTTAGTAATAAGACCACAGCTAGGAGCGCTCAGTGGTAAGATCCCTGTAACTTTGAGTGTGTCCAATTGCTCCGGACTGCATCGCGAACAGAAAATGTGTAAATCGTCGCATACTGCGTTAATTTGCTGTAAGGTAAAATCTCGCAACACTGTGTTGAGGATCTGGGGAAGGCATAACCTCTTTTCGCCCCCAACTAAAAAACATGAAATCGTCTCCCCTTCGAGAATAGTATCCCCTCTCTCGCTCCTCGATGAATCTACGGGGCTGAACACAGGCATCTGTTGGATCGGAAACGGTGGCGGTGCTAGGAACGGATCATAATCCATACCCTTCTCAGTCGGGGTGCACTTTTTGACACTCGCCACCACTTTCCTGTAGTCCGCAACACTCATCTTGGAGAAATCATTCACAATCGGAAAACCGTTAGGTCCGCTTAAACTACGAACAGAGGCGTTTTGAAATCGTTTCAGGACCCTCTGTAAGTGAGGAGTCACCGACTGGTGCAACGCCTGGTGTTCCATCCAAACCCACAGCTTTGAAATATGGGTTGAAATCCTCTTGTGTCGTCAGTTCTGTTAGCCGCAGCATGTGTAGTACTGGCCGCGATCCTATATGCTCACACAACTACCGAGAGAGCCCAGTGAAATATTTGGCTTTGCTATCAGCCGCTGCGCCCCCTACGTTAAGTGACCTAGTTTTTTCAACTTGCCAAGCACGTAAACAACCTCGGTCTCAGCCAGTGGGATCATGCTCTACCGCTGATATAAAAAGTAGTGTGTCGTTATAATGAAGAGTAAACCATGCCATTGCGGAAAAAAATCCCTGTGCACATTGCTTTCTGCAAATAAACGACTCCGGTGAGGCGAGTGTGATCACCTCCCTCCGCACACACCAGCATATTATTTCAAGCAGAAGGTAGTGTGTTTTTTTATAATGGAGTGTGCATCACTCTTGCTACAGGCTGAAAGGACTTGCATATTAGAAATTCGAGTCTACAGGTATTTCGATTCGTGAATACAGGCGTACTTATTCGTATTCTAAACGAACCGGCGTTCTGTGTCGTACAGGGACAACGCAAAGCCTGTACAATCAAAGGTGTCTGGCTAGTGACGTCACAAGCGAGGTCGAGCCGTCTGTAGTGCTATGGATTATTCGTGACCTCAAGCGCGAGGCGATTGCCGCCATAAATAGCGGGCGGACTTGTCTAGCAATGGTCTGCTCGCGTAAGCGAACGTCAGGCAAGGCGGACGGCTGGCTGCCAGACTGACCGATCGTCCTTGGCGAGTCTGCAGCGGGCCGGTCAGGGGAAACGCCGGCTTTCTATATTGACAAACGAAGCGTTCTCCATATTCGAGCTGGACGATAAGGCTTCTCCGCTTCTCAAGCTTTCGCCGAGCAACGAAGGGATTTTCGTCGCTGTGTTCAAGACCGCGAGTACAGAAAACTTCTCTCCTCATGTAATGATAAAGCTGGCTTGTTTTTGCTGTAGCGGTAGGGGAGTGATGAAAATTTGATGAGGGTAGTATTTTCTAATCTCACTCTAATGACGATCTTGTTAAAACCCACACTTTACGATAAGGCTGTTTTTCCACTCTAAAGGCCGCGCGTGATAACGAATCTGGTTTGCATGGGGCATGTCGTTTTTTTTCGGTGGGATTATTTTTTTAACGCGTTGTCAATCAAAATCGATCGCGTTCTCACAGTCTCAAAAGAAATACACGAGTACAGATTAATACCGATGGTAAACGACAAGCAACGATTTACAAAAGGAAAACAAGAATCCTATCGAAATAATTGAAAAAAAATTAATTAAATCGGTTAACGATTATTTTCAAAGGATAGTCGGTATAAATCAAACTATTTACGAAATTGATCTGATAAACTGCTTGGATTTTGTTTTGTTTATTTCGCTGGAGTGATTGAAGGTGTTAGAGGTGACCTAAATTCCGAAGCTACCCGTTTTGAGGCCAGTCCGAGTTGCACGTGCAAGTGCGACACGGGCATGCTTCGTCTTTCAGCACGAGGCGTCGTGTAACCGGTTCAAACCAGTTAAATGCCGTTATTGGTATCTGCATGCTTTTGCATTAAAATCAGCTCAGTCATCTTTATTATACGTTAGTTTGTAAATACATTTAAAGCATTATGGAGATAGAGGATTACGATTAGAGATGCATAAAGAATACCACGTGGCAGCTGTTGGAGAAATGGTAGGTCAATCGAACCAAGAATGTCCCCCATGTAACGCTGAGCTGTCAAATGTCTGTTACGCTGACCATTGGTGTTTCCTCCTGCCCACAAATCCCCCCTCCCCCGGGGAATCGAACCCGGGTCTTCGACGTGAGGAGCGAACGCTTTAACCCCCGTACCAATAAAAGACGAGGGCGACGTACGTCTGACTTGCGACGTATCGTCTTGCCCACTATGGATGGGAAACCTATCTGAAAACAGGTTCATCAATATTCCAGCTATATGATAAGATAATCCAGTGACTGACATCATGAGCATCGATCTACGCAATTGGGATACGCTGACATGAATCAACCACTCCCTTTTGTCGCCTCTTACAACAAGCATGGGTTGCTGAAGACCAATTCTAACCCGGGTCTTCATGTTTGTTTGTTGTTTAACGCCGCACTTATTCCAGCTATATGACGGTGGTATGTAAATTATCGAGTCTGGACTAGACAATCCAGTGACTGACATCAGGAGTATCTATCAACACAACTGGGATAAGTGGACAAGCACCAACCAAGTCAGCGAGCCTGACCAACCGATCACGTTAGTGATTCTTACAAGCATAGTCGCCTCAAGCATGGGTTGCTGAAGACCCAATCTAACCCGGTTCTTCATGTCGTGGTTGGATCTTAAGAGAAAATTGAACCAAAAACTTGTCCTTAAAATCGATGCAGAAGAATTACATCTATGATCTGATGCAACGTTTACATTGGGGTTTTACGGTGTCAATTATCGGGAGCACAATTATGATAATACTGATTTATATCTAAACGAGTCTGAATTTCATAACTGTCAAGCTTGAATCATAATACGCTTGGCAACTACGAGCTTTCTATCTCTTCAGCAACACAGTACGATTATAGACATCTTTATTACAATAAATATGCATGTCGATGATAGCAGTTTTCATATTGACATTTAACAGATTGAAATATCAGGCAGGAGAATACGTTGTATGCAGATAACCATTTGAATTATTGCTGATAATGAGACGAGCATTAGTTTGATGGTTTCATGAACACATTGGATAGTACATGTTATACAATATATATGACTGTGTTTCACATCAAGACATTTTGCAGGTACAGTAAACTATGGTTATAACCACTAATTTTAGTTCGTAATAACCGGATTGCATTATAAGCATATATACAGCTTATATACAACACATGGCCGGTACTAAAAAATAAGTTCGTTATATCCGTCAGTTCGTTATAAATGTAATTTACTGTATTCCTGTAAACTGTTGTGTTCTTCAGTCAGTGGGATGCATGTGACGGTTACGTTCAAGTCAAACTTGACGAATGTTGGTGTCCTCGATCAGAGCTCATTGTTACAGTGGAATGAGTGAGTTGGATTTAACGCCACGTTATCACTCGTTCATGCTCACCACGTGCCACCTCACTGTGTGAGGAAAGCCCGAACTGATGTGGATCAAAAAATCTTTATCAGGCCGATTTTGGGATTCGAACCGACGACAAGGGCAGCAACTCTGCACTGCGAATGAAGTTAAATTAACCGTGCCCCAAGTTAATGTTTCAGCACGATGCAAATAACAACTGTGTTAACAATAACCATGCATTTACTGATTGTATACTAATGGAAACGAACAAGGGAACGGTGAGAAAACAGGATAATAAGCTTTACTGTCGGTACATTTGAAGGGGCGGTCAGGTAGCCTAGTGGTTAAAGCGTTCGCTCGTCACGGTCACGGTACTGCTGGAATATTGCTAAAAGCGGCGTAAAACCACTCTTTCACTCTGTACATTTGAAACAGCGCGCATACAAATTCAACACGTCAGAATCAAATGTTGAGATGTGTTTGTGTGCATTGTTTCCAACGCGTGTTTGATAGACAGGGCTGGGAACCCATGATCGCATATCAGAAACTACGTGTTCCGTTATTAATTTCCACCAGTATAAAATGCTGTTTCCAGTGAAATGAGTGAGGGAGTTGGGCTGAACACCGCTTCGCCAGCGTCAAGGGATGTCGGTAGTAAAACTCAATGTTCGTTTCCTGAAGGTAATGTCGGGCACATCTCGCATAATCGATGAATACACGAAGTAGGTCGTCATTAAATATTTATGCAACGAGCGTATTATATGTACATGTAAGTGTATCACATCGAAGTTACCACAGAATGGCTTTCAGTTTACCAAGCAGGAGAGAATTAGGCCATGGCGTATTTACACTAATTATGTGTATAAATATGCATGTTTTAACACGATCACATTTGTAACTTACGGATGTATATTTTATATAACTGATTCACGAACTAAATGCCAAGACATCACTTCAAATCAAATTTTCAAAATACCTGGATATATTGTTTCAAGTTTTTAGATGAGAAGATGTCTAAAGAAATATAATTTCTAATAATACACAAGAAGCGCGAGTTCAGAGCGAGACATGCAATTCTCATTTATACTCGCATATATACTCACATATATACTCACCGCGAAAAGAAACGCGAACCATAGAGTGAGTGAGTGAATGTGGTTTTACGCCGCTTTTAGCACAATTTCAGCAAATATCACGGCGGGGGACACCAGAAATGGGCTTCACACATTGTACCCATGTTGGGAATCGAACCCGGGTTTTTGGCATGACGAACGAACGCTTTAACCACCAGGCTATCCGACCGCCCCGCGAATCATAGAAACATATAGAGAAGTATGTATGTTAAGAAGAGATGTTTCCAATGTGTACCACTTAATGGCAAAACTAACGATCAGTCAAATGTTACCAGTGTCCTTATTCTTATCACGATATGCTGCACGTGAATTCCAAACTTTACACGCTAATCCTGCCCCAGAAAAATGGTGCATCTCGAGTCATGGATCTATGACGTCACATATGATGCGATCACATGGGCCGGTTCAAACAACAAAACAGTATATGTTCGTTTGTCGAACCAATCTAATATCTAAAGACATATTTATTTATCCAGTATAAAAACAAAACAAATTAAATTACTATGTTTCATAGCCACACTGAAAGAGATATTTGCTGTTGAAAAATTAATTGCTAGAACAATCAACAAACTGAATATGTTTGAAAAGAAATGGAGAAACTTCTTAAGAATATTGCTATATTGATCAATACAATTCTAACAACTTTCTTGTACATCCTTTCCACTACATATATTTAAGGTCAATAATACCTATGTACATTTAGAATAATACCAAGAATGTAATCTTTTGCCACCACTTGACGTCTGTACCACAAATGTTTATCTTCAATGTTATTAATGGTTCTATTTCCAGAGTTCTCGAACCTATATTGTACACGCGAGGAACATTTGGTCCGTTCATTACAGGCAGGTCCAATATCTAGCACAGCTCTCGAAGCCTTTCGGAAATCTCGTTCACAATCATGCAACGTGACGCTCTCGCGAGATTTGGCATCTTGTCGGTGTGAGTTCAGGTGTTCTTGTATTTAGTGTTCTCTCATATTACGTATCCGCAAATACTGCGAATTCCGTGCAAGCCACGCGAAGACTGGTTCGGGGCCATGTGTTTGGCTGTCGGATTGCGCTGGTACAGCCGCTTCTTACCACGGCATATTGTTCCGAAGCCGAAACGCGTTTTTCTGATAAAAGCTGGGTGTATCATTTCCCAAATGGAGCTCCCCTTAATTGTCCATCTGGGATGAGAGGCAGTGTATGACCGCAGGGTTATGTATCTTTGGCATGGCTATCTGACTTCCCACAAAGGCCAGGGGGCAATATATAAGGCTGGTTCTGTGTACTCCGTGAATAACGATATATAATGAATGTTTACATATGGAATGCAAAGATCCATCGTTCGTTCATTCACCCGTCATTTCTTTAATCTATATGGTATACATAGTCCCGAAAATAAAAATGTCTTGATTTGTCAAATCTAAAATAGCTTTCATATTTGCATACATGGAAGCTAATCCTAACTAGAGATGACGACTAAAACGGGGATCACGTGCTCCCAGTATGTGACAATTTGACAGCGTTGTTGGTCATGTCATCAGCCACTATACGATTCCTCGTTCACACGCACGCCCGTATGGAAAGCCGTTTTCACATTTATTACGGAATTACAGATATCTTCAATTTAAGATATCACGAGTGAGTGAGTGAGTTGGGTTTAACGCCGCTTTTAACAGTATTCCAGTTATATCGCGGCGTGTCAGCTTAATGTGGGAGGAAAGCCCCAAGTGATGCAGGTATCAGACGTTTACCACTTCAGTGAAACCCACGAGCACGGGTATGGTGCTGACAAACCTAGAAACATAATTGGGGCGAACCGGGATTCGAACCCACAATCATAGGTTTCTGGCGTGCCCAAGGGACGCAACTCTGCACAGCGAACCGCGGCGCCTTATACGACTGGGCCACCCGTGCCCCCTAAGATATCACGAAATGAATTATAGATATGGTGAAGCGTATTACTGATATCTTGAAAAGAAATTGCTGATATCTTAAATTCGATTATTGATTTCAAAATATGACTTAAAGATATCAAAATGCCATGTTTTGTTATGATGTCAGTAATTCAATTCCTGATATATTGAAACTAAATACAGATTTCAATATTTAATTATTGATATCTTCAATTGTTGCCATTATTAAAGACTTTACTTTAATAATGTTATTTATTAGATAACTGATATCAATAATTGATATAAAGATATCATTAAAATTATTAATATCTTTAATTGGATTTTTGATATCAGTAACGGTCAGAATTAATGATATCTTAAATTGAATTAAAGATATCTCTAATTGAATTAAAGATATCTAAAACGAATTGACGATATCTGTAATGCATTTGTAGATATGGAAAACTTATTTCAAGATATCTTGAATTGAATTTAAGATATCTTGAATTTATTTCTAATATATTTATGTACAGGAGGATGGTAATTGTTTAATGATATCTTAAATATATTTAGAGATATCACAAACTAATTTGTTGATATCACCGTAGCATTTTAAGATATCAGTAATTGTATTATGGATATCAGAAATGAATTTAAGATATCTTTTATTATTTTTGATATCTTAAAAACATTATTGATATCTTTAAATAAAATACCGATATCTTTAAAACAATTGAAGATATCTGTTATTCCGTAATAAATGTGAAAACGGCTTGCCATACGCCTGATGTTCTATAACTCTAACCATGATATAAATCTATCTCAAAGAGATAGCTGCTGGAATATTGTTGACAAAGACCAAAATTCACCTACTTATTGTGGTATAATATATATATACAACGTTCAATGTAGTGTTTAAAGGGCAGTCAGTGTATTAAACCATTGAAGACAACATCGCCATTTGAAACACAGCCGCTTTCACAATAGGGAGTGCCATGAAGCTATACTTCTCGAGTTTTATATATCACAATGTGAACTCTACCGCATAACCAGTGACACTTGTTTCACATTAATCACATTAATGTGGTATCTGGTGACACACGCTGATGTGGAAAATTGGAATACACGTGGCAGGTTACCTTATCTTGGCAATGGTTGTGTTTTAACATAATTCTACTTTAAATACATATCTGACATATCTTAGCTCACACACACACACACACACACACACACACACACACACACATATATATATATATATCATATGAACTTTACATTATAACCATTATAACATAAAGCTTTTCACAAATAGGAATATATATATACTCTTCAAAAAAAGAAACTTGACATAGATGTAAAACCACTTTTTTGCCAAATATCTAAAATAATTACGAGAACCAAATAAGTCAAACAGAAAGATGATGTGTCTATAATTCGCGAAAACACATGCAAAGCACATAAACGTAGCGTTTGGGGATCAATTTTACAGCTTCATCAGAACGCAACCGCCTGTAAAAACGTACAGCACAGGATCCTGCATTTAGGCATGCAGGCTCCCCTGCTGAATTGGTATAAAAATCCACAACGGCAGTAGAGGCGGTGACAGAATGCCAAGGCTAAATGCAGCTCAACGGAACAACGCCATTGGGAGATTACAAGCTGGAGCAACTCAGCAAGAAGTGGCCAGGCACTTTGGCGTATCCAGACAGACAATCTCCGCACTGTGGACCCGATACAACAACACCAACAGAGTTGACGACGGACCAAGGTCAAGAAGACCAAGGGTGACAACCCAAGCACAAGATCGATACATCCGGCTGCGACACCTCCGAGACCGCACTACCACAGCCACGTCTACAACCACACAGACCCCTGGGGTACGCAGAATATCAGATCAAACGGTACGCAACAGACTGAGGGAGGCTGGACATTTTGCATTATGATATTTACATAATTATTTTAGACATTTGGCAAAAAGTGGTTTTACATCTATGTCAAGTTTATTGTTTTGGAGAGTATATATATATATATATATAATTTTCCTATTTGTGAAAAGCTATATTTAAAGCACACGATATGAAGGTCATACTCTACTGAACAAAGTGAAAATCAATTCTTCAGTTAACATACCTTGCAAGTAAAATGTCTTCTGAATGTGTCAACATGCTGCCTGTGACCTGTCAGTGTTGTGACTGAGGTGCACGTGAAGATGAAATGGGAAAAGCATGCAAAGCCAACTCCAAGGAGAACAATCCGCCAGCCACCCAACCGGAACATATGACCTGGCTGAAACAATTGGGTTGTGACTTACCCAAGCATGAACTTAAACAAATGTGCTAACTTTCAAGTTCAATAAAAATAAATTTATTCTGACGTTAAATAATGTATTTTGTAATACATATTCATGAAGACATCTCAGCTTCAAGGCCGTGATTCACAATTTGAACATGCATGTTAATGCACGGCCCACAATTTGAATGTTTGCGTGTTTGTTGGAAGCATGGTACTCACACGCGTGTATTGTGAGTGTGAACAGCACACAATGATTGTTTAGCTATCACGTGCCCATAAAAAACACTTGTATTTAACCGTAAAAAACGCTAACGCAATGCCAAGGCTCGCTGAAAATCAATGTATGTGCGCCGTGGGTATATGTTGGACTTAGGAATGAAGCAAGTTGCTTGACATTTTAATGTTTATCAAAACAAAATATCATCTCTTCGGAGACTTTATCTACTGCATGGCGAAAGTCATGACTTGTCACAGGCCGGTCGTCCACGTGTGACGTCACGTCGATAAGACAACCATATTCGGTTGGTGCATCTACAGAATTGATACCAAACTACCCCACGAACAGCTCGGACAATTCCTGGATTGAGACCAATTTGAGGCAGAACCCTAAGCAGCCTGGAGCTAAACATCCGGCCCCGACGTCCAGCGCTATGTCCAAGTTTTCTTTCTTCCACGTCACCGTCAGGCACACCTAGCTTGGCGTTCTTCCACGTCACCGTCAGGCACACCTAGCTTGGCGGAGTCAGCATCTGAGGTTAAGAAGACAAGACTGGGACAGTATAGTGTTCACAGATGAGTCCAGGTTTCATCAGAACAGATGGTCAAGCACGGGTCTGCAGGCATCAATGAGAACGTTTTAGCAACGCATGCGTTACTCCACGTCGTCAGTCTAGGGGTCGAAGTGTAATGGTATTGGGTGGCCCAGTCGCCTAAGGCGCCGCGATTCGATGTGAAGAGTTGCGTCCCTTGGGCACGCCAGAAACCTATGATTGTGGGTTCGAATACCGGTTCGCCCCGATTAAGTTTCTAGGATTGTCACCACAATACCCGTGCTCCTGGGTTTCACCTAAGTGGTAAACGTCACAGACCTGCATCACTTCGGGCTTTCCTCCCACATTAAGCTGACACGCCGTGATATAACTGGAATACTGTTAAAAGCGGCGTTAAACCAAACTCACTCACACTCACACTCACACCTCACAGAGTACACAACTTTGTAAATGGCAATCTGAATGACGTAGGCTACGTAATGGGGAAGACATCGTCCGAGATCATGTTCTATCCTTTGTACAAATGTAGGGACGTAACGTCACGTTGCAGCAAGATACTGCCCGCCCACACGTTGCACGTGTTGTTAAGGCTTTCTGAGTCGGCGTCACATTGCTGTGTCTCCAGACCTGTCCTCCATTGAGTGAGTGAGTATGGTTTTACGCCGCTATTAGCAATATTCCAGCAATATCATGGCGGGGGACACCAGAAATGGGCTTCACACATTGTACCCATGCCGGGAATCGAACCCGGGTCTTCGGCGTGACGAGCTAACGCTTTAACCACTAGGCTACCCGACGGCCCCTGTCCTCCATTGAACATGCCTGAGATAAGATGGGAGATGCCAAGGATAGGACCAGAACCAGACGATAACGGGTCCATCTTTGGTTGACATTGGAACAACCTCCCCCAGGCTGTTTTCAATTATCTTCAATTATCTCAATGCGCCGCCGCTGCCGCACCTGTATCAACGCAAATGGTGGTCACACCCGGTATTGACGTTGTTAACTGTGCTGCTACAACCACCCGTCTTTTAGTTCCTGTCGGTCTGTATCCTTTTACCAGGTATGGGTCCTGTCAGTGAATTTGTTATGATAAAACATTAATCCGACAAATAACCAAATAATGTGTTGTTATTTTCAATAACATTACAGACCGCCTCCGTGGTCTTGTGGTAGAGCGTCCGCCCGGAGAGCGGAAGGTCCAGGGTTCGATCCCGGGCCGCGTCATACAAAAAGACGTTAAAAGATGGTACTTGTTGTTACCCTATCTGGCGCTCGGCATTAAGGGGCTAAAACAAGGACTGGTCGGCTCGGAGTCAGTATACTGTGTCTGAGTGGGGTATTCATGTTAAACTGCGGCATGGTATCTCAGTGAGCTAGCACTATAAATCGGCATCAGTCCGGACTAGTACAAGCAGCCACACACACAAATACACGTGCACGCACGTCGCTATATAAGTGCAATAATCTTGGACGCGACGTTAAACCCAATTTCACCTCACCTCAATAACATTACATTTACACCACATTATATGAAGCACAGTTACTTTTTTCCGTGTGTATACTTACTCTTGTTCAGGGGACACGATAACATAGACTCTGTGACTTCACACAATCACCCTGACACTTGGTTTAGTTAAGTTAAGCCTAATATTTTTACCAAAAAAAACAAGTATACTGCAATCAAAACCATTGACAGAAAAAACCTACTTTCTGGTTTTACACATGTGTACTCTACAAGGGACAGAAATAGGAATGCTCCCAAAACATTAAATTATTCCACATTTGTTAGAATTCAGATCGGCTCATAACTAATTATAAAAAGGCCATGAATCGACCTTATTCATGTTATTCCACATCTCCAATTAGAGGATCAAACATTTATGTAGCCATGCCAACGCTCAACTCAAGATGCATGAAATTGGCCATTCGATAATCGCAAACAATAAATCTATCAGTAACTCAATTTTACCGCCCCACCTCCGCCTGATATCATCCCCATGTCGTTCTTTGATACGCGCCCTTCAAGCAACGGAAACACTAACTGCCCGTATTTCCGGTCAATGACGCCACACTCCGCTGCGCCGAAGACCAAGTCATTCATATATGATTTCATGTTTGAGTGGCTGTCAGACGGTCTCTTCTCAGTGTTTTTTCTTTCCTTGGTCAAGGGCGATTGCTCCTAGTTTATGAGGCAATAACGTTATCAAAATTGTCAAGGAAATTATAAGGGCTGGTCTGGAAAAGCCAAGGTATACCGTTTTAAAGTCAGGTCTAAATGTTGTGGCAGCCATGCATGACTTTCAAATGTGTCTCTCTGTCAGATGTAATCCCTTACTTAGCGGAGATAATTCAAGAGCGATTTTTGTACTCGTCGTTATGTACCCGAGGACCTCCTCAAAATACAGGGGCGTCCTTCAGACGAATTTATGTCCAGTGATATGACACACTTGAAATAAGTCCTGTGGAGAGTTTTAATTTTATTAGGTGTGGGGAAGTCATTCATACCAGTTTAATATTCTATTCAGTTCCGGTGAACGATTTGGTAAGAAGTCTGTCACGTCATAAAAATAAACCACCGATTCCATGGAACAGTTTCGAGTTTAAAATATAGTTAAATGCACTTTTTCTAATGTTCCTGTTCTTATAGTGACGTATACAGTAAACTACGTTTATTACTAACACGCTTTTAACGAACTGACGGATATACCGAACTTATTTTTGTCCCGACCATTTGTTTTTTATATGTTGTATGTATGCTTTTAACGAACTACGGTTATTACGAACTAAAATTGGTGGTCCCCTCGAGTTCGTTATAACCGTAGTCTACTGTATATAGTTTAAACGTTCAGTACTTCATAAACGGAAAACGATACAAGTAGAAAAGATAATATACATATTCCTTGCTATGTGATCCGAGCTGTGGATATGAGAGGGAGCACAAACTGTTTACGTCTAAACGTAAACTGGGCGCCGTCTTCTCCTTCAGACAGCGCTGACGCTTCGTAAACACATTTTTCTTGTGCCATGTTTCATCCACTGCGACTGCCTGCAGACAGCAGACACAACTATTTATTCCACGTGCGGAATTCCCAGGGATAACGCCCCAGTGTGTGTTGTATCGCCTCTCCACCTATTATTTTTAGCCCATCTAACGAGAGACACCAAGTATATATACGAGCTAGAACAGAAATGTAAGCTCTATGCTCGACTTGACGTAGACATTTGTGGTTGAAAGATGTATTCAGGGAGGACTCAGTGGACCGTTACACCAATTTGCATAACTGAGGCGGGGGTGAAATGTACTTTTCTATGGCTTGTGGATGCATGTGTATTGATTTATACGTTAGCATGTGGTTGAGGCATTGGTGCGTAGAAATTGTCACTGCCTCACGTGGATGCTGAGTGACGGAAACGCCGCCATTATGGTGTAATTAGGCCACGGTGACCTCCTTTATGCTGAAGTGATTTGGATTTGTTTTAGTTTTGTGAATGTTCAGGCAAGAAATACTTAATCATATTTATTCTTTTCTATTGAGGATAATGGCATGGTGTTTTGCATTGAGTTCGTATTCTGTCATAGTCATGTATATATTTGATTTCTTCTCACGCTCTACCATTATAACCAAAATCGGCGTTCTTCAGACTATCATATTTCATGTTTTCAGTTCTATCTTGTCATACTCCATGCACCGCCATGTTTTTTTTATAAATGGTTCATCGTAAGGCATACTCACACGCAATCGTTAATTGATACATAACGGAATATTGAAAATAATGAAAATGATGTAGACTATTGAATCTCCAAAATGAAAACAGAGCATATACTTGGGAAGACAGATCAGTGAGCTAGATGACACTCCCCCTCTCATCCTCCCTCCCCAACTCTCTCTCGCTCATCTTCCCTCCCCAACTCCCTCGCTCATCATCCCTCCCCAACTCCCCACCTCTCTCTCTCATCCTCCCTCCCCACCTCTCTCTCTCTCATCCCCCAACCTCCCCCTCTCCATCCTCCCTCCCCAACTCCCCACCCCCATCTCTCTCGCTCATCCTCCCTCCCCAACTCTCTCTCTCATCCCCCAACCTCCCCCTCTCCCTCGCTCATCCCCCTTCCCCAACTCCCCACCCCTCTCTCTCATCCTCATCCCCCCCCCCCCCCCGCTCATCCTCCCTCCCCAACTCCCCACCCCTCTCTCTCATCCTCATCCCCCCCCTCGCTCATCCTCCCTCTCCAACTCTCTCTCTCTCATCCCCCAACCTCCCCCCCCTCCTCCCTCGCTCATCCTCCCTCCCCAACTCCCAACCCCTCTCTCTCATCCTCATTCCCCAACCTCCCCCCCTCGCTCATCCTCCCTCCCCAACTCTCTCTCTCATCCCCCAACCTCCCCCTCTCCCTCGCTCATCCTCCCTCCCCAACTCCCCACTCCTCTCTCTCATCCTCATTCCCCAACCTCCCCCCCTCGCTCATCCTCCCTCTCCAACTCTCTCTCTCTCATCCCCCAAGCTCCCCCCCCCCTTCTCCCTCGCTCATCCTCCCTCCCCAACTCCCCACCCCTCTCTCTCATCCCCAACCTCCCCCTCTCCCTCGCTCATCCTCCCTCCCCAACTCTCTCTCTCATCCCCCAACCTCCCCCTATCCCCCGCTCATCCCCCTTCCCCAACTCCCCACCCCTCTCTCTCATCCTCATCCCCCCCCCCCCCCTCGCTCATCCTCCCTCTCCAACTCTCTCTCTCTCATCCCCCAACCTCCCCCCCTTCTCCCTCGCTCATCCTCCCTCCCCAACTCCCAACCCCTCTCTCATCCTCATCCCCCAACCTCTTCTCTCTCATCCCCCTCCCAAACTCTCTATATACGAGAACTGGTCGAAAAATTCTGAGTCTAACCACGGACTTATACAAGTCCGTGGTCTAACAAACAAAACCAAGGAAGTGTTTGTTTTATTTTCAACATAACCTCCCTGCTTTTAAATACACTTCTCATATCGATTGTGAAGCTTTTCAATTCCAGTTAGGAAGAAGTTTTCTGAAGCCACTCTGAAATACTCAGTCACATCGTCATCGTCGTCATAGTGCTTTCAACGCAGGTGTTTCTTCAGGAAACAGGTGGAAAGGGCGAGCATGGAGGGTGAGGAAACTCTTCGAACCCACATGTAGCACAACAGCTTTTGCAAGTCGAGAGGTGTGAGAAGAGGCATTGTCATGAAAAAGTAGAACTCCAGAAGTCAGCATTCCTCGCCACTTTTCTTCATATAATCTCTCAAGCGATGAAGCAAATCAGCATAGCAGTCACCGGTAATAGTCTACGTAATCAACAATTACCACATCCTTTGCATCCCAGTGAGTGAGTGAGTGAGAGAGTATGGTTTTACGCCGCTTTTAGCAATATTCCAGCTATATCACGGCGGGGGTCACCAGACATGGGCTTTACACATTGTACCCATGTCGGGAATCGAACCCGGGTCTTCGGCGTGACGAGCGAACGCTTTAACCACTAGGATACCCGACCGCCCCTAATACCATCAGTATTATTAACTTTATGACTAATAGTATCCCAGAATAAAGTGGCGATAAATTTATTCACTGATCTTGAAGAACTGAATTTCTTTGGTGCCGGAGAAGTGGAATGGTGCCATTCCATTTGACTCGGGATCATAGTGGGAGACCCATGTTTCTGTCTTTTCGAAATCCTCAATGAGCTCTAACCTTTCTCAGGCAGTGCCAGTTTTTTTTCCCTCGCGATCAGAATTAAGAAAATGTTAAATGTTAATAAATAGATTCAATGGATGCATGGCTTAAACCTGTGTCTTCCTCAAGTTCATCAATGGCGATACGTCTATCTGATAGCATACGTTTTTCTATCTTCTTGATTGAATCTTCATTGAAGGAAGCAGAGTGATGTCCAGACCAAAGGTTATCACCAAGGCTTGTTCCCCCAGCTTAAACATATCTTCCCAATGTGTAACAGTGCGGCTAGGGTACTTATCCGTATACACCTGTGACATGCGGTCATGAATTTCTTGGGGAGTACATTTCTCTAAAGACAGAATCTTGATGACTGCTCGGTGCTCGTTCTTTTCCATTGTTGTGTTCGTTTGGACCCCCATCACGTTCAACTGGTTGTCACTAATGCACAATCGGCCTCAACAGCCCAAATACACTTCCAATGAACTACTCAAACAATGTACTACATTAACTAGTTCACTTTGTTATGGACCATAGTTGAAAGTTAGCCAGGCTTAGAAATTTTTGACCAGACCTCGCATTGAAACATCTGTGTCAATTCTATTAAAAGGCTCGAATCAATACATGTTCAATATATGCTGATACATCCGCAATACACGTCATCCTTTGAAGTGTTATACTGGACATATGTTGTAGTTACCATCAATATCTATACTTGAATTGCGGTAAAGGTCGGGCGATGATGTTACGAAATACAATAAATAAATGGCGCGGAGGTACACATGGATACATTATCACACTACAGATTTGAAGCTGCTGTTTGAAACATCTTCATAAAACCTTTGTTTGTTGTTTAACGCAGCACTCAGCAATATTCCAGCTATATGATAGCGGTCTGTAAATAATTGTGTCTGGACCAGACAATCCAGTGATTGATATCATGAACATCGATCTACGCAAATTGGATACGATGACATGAATCAACCAAGTCAGCGAGCCGACCACCCGATCCCGTTAGTCACCTCTAACTACAAGCACATTTTACGGCAAGCATGGGTTGCTGAAGACCTATTCTACCCCGGATCTTCACGGCCTAATAATACGTGGAAGTTACATTAGATGCCGACCCTGTATCGTAGCTGTACTTGATGTTTGTTTTGGGTGTATGTTGGAGTTTTAATCGAAAGTCACATCAGCAGTATAATAAAAAACGCAAGTCCAGCTATCTGTATTCCACAATATGAACCAGAAAAATAATACTAGAATTAATGTGTTTTGTAAAAACCGATTCATGTGTATGTGTGTGTGTGGGGGGGGGTGGGGGGTGGGGGGGGTGGGGGGGGTGGGGGGTGGGGGGGGGGGGGGGGGGGGGGGGGGGGTGCGTGGGGGTGGGTGGGGGGGGGGGCTTTCATCAACTAGCCGCAATATTCCTCAGCTTTGCTAATATTCAGTCAATTTCCCAAGACACGTACGCAGAGAGGCAACAAAAAGGGTTACTGGTCGCACCATGCACAGTCTGTCGATCACACCCCCTCCGCCCACCCTCGTTTGTTTGTATTCATTGTTAACCCCCACGTGGTTCACAGGCCAGGTGCCACCTCAAATGACCTTTCCTCTTGAGAGTGTTCGCACACGACCAAGCTTCACGCCTCGAGCACTTGTCTGGCGCGAGCCGCCATTGTCTGCGAAGCCATGCATTTCGAGCGCGCGCCTGCCTTTGCGCGTCTGGTCAGTCGGACGGAAGCCAGTCAAGGTCAAATTTTGAATAATACGGTTCTAGACGAGGTATTTTGACGTTCAGTTGTTGCAAGCTGTTCCATGTATTGATTACCGCCCAGAAAAGTGCATAAGGTGTGTATATCCATGGTCAATAATGTTTATTGACCTTTCATATAAACAAATACACCTGCTTCTGATTCGTATAGACTTACAGTTTTAAATATATTCAATAACGGCTGTGAATGTCGCGTACAATGCCATCAAACGGACTTTGAAGTAACACAGTACGATGACCCACGTGGAGGCAGTCGACCACCTGTTAATGACCGCATTAGCGTTGGTCAGTCTGGCCGGCGGGCGGTCAGCCGCTTTTGGTCAGTCTAGACCGTCTGGGAAGCGTGTTGAATGAGCCGGCGTCTGGTAAGGCATTCGGACGGACATTAAGCAGTTGTCGGCAGTGACAGCGAGCTGGGAAGTAACCAGTGTTTCAACTGCCGAGGTTTTCAGATCGATTTTACGCGTAGACATGAATTTTGGTTGAAAGGATACTTTTTTACCTCAAATTTGACATTGGTGAAAAACGTTCACAAGATTCCACTTCCTGATAACCCTAAGGCTTTAAATCATGGCAGAAAATATGTACCGGGATTAAAGAGATTGTTTTTTTTACCAGTGAAGCCACGTTTTTCAAATTTTATTTTTGATGTTTCTTTAT